>NC_050097.1:56722942-57025972 GCF_902167145.1 Zea mays
CCAACAACGTGGCTGAGTACGAAGCTCTGGTCAACGGGTTGCGCATTGCAATCGAGCTAGGGGTCCGACGCCTCGACGCTCGCGGTGACTCGCAGCTTGTCATTGACCAAGTCATGAAGAACTCCCACTGCCGTGACCCGAAGATGGAAGCCTACTGCGACGAGGTTCGGCGCCTGGAAGACAAGTTCTACGGGCTCGAGCTCAACCACGTCGCCCAACGATACAACGAGACTGTGGCCGAGCTGGCTAAGATAGCCTCGGGGCGAACAACGGTTCCCCCGGACGTCTTCTCCCGAGACCTACATCAACCCTTAGTCAAGACCGACGACACGCCCGAGCCTGAGAAGGCCTCGGCCCAGCCCGAGGCGCCCTCGGCTTAGCCCGAGGCACCCTCGGCCCCCGAGGGTGAGACACAGCGCGTCGAGGAAGAGCGAAGCGGGGTCACGCCTAATCGAAACTGGCAGACCCCGTACCTGCAATATCTCCACCGAGGAGAGCTGCCCCTCGACCGAGCCGAAGCTCGGCGACTGGCGCGGCGCGCCAAGTCGTTCGTCTTGCTGGGGACGGGAAAGAGCTCTACCACCGCAGCCCCTCAGGCATCCTCCAGCGATGCATATCCACCGCCGAAGGCCAGGAGCTCTTACAAGAAATACACTCGAGGGCTTGCGGTCATCATGCAGCGCCTCGAGCCCTTGTTGGAAATGCCTTCCAACAAGGTTTCTACTGGCCGACCGTGGTGGCCAATGCCACTAGAATTGTCCGCACCTGCCAAGGGTGTCAATTCTATGCAAGGCAGACCCACCTGCCGGCTCATGCTCTACAGACGATACCCATTACCTGGCCGTTTCCTGTGTGGGGTCTAGACCTCGTCGATCCCTTGTAGAAGGCACCCGGGGGCTACACGCACCTGCTGGTCGCCATCGACAAATTCTCCAAGTGGATCGAGGTCCGGCCCCTAAACAGCATCAGGTCCGAACAGGCGGTGGCATTCTTCACCAACATCATCCATCGCTTCGGGGTCCCGAACTCCATCATCACCGACAACGGCACCCAGTTCACCGGAAAAAAGTTCCTGGATTTCTGCGAGGATCACCACATCCGGGTGGACTGGGCCGCCGTGGCTCACCCCATGACGAATGGGCAAGTAGAGCGTGCCAACAACATGATTCTGCAAGGACTCAAGCCGAGGATCTACAACGACCTCAACAAGTTCGGCAAGCGATGGATGAAGGAGCTCCCCTCGGTGGTCTAAAGTCTGAGGACAACGCCGAGCCGAGCCATAGGCTTCACACCGTTCTTTCTAGTCTATGGGGCCGAGGCCATCTTGCCCACAGACTTAGAATACGGTTTCTCGAGGGCGAGGGCCTACGACGACCAAAGCAATCGAACAAACTGAGAAGACTCACTAGACCAGCTGGAGGAGGCTCGAGACATGGCCTTACTACACTCGGCGCGGTATCAGCAGTCCCTGCGACGCTACCACGCCCGAGGGGTTCGGTCCCGAGACCTCCAGGTGGGCGACTTGGTGCTTCGGCTGCGACAAGACGCCCGAGGGCGGCACAAGCTCACGCCTCCCTGGGAAGGGCCGTTCGTCATCGCCAAGGTTCTGAAGCCCGGGACATACAAGCTGGCCAACAGTCAAGGCGAGGTCTACAGCAACGCTTGGAACATTCGACAGCTATGTCGCTTCTACCCTTAAGATGCTTTCAAGTCATTCGTACACCTCGTTCACATACAAAGTCTAACCATCAAGGAAGGGTTAGCCTTGCCTCGGCAAAGCCCGACCCTCCCTCGGGGGCTAGAAGGGGGGAACCCCCTCCGCGTCAAAATTTTCCTCGAAAAAAGACTTTCGCGTCTCCTGGCTATATCAGTAACAGGACCCCAAGAAACGAATAAGAGTGCATGTAAGTGGCAAGGCCGACCGAGCCGAGGGATTCCTACGCCTCGGGGATACAGATACCTCACTCGTCGCCTACCAAGAAAAATAACTCTTACTTGGGCAAGCTACCCTGCTACTGACGAACGGGTTCGGATACGCAAAACGGAAGGAAAAGAAACACAACCTTATATTATGATAATAAAGTGTTCGGGCCTCGGCGGCCGCAAAAGACACATATGCATTCAAAATAAACTGCTCCGGCAGAATCAGGCGTCGCCCGGAGAAGGAGTCGCGCCCTCGGCTTCGTCCCCACCCTCGGCAAGATCCGCCCCGGCCTCGGACGACGGCGCAAGTGGAAGGATCTCTGCCTCGAAGGTGGTTGCCAGCACCGCGCTTGGGCCCGCGGCGGCCGCGTCGAGCCTCTGGACTTCGGCCAGGACAACTTCATCTTCGTCGGGAAGGCAATACCCCTCGCTGACCCGCTCCAGATCCACGTCGTAGTGGGAAGCGAGCACGGCGAAGGCCCGCCTGACACCGTGATGCAGCGCCTCGCGGAGTCTGCCGCGCGCGCGGTCACCCAAGGCCTACAGGCGACTCTGAGGGGAGCTTCCCAAGGGGACGTTGTCGGAACCAAAGACCCGGCAGAAGGCCGAGATGGCCTCGGACATAGCCGCGTGGTAGGCTTCCCTCTGCTCGGCCGTCTGGGCGAGTGCCTTGGTGGACTCATCAAGGACAGACTCGAGCTCTGCAAACAACCAAAGCAGAAGACTTCAAACATGAGTTGAGGAACGAAGCGGAATCAAAATCTTAAAATAGCCAAGACATACCTTCGGCTCAGGCACGCTGCTCCGAGGATGTGGCTTGAGCCACGGCTAGGTCTGCCGCAAGGGCTCTGGCCCGAGCAGACGCCTCGGCTAACTGAACTCCAAGAGCCTCAGCCCGGCTTTCAGCCTCGGCGGCCCGGCTCCGAGACTGCTCCCGCTCGCCGATGACCTGGCCAAGCTCCGACCGCTGCCGCTGCGCCTCCACGCGTGCCGCCGCTGCCTCTACTCCCAGATCGACACAGAGCAACCGAAGGTCCGCCACCTCGGCGCTCCGTTGGGAGAGGCGCTCGGTAGCCCCGGCAAGCGTGGTCCTCAGGGACCGCAGCGAGCCCTAGACATCGGCCTCGCGGCGGATGAACGACGACTTGGCGGCGCTCAGATCTGTCAGATCCTGAGGAAAGGAAGCGGGACGTCACAAAGAATGCCTTGATCACGCGAAAGGTATGCTTGAACTCATTACCTAGAGGATCTTGGGAACGCCCTTGCGAAGGACCTCCAAGGTCGACCGAAGCGACCCCACCGTCGTCTCAGCACACTCACGAAGCTCGTCCCAAGACTGCTCCTCTCGCTCATCGTCGAGGACGAAGAGAGGATCTAAAGCCCCATTGGTCCAGAACTGGAGCGACTGATGCCGCCCGTCGGGACTGCGGCGCGCGGGGATGAGGCGGCCGCCCCCAGAATGGGTCGCGGTTCGATGCCCCCCTCCTCCGAGGAAACAGGCAGCGACGCCTCGGCCATCTCAGCATCGACGGTGACGGGTGGCTCCACGGCCAGAACGGCAACGGCCTCAGCGGAAGCCGGTGCCAGCGCCGGCAGTACGTCTGGTGGGCCTAAGGCCACAGCCGCGCCAGCAGCCTCCCCCGGCGCGATGGCCGCCTCGACAGAGGAGTCGGCCTCGGGAGCTAGCCCAATGCAACTGGTGCCGCCTGAGCCCCCCGCTTTGGGGCGTCTTGCGGTGGGGTCAGTTGGCCTCCGAGGCCCGGCGCGGCACTAGCTGCAGAAGCCGCCACCGTCTTGAGGACCTTCCGGGGAGCCAGACCGGTCGAACCGTGCCTCCACTTGCTAAGGAGAAAGGGAAAATCAGGGCCAGGACATACGAAGGAGGAGCCAGAACGAAGATATCCTAAGATACTTACTCGCTCCGGGCCATGATCAATCATGCCTGTGGGGAGGTCTCTCGCACCTCGATCCATGAAGGTACCACCGAGGTCTGCCCCGCCGCCGGCTTCGGTACCGTCCTCGCCTTGGGCGCCCGAGGCACCCGGGGGATGGACTGCCCAGGCGCAGCCACGACGACCCAAGGATCACCCTCCTGCGCAGTCGGCACGAGCAATAGTTCTCGGGGAACAGGCAGCTTGGCCTGACTCCCCGGGGTCACCTCAACTACCTCGGCCGAGGGGTCAAGTACCCCCTCAGTCCGCCCCCGCTCTTCGGACCGGGACCCCGACGTCCCGGCCCCGGATACCGACGGCACCAGCCCGCTCGGGGGCTGGCTTGACGACCCCTGGCCCAGCCTCAGATCTGGGCTGAGGCCGAGGCAGGCGGCCATGTCGTCGTCTTCATCATCGTCTTCATCATCGTCGTCGTCATCAGGCGTCTCCGGCGACGGCTCCCTTGGGAGCCCCTCCCTCTCCTGCCGACGACGAAGCCTTTCCAAGGCATCCCGAGCCCACGTCCGCTCGTGGGCCCGAGCCTTCTTTGCGTCCTTCTTCTCCTTCCTCTTCTCCGCGGTGACCCTCCGCGCAGCTCGGTCCACCGCATCCTCCGGGACTGGTGGCAGGGAAGGCTTGTGATGCCCTACCTCCTGGAGACAGACGAAAAGTCTCAGCTATGAGAACCGAGGGCAATCTGACGCAAGAAGGAAGAAGGAGCGGATACTCACCAGAGACACGCACCCGCGATCGGGACGCATTAAGGGCTGGGAAAAAGTGCCGGCCTCTAATTTCGCTACCGTGCCGTCCACCCACCTATGGAGGTCGTCGGTGGGAAGAGGGTCCGAGGACATCTGCAAACCCTTCAAGTCGACCCCCGGCGTCATCTCCCAAAGCGGCAGCCGCCGCTCCGTCAGGGGGAGCACCCTCCGGCGATGAATGGTGGCAACCACCCCCGCGACAGTGAGCCCTTTTTCTCGCAGCTCCTCCAGGGCCTTCAAAAGGGGCTGGAGGTTCTTCTGTCTACAACGCGGGGCCCCGTAGCGCCAGTTCTCGCTGGCAGCGGTCACCACTCGTTGAGAAAACAACGAGAGCCTCCCGTCGTCATTTCGGAGATAGAACCACCGGCGCTGCCACCCTTTGTTTGAAGACGCAAGGATGGCAGGGATGTACTGCGGCGCCCGCGCCTGCCTCAACTGGAGGATGCAGCCACCAGCCCACACCGCCATACGAACTCTTCTTTCCCCCGTCAGCGAGGCAAAAAGCTTTGCGGAGAAGAGATGGGTCCACAGGTCCCAGTGGGGGGCAATCCCCAAATATCCTTCACAAACTGCCGCGAAGATGGCTGCTTGCGAGATGGAGTTGGGGCTGAGATTGTGCAGCTCCACCCCGTAGACGTGTAGTATCGCCCGCATAAAACGGCTTGCCGGCACTCCGAACCCCCGCTCGTGAAAGGAGAAGAAGCTCACCACATACCCCAGCGGCGGGGATGGGGCGGCTCCACTCGGAGGGGGCATCCACTCCGACTGCGAGTCACCGGAGAGAGGGCGAAGCAAGCCATCAGCAACAAGGGCCTCCAGGTCGTCTGCCGTGACGGTGGAAAAAGGCCACGGGTGGCGCGGCGAAATAACGGTCACCCGATCAGCCATCACCAAGCAGAAGAGGTGGCGGCGGAGAGGACGAGGTGCGCGGTTTCCTTTCTCTGGCTATTCCCTCGGGTTGCGAAAACCTAAGTGGGAGGCAAGCAGTAGAATAGAGAACCGCCACCGGTCCCTCTCTCGAATATATAAAGGCCCAGGTGAGACCCGTTCAATACTTCGCCCGAACCCGCCACGAGATTCAAAACTCAAAGCGAGATGCCCGTTCCTCGAACGGCTCGCGCACGCACAACGGCCGCCCCGCGAGCCACTCGTCCCGTCGCATTAACTCTGCGGCAGGACAGGCGACAACTTTGGCAGGCAAAGCAGGCGACGCTTCACCTCCGCCATAATGACCGCGTCAAAAAAGGTGCGCCACGTCATTCGATTTCGTATCCTTTCCCTCTTCCTCTTTCTCTCTCTTACAACAGGGACCGGGAAAGGGGATATCCCGAAAGGGATCCTTCTCCACGAAGGAAGCGGGTTCCGAGCCCCCCTACTGATCAGAGGTTCGAAGGCTGGCCCCTCGGAAGGGTTTAACAGCCGCCTCAGAGCACCCGGGCTCCGCGCCCATTAATGGTTAGAGGTTCGAAGGCTGGCCCCTCGGAAGGGTTCAAACGGCCGCCTCAGGCCACTCGGGCTCCGCGCCCACTACTGATCAGGGGTTCGTAGGCTGGCCCCCGAAGGGTTCGACAGCCGCCTCAGACGCAGAGCGAGGGATGACCCTGGGTACGTTCGATACATAACCAAGGCTCGGGCTACGCTCCCGAGGTACCCTAGGACATTTTGAGACCAACAGGAACGATCTTGTAACGGAATCCCACCAGAGGGAGGCATCGAGCCCTCGGACCCCGTCAAAAGGGGACCGGGTCCGGCAAATCACCCGCAGGTACTTTTGGAGCGCGCCTCCGGGCCACTAGCCGACCCCTAACGAATTGGGCACGGGCGTCCACTCGGATTACCCGTTAGCAGCTCACTGGAGACACCATGTTCGGCGCCCTCCGAGGGCAACATGGCGCTTTCCCCCTCCTCCTTGCGGAAAGGCGACGCAGGGGCGTATGTAAAAAGCCGAGTCTGTCCTTGACCGTCCTCTCGCTCTGTGCGGAGGCTCGGGGGCTGCTCTCGCAAATCCGGCTCCGGCCAAACCGTTGACAGCGTCAACATACCAGCCCGAGAACGTCGGACTCGACGGTGCACCCGGGCTACGGCCAGTTCGCATGAGGGAACAACCAGACCGACCGAAGCATCACGAAACGCACTAAGACCTCGAAGGAGTCAAACCACTCCTCCGAGGCCTCGGGGGCTACACCCGGCGGGTGCGCTCGCGCGCACCCACCGGAACGAAACGTAACTGTCGGGGACCATAATTAGGGGTACCCTCAAGACGCCTAATTCTCAGCTGGTAACCCCCATCAACATAAAGCTGCAGAGGCCTAATTGGTGCGATTAAGTCAGGGATCAGTCCATACGAGTGACTCGATCACGCTTCGCTCGAGCCTAGCCTCGGCCAAGGGCAGCCGACCTCGAGGGACTTCCGTCTCGCCCGAGGCCCCCCTTTTAACGGCGGACGCATCTCCGGCTCGCCCGAGGCCTTGGCTTCGCTGAGAAGCAACCCTGACCAAATCGCCGTACCGACTGACCGAGTTGCAGGAGCATTTAACGCAAAGGTGGCCTGACACCTTTATCCTGACGCGCGCCCCCCGGCAGAGCCGAAGTGACCGCCGTCACTCCGCCGCACCACTGACCGGTCTGACAGAAGGACAGCGCCGGATACGCCACTCCGACTGCAGTGCCACTCAACAGAGTGAGTCTGACAGGCAGTCAAGCCTTGCCAAAGGCGCCATAGGAAGCTCCGCTCCGCCCGACCCAGGGCTCGGACTCGGGCTCAGCCCCGGAAGACGGCGAACTCCGCTCCGCCCGACCCCAGGGCTCGAACTCGGGCTAAGACCCGGAAGACGGCGAACTCCGCTCCGCCCGACCCCAGGGCTCGGACTCGGGCTCAGACCCAGAAGACGACGAACTCCGCTCCTTCCGACCCCAGGGCTCGGACTCGGGCTAAGACCCGGAAGACGGCGAACTCCGCTCCGCCCGACCCCAGGGCTCGGACTCGGGCTCAGACCTGGAAGACGACGAACTCCGCTCCGCCCGACCCCAGGGCTCGGACTCGGGCTAAGACCCGGAAGACGGCGAACTCCGCTCCGCCCGACCCCAGGGCTCGGACTCGGGCTAAGACCCGGAAGACGGCGAACTCCGCTCCGCCCGACCCCAGGGCTCGGACTCGGGCTAAGACCCGGAAGACGACGAACTCCGCTTCGCCCGACCCCAGGGCTCGGACTCCGCCCGGGCCTCTGCCGAACGATCTCCGCCTCGCCCGACCCGGGGGCTCGGGCTCGGCCTCGGCCACGGAAGACAGACTCGACCCCGGCTTCGGAGGAGCCCCCACGTCGCCCGACCTAGGGCACAGGCCCGCCACGTCAACAGGAAGCGCCATCATCATCCTACCCCGAGCCGACTCGGGTCATGGAGAACAAGACCGGTGTCCCATCTGGCTAGCTCCGCCAGATGGGCAATGATGGCGCCCCACAAGCTCTGTGACGACGGCGGCTCTCAGCTCTCTTATGGAAGCAGGTGGACGTCAGCAAGGACTCGACCGCTCCGACAGCTGTCCCTCCGCCAGGCTCCGTTGCTCCTCCGACAGCCACGACATCATGCCAGCAGGGTGCCAAGATCTCTCCGGCTGCCACATTGGCATGTACTTAGGGCGCTAGCTCTCCCTCCGCTAGACATGTAGCACTCTGCTACACCCCCATTGTACACCTGGATCCTCTCCTTACGCCTATAAAAGGAAGGACCAGGGCCTTCTTAGAGAAGGTTGGCCGCGCGGGACGAGCACGGGACAGGCGCTCTCTTAGGGCCGCTCGCTTTCCTCACCCGCGTGGATGCTTGTAACCCCCCTACTGCAAGCGCACCCGACCTGGGCGCGGGACGAACACGAAGGCCGCGGGATCTCCACCTCTCTCACGCCCGTCTCCGGCCACCTCGCTTCTCCCCCCTTCGCGCTCGCCCACGCGCTCGACCCATCTGGGCTGGGGCACGCGGCACACTCACTCGTCGGCTCGGGGACCCCTCGGTCTCGAAACGCCGACAGTTGGCGCGCCAGGTAGGGGCCTGCTGCGTGCTGACGAACAGCTTCCCGTCAAGCTCCAGATGGGCAGTCTCCACCAACCTGTCCGGCCCGGGACGGTGCTCCGTTTCGGGAGTCTCGAGTTCATGTCGTTCGACGGCGGCTACGACATGATACTCCTTCCACCGCCGCGCGACAACGACAATGGCGGCCGACGACCCGCCCACCGGCGGCGGAACCGACGACATCTTCCCCGCGTGGTGGAAGAACAACGTTCGAGCTCGCCCCGTCCTCTCCCCCGTCAACGGGGAAGGAGGCGGGGCAACCAAGGCCAAGCGGGAGGCCGCGCTTCATCGGCCGTCGAGCGAATCGACGTTCCCAGCGCCCCAACGGAGGGCACGCCGGGCGTCGACCTCGCGTTCGAGACGAAGGCAGGCACCGTCCCCCCGCGACACGCTGATCCCGAGCAAGAAGACGACGCCGGCGCACTCGCGGAGAGCTTGCAGGACGTCGCCCTCGTACCTGAGACGATGGTGCAACCAGTCCCCGATGTGACTACGTCGCTCCTCGTCGACCAAAAGGTACTGACTAACTCCCATCTTACGACAATTCGACTCGGCCTCAACCCGCCAAGCGACCTCGCTTTGGCGGACGCTCTCATTGAGGCGAGTGCAACCCCACTGGGGTTTCGTATGCGGTCGCCTTGGGACCGATTGACGGACGTCTCGACCTACGGGCCCTCTGGGTCCGAGGAAGATGACGATCCTAGCATCTGTTGGGATTTCTCTGGATTTGGCAACCCCAGTGCCATGCGGGACTTCATGACCGCATGTGACTACTGCCTCTCTGACTGTTCCGACGGAAGCCACAACCTTGACGACGAGGACTGCGGCCCAAGCCGCGAATGCTTCCACGTCGAGCTAGGGGATCCCTCCGAAGGCAACCATCTTGGCATGCCGGAGGACGGTGATTTTCCTAGGCCGGCGCCTCGCGCCGACATCCCGTGGGAGCTAGCTGTGGTCCCCGTTCCGGCGGGGGGTCACGACCCACAGCTCGAGCAAGTCCGCGGGGCGCAGGCCAGGCTCGATGAGGGAACAGGGGCGCTTGAGACGATCCGCCGGGACGTCGGGCAGGCATGGGCGGGCCAACCCCCGGCCGGAGAAATACGTCACCTGCCCCAAGGTCTCCAGCACCGCGTCGCCAACGATGTCAGGCTCAGGCCGCCGCCCGCATCCAGCGGGGGTGGTCAGAACCTGGCAGCCGCAGCGATGCTCCTCCGCACGATGCCGGAGCCATCAACCACCGAGGGTCGGTGAATCCAGGGAGAGCTCAAGAATCTCCTGGAAGGCGCTGCGGCCCGACGGGCCGAGAGCACTGCCTCCCGAAGGCAGGGATACCCCTCGGAGCCTCACGCCGCGACTTCCCGATTTATGCGGGAAGCCTCGGTCTACACCGGGCGCACGCGCAACACCGCGCTTGCGGCCCCAGGCCACCTCGGCAACGAGCACCATCGACGCGACCGTCGGGCCCACCTCGACGAAAGGGTGCGCCAAGGCTACCACCCTAGGCGTGGGGGGCGCTATGACAGCGGGGAGGATCGGAGTCCCTCGCCCGAACCACCCAGTCCGCAGGCCTTCAGTCGGGCCATCCGACGGGCGCCGTTCCCGACCCGGTTCCGACCCCCGACTACTATCACAAAGTACTCGGGGGAAACAAGGCCGGAACTGTGGCTCGCGGACTACCGCCTGGCCTGCCAACTGGGTGGAACGGACGACGACAACCTCATCATCCGCAACCTTCCCCTGTTCCTCTCCGACACTGCTCGCGCCTGGTTGGAGCACCTGCCTCCGGGGCAAATCTCCAACTGGGACGACTTGGTCCAAGCCTTCGCCGGCAATTTCCAGGGCACGTACATGCGCCCCGGAAATTCCTGGGACCTTCGGAGCTGCCGGCAACAGCCGGGAGAGTCGCTCCGGGACTACATCCGGCGATTCTCGAAGCAGCGCACCGAGCTGCCCAACATCACCGACTCGGATGTCATCGACGCGTTCCTTGCCGGCACCACCTGCCGCGACCTGGTGAGTAAGTTGGGTCGCAAGACCCCCACCAGGGCGAGCGAGCTGATGGACATCGCCACCAAGTTCGCCTCTGGCCAGGAGGCGGTTGAGGCTATCTTCCGAAAGGACAAGCAGCCCCAGGGCCGCCCATCGGAAGAGGCTCCCGAGGCGTCTACTCCGCGCGGCGCCAAGAAGAAGGGCAAGAAGAAGTCGCAATCGAAACGCGACGCCGCTGACGCGGACCTTGTCGCCGCCGCCGAGTACAAGAACCCTCGGAAGCCCCCCGGAGGTGCTAACCTCTTCGACAAGATGCTTAAGGAGCCGTGCCCCTACCATCAGGGGCCCGTTAAGCACACTCTCGAGGAGTGCGTCATGCTTCGGCGCCACTTCCACAGGGCCGGGCCACCCGCGGAGGGTGGCAGGGCCCACGACGACGACAAGAAAGAAGATCACCAAGCAGGAGAGTTCCCCGAGGTCCGCGACTGCTTCATGATCTACGGTGGGCATGCGGCGAATACCTCGGCTCGGCATCGCAAGCAAGAGCGCCGGGAGGTCTGCTCGGTGAAGGTGGTGGCGCCAGTCTACCTAGACTAGTCCGACAAGCCCATCACCTTCGACCAGGCTGACCACCCCGACCATGTGCCGAGCCCGGGGAAATACCCGCTCGTCGTCGACCCCATCGTCGGCAACGTCAGGCTCACCAAGGTCCTGATGGATGGGGGCAGCTGCCTCAACATCATCTACGCCGAGACCCTCAAAGCTCCTGCGCGTCGATCTGTCCTCCGTCCGAGCAGGCGCTGCGCCCTTCCACGGGATCATCCCTGGGAAGCGCGTCCAGCCCCTCGGACGACTCGACCTCCCCATCTGCTTCGGAACGCCCTCCAACTTCCGAAGGGAGACCTTGACGTTCGAGGTGGTCGGGTTCCGAGGAACCTACCACGCGGTACTGGGAAGGCCATGCTACGCGAAGTTCATGGCCGTCCCCAACTACACCTACCTGAAGCTCAAGATGCCGGGCCCCAACGGGGTCATCACCGTCGGCCCCACGTACAAACACGCGTTCGAATGCGACGTGGAGTGTGTGGAGTACGCCGAGGCCCTCGCCGAGTCCGAGGCCCTCATCGCCGACCTGGAGAACATCTCCAAAGAGGTGCTAGACGTGAAGCGTCATGCCGGCAACTTCGAGCCAGCGGAGACGGTTAAGGCTGTCCCACTCGACCCCAGTGGCGACACCTCCAAGCAGATCCGGATTGGTTCCGGGCTCGACCCCAAATAGGAAGCAGTGCTCGTCGACTTTCTCCGCGCAAACGCCGACGTCTTTGCGTGGAGTCCCTCGGACATGCCCGGCATACCGAGGGATGTCGCCGAGAACTCGCTGGATATTCGGGCCGGAGCCCAACCCTTCAGGCAGCCTCTGCGCCGATTCGATGAGGAGAAGCGCAGAGCGATAGGCGAGGAGATCCACAAGCTAATGGCAGCGGGGTTCATCAAAGAGGTATTCCATCCCGAATGGCTTGCCAACCCTGTGCTTGTGAGGAAAAAAGGGGGGAAATGGCGGATGTGTGTAGACTACACTGGTCTCAACAAAGCATGTCCGAAGGTTCCCTACCCTCTGCCTCGCATCGATCAAATCGTGGATTCCACTGCTGGGTGCGAAACCCTGTCCTTCCTCGATGCCTACTCAGGGTATCACCAGATCCGGATGAAAGAGTCCGACCAACTCGCGACTTCTTTCATCACGCCGTTCGGCATGTACTGCTATGTCACCATGCCGTTCGGTCTGAGGAATGCGGGCGCGACGTACCAGCGGTGCATGAACCATGTGTTCGGCGAACACATTGGTCGCACAGTCGAGGCCTACGTCGATGACATCGTAGTCAAGACAAGGAAGGCTTCCGACCTCCTCTCTGACCTTGGAGTGACATTCCGATGTCTCAAGGCGAAAGGAGTCAAGCTCAATCCTGAGAAGTGTGTCTTCGGGGTGCCCCGGGGCATGCTCCTGGGGTTCATCGTCTCCGAGCGAGGCATCGAAGCCAACCCGGAGAAGATCGCAGCTATCACCAGCATGGGACCCATCAAGGACTTAAAAGGCGTACAGAGGGTCATGGGATGCCTCGCGGCCCTGAGCTGCTTCATCTCACGCCTCGGCGAAAGAGCTGATGGAGAAGCCCTCTTGGTCTACGTCGCCGCTACCACTCAGGTGGTTAGCGCCGCGATTGTAGTCGAGAGGCAAGAAGAAGGGCATGCATTGCCCGTTCAGAGGCCAGTCTACTTCGTCAGCGAAGTATTGTCCGAGACCAAGATCCGCTACCCGCAAGTTCAGAAGCTGCTGTATGCTGTGATCCTAACAAGGCGGAAGTTACGACACTACTTCGAGTCTCATCCGGTAACTGTGGTGTCATCCTTCCCCCTGGGGGAGATCATCCAGTGCCGAGAGGCCTCGGGCAGGATCGCAAAGTCGGCAGTGGAAATCATGGGCGAAACGATCTCGTTCGCCCCTCGGAAAGCCATCAAGTCCCAGGTGTTGGCGGACTTCGTAGCTGAATGGGTCGACATCCAGCTGCCGACGGCTCCGATCCAACCGGAGCTCTGGACCATGTTTTTCGACGGGTCACTGATGAAGACGGGAGCCGGCGCGGGCCTGCTCTTCATCTCACCCCTCGGGAAGCACCTACGCTACGTGCTACGCCTCCATTTCCCGGCGTCCAACAATGTGGCCGAGTACGAAGCTCTGGTCAACGGGTTGCGGATCGCCATCGAGCTAGGGGTCAGACGCCTCGATGCCCGCGGTGACTCGCAGCTCGTCATCGACCAAGTCATGAAGAACTCCCACTGCCGCGACCCGAAGATGGAGGCCTACTGCGATGAGGTTCGGCGCCTGGAAGACAAGTTCTTCGGGCTCGAGCTCAACCACATCGCTCGGCGCTACAACGAGACTGCAGATGAGCTGGCTAAAATAGCCTCGGGGCGAACGACGGTCCCCCCGGACGTCTTCTCCCAGGATCTGCACCAACCCTCCGTCAAGGTCGACGACTCGCCCGAGCCCGAGGCACCCTCGGCTCAGCCCGAGGCACCCTCGGCTCAGCCCGAGGCGCCCTCGGTTTGGCCCGAGGTACCCTCGGCCCCAGGGGCCGAGGCACTGCACGTCGAGGAGGAGCAGAGCGGGGCCACGCATGATCGAAATTGGCAGGCCCCGTACCTGCGATATCTCCGCCAGGGAGAGCTACCCCTCGACCAAGCCGAGGCTCGGCGGGTAGCTCGACGCGCCAAGTCGTTCGTCTTGCTGGGCGATGAGGAGGAGCTCTACCACCGGAGCCCCTCGGGCATCCTCCAGCGATGCATCTCCATCGCCGAAGGTCAGGAACTCCTGCAAGAAATACACTCGGGGGCTTGCGGCCATCATGCAGCGCCTCGAGCCCTTGTCGGGAATGCCTTCCGGCAAGGCTTCTACTGGCCAACGGCGGTGGCTGACGCCACTAGAATTGTCCGCACCTGCGAAGGGTGCCAATTCTATGCGAAGCAGACCCACCTGCCCGCTCAGGCTCTGCAGACGATACCCATCACCTGGCCCTTCGCTGTATGGGGTCTGGACCTCGTCGGTCCCTTGCAGAAGGCGCCCGGGGGCTACACGCACCTGCTGGTCGCCATCGACAAATTCTCCAAGTGGATCGAGGTCCGACCCCTGAACAGCATCAGGTCCGAGCAGGCGGTGGCGTTCTTCACCAACATCATCCATCGCTTCGGGGCCCAAACTCCATCATCACCGACAACGGTACCCAGTTCACCGCCAGAAAATTCTTGGATTTTTGCGAGGATCACCACATTCGGGTGGACTGGGCTGCCGTGGCTCATCCCATGTCGAATGGGCAAGTAGAGCGTGCCAACGACATGATTCTACAAGGGCTCAAGCCTCGGATTTACAACGGCCTCAACAAATTCGGCAAGCGATGGATGAAGGAACTCCCCTCGGTGGTCTGGAGCCTGAGGACGACGTCGAGCCGAGCCACGGGATTCACGCCGTTCTTCCTGGTCTACGGGGCCGAGGCCATCTTACCCACTGATCTGGAATACGGCTCCCCGAGGACGAGGGCCTACAACGATCAAAGCAACCAAGCTAGCCGAGAAGAATCGCTGGACCAGCTGGAAGAGGCTCGAGACAAGGCCTTACTACACTCGGCGCGGTACCAGCAGTCCCTGCGACGCTACCACGCCCGAGGGGTTCGGTCCCGAGACCTCCAGGTGGGCGATCTGGTGCTTCGGCTGCGGCAAGACGCCCGAGGGAGGCACAAGCTCACGCCCCCCTGGGAGGGGCCATTCGTCATCGCCAAAGTCCTGAAGCCCGGAACATACAAGCTGGCCAACAATCAAGGCGAGATCTACGGCAACGCTTGGAACATCAAACAGCTACGTCGCTTCTACCCTTAAGATGTTTTCAAGTTGTTCATATACCTCGCACCCACGCAAAGTTTAGTCATCAAGGAAGGGTCGGCCTCGCCTCGGCAAAGCCCGACCCTCCCTCGGGGGCTAAAAGGGGGGAGACCCCCTCCGCGTCGAAATTTTCCTCGAAAAAGGATCTCTTTTTAGCAGAATTTCTTTCGTGCTTTTTGACTACTTCGAAAAGCGGATCCTGGAAACGACGGAGTACACGTAAGTAGCCAAGGCTGACCGAGCCGAGGGACTCCTATGCCTCCGGGATACGGATACCTCACTCATCACCTTCTGCGATAAGTAACTCGCGTTCGGATAAAGTGATTCCGCGGACCGAACAAGTCTTCACGTTCGGAAGCTCTTCTGCCGAGGCGGTCCTTCAAGCCTTCTCGACTGAATCGGTGACAGGGCCTCGTGGACGGGCGAAAGTACGCGTAAGCGGCAAGGCCGACCGAGCCGAGGGACTCCCACGCCTCTGGGATACGGATACCTCACTCATCACCTTCCGCGGGAAGCAACTCTCGCCCACACAAACATCCCTGTTACCGACGGAAAGTCCAGATGCTCGGAATAAGAGGAAAAGAGACGCGGCTTTACAACGCAGCGAGGGTGTGTTTTCTGGCCTCGGCGGCCGCAGAAGGCACACGCTACAAGACCATCTGATCCTGCAGGCTCGGATCTTCACGCTGGAAGGGGGCTGTAGCACCCTCGGCATCGACGACGCCTTCAGCGAGATCCGACCCAGCCTCGGACGGCGACGCGGTCCGGGGACTTCTCCGGGAATCCGGCCCGAGCAGGCGGCTCAGCCGGTTACCCCTGGGGCCTCGGCCAACCATCTTCCAAGGGCGCCAGCCCGACCCGAGGCCTCGGCTGATCAACTCCGGCGTCAGCCCCACTGACGGGCAACCCGGCTAGGCTCCGGCCAACCAGGTTCCCATTTTTGAGCCAATTCTGCCTCTGTTCGTACTGATATCGCTACCCCTGGCCTCGGCTCATCGAAGAGCGGCCAAGGGGTCCCTTTAACTAAGCTAGAGGAGCCTCAGACAACAAGGCCGATTGAGCCGAGGGACTCCTACGCCTCCGGGATACGGATACCTCACTCGTCACCTTGACACGGGGCGACTCATGCTTGGTGAAGCGTTTTAGATAATCAACAGGCGAGACTTAGCGCTCGAAAATAAGGAAAAAACACGGCTCCGTGCCGAAATTACATACATGTTCAGGCCTCGACAGCCACAATGAACAAAAACACTGGCATTCGAAGTGCCATTACAAACGGAACTCCGGTTCCCCCACCGCAGGTACGAACAACCCCACTCCGAGGGGGAAGGCCTGCGGAGCGACGGAAGGCCGACGAACGGCGCGCCGTCACCTGCTCCAGCAGCGGCGGCGACGACGACTTCTGCTCCGGGGGGCCGAACAGCGGCAACACTGACCTCAGGTTGAATGCCGCTGCCAGGAGGCCCCCGCCCATGCCAAAACTCGTGAGGCAAGGGCGGGCAGAAGGCCGTAGAGTTGGAGGTCAGCCCGTGGCCGGCCCCGGCTATCGCGCCGGCGGAAGAACCCCTTCCAGCTGCCGTAGCAGACGCCGGCGCCGCGAGCGGCTCCGAAGCCACTCGCGCCTGAAGACCGGGCACGCTGCAGCTGCCAGCGCCACGGACAACAACCGCTCCTCCCCCCCATCACTGAGTGAAGGAGCGGGCCACCGCCCGCGCAGGAGCCGACCCCAACTCGGCACTCTCCCCTCCCCAGCCTTGGTGATGAAAATCCTTGAGGCTGAGGGAGGGGCAGAGGCCGCAGCCCGGCTCGCTTTCCCCCACCATCAAGTTGGAGGTCACCATCTTGGGTGACCGCCAGCGGGGGGAAGCGACCGGACTGCATGATGAAAATCCTTGAAGCCGAACGATGGCTGAAAGGTACCAACTCCCACGGAGTTGCGTCCCTCCAGCGAGGAGGCGGAAAGACGGCGGATACCCCCCATCCGGGGGCTTGGAAGATGGAAAGACACGACGCATAAGGGAGGAAGAAGACATGGTTGCCTTCCGAAAGGGGTCGCCCTCCTTTTAAAGGCAACTCTCCCTACGTGCGCCCCAAACGCCACGGGCTGAGTCTTCTCCAACACGCTCCAAGGCCCTCCCCTGCGGCTCGGGGGCTGGGTCCCGCATGTCATGCAAACCGGCTCAGAGCAGAAGAAGCTGAACCACCGCGCGCGGTGCACGCGACCGCCCAGCGGTTACAAGCGACCCCCCACTTTTGCCCAGACCAACGGGCGGAAGGGGCGGGCAGCCATGCAGGCGGCATGCAACCGCGCCAGGTGGACGCGCTTCTCCGACTTCTGACACGCCAGCTTGGAGGCCCAGCCCCACGCGTCACGCAACCAGCGCGCCAGTTGCTGCATGCAAGCAACCGCACCGCCACTTGCACCACCGTCGCACCTCTTCGGTTGCGGAACCTATGCCGCGACTCGAGGCGACCCAGCGCACGACCCAGCAGCGCCAGCCTGGCGCGACGGTCAATGCGGCCGAAAGTGGGCCGGCAGTAATGACGGTGGCAGGCGGGCGGGAGCAGCGGTCACGTCGTCAGCCAGGCTCACGTCCCATCCAGGGACAGCAAGAGAGCCTCCTCCCACGGCGTGAAGACGGTGCGCCCGTGATCCGTTCCTCGAACGGCTCGCGCACGCGCAACGGCCACCCCGCCAACCACTCGCCCCGTCGCATTAACTCCGCGGCGAGACAGGCGGCGCCTCTGGCAGGAGCGGCGGGCGACGCTTCGCCTTCGCCGTAATTACCACGCCAAAAAAGGTACGCCACGTCGTTTGATTTCGTATCCTTTTCCTTTTTTCCTCTTTCTCTATCTCTTGCAACAGGGACCGGGAAAGGGGGATACCCCGAAAAGGATCCTTCTCTACGAAGGAATCGGGCTCCGAGCCCCCCCTACTGATCAGAGGTTCGAAGGCTGGCCCTCCGAAGGGTTCAACAGTCGCCTCAGATCGCGTGGGCCCGACACCCACTACTGGTCAGGGGTTCGAAGGCCGGCCCCCCGATGGGCTCCATGGCCGCCTCAGGCTACTCGGGCTCCGCGCCCATTACTGATCAGGGGTTCGAAGGCTGGCCCCCGAAGGGTTCACAGTCGCCTCAGACACCGAGCGAGGGATGACCAGGGGTGCGTTCGATACATAACCGAGGCTCGGGCTGCGCTCCCGAGGTACCCTAGGACATTTCCGAGACCAGCGGGAACGATCTTGTAACGGAATCCCATCGGAGGGAGGCATCGAGCCCTCGGACCCCGTCGCCAGGGGACCGGGTCCGGCAGATCACCCGCAGGTACTTTTGGGCGTGCCTCTGGGCCCCTAGCCGACCCCCAACGAACGGGGCACGGACGTCCACTCGGATCACCCGCTTGCAGCTCACCGGAGACACCATGTTCGGTGCCCATCGAGGGTAACATGGCGCTCTCCCCCCTCCTCCTTGCGGAAAGGCGACGCAGGGGCGTATGTAAAAAAGCCGAGTCTGTCCCTGATCGTCCTTTCGCCCTGTGCGGAGGCTCGGGGGCTGCTCTCGCAAACCCGGCTCCGGCCAGACCGTTGACAGCGTCAACATACCAGCTCGAGAGCTTGGGCCCCGACCGTGCACCCGGGCTACGGCCAGTTCGCATGAAAGAACAACCAGACCAGCCGAAGCATTACGCAAGGCATTAAGACCTCGAAGGAGTGAAACCACTCCTCCGAGGCCTCGGGGGCTACACCCGGCGGGTGCGCTCGCGCGCACCCACCGGAACAAAATGCAACCGAGAAAGGCTGGTCCCCTTGCAAAAAAGTGCGACGAAAGCCTCCAAGCGAGTGCTAACACTCCCTTCGAGGCTCGGGGGCTACTGTCGGGGACCATAATTAGGGGTACCCTTAAGACGCCTAATTCTCAGCTGGTAACCCCCATCAGCATAAAGCTGCAGAGGCCTGATGGGTGCGATTAAGTCAGGGATCAGTCCATACGAGTGACTCGATCACGCTTCGCCCGAGCCTAGCCTCGGCCAAGGGCAGCCGACCTCGAGGGACTTCCATCTCGCCCGAGGCCCCCTTTTAACGGCGGACGCATCTCCGGCTCGCCCGAGGCCTTGGCTTCGCTGAGAAGCAACCCTGACCAAATCGCCGCACCGACTGACCGAGTTGCAGGAGCATTTAACGCAAAGGTGGCCTGACACCTTTATCCTGACGCGCGCCCCCCGGCAGAGCCGAAGTGACCGCCGTCACTCCGCCGCACCACTGACCGGTCTGACAGAAGGACAGCGCCGCCTGCGCCACTCCGACTGCAGTGCCACTCAACAGAGTGAGTCTGACAGGCAGTCAGGCCTTGCCAAAGGCGCCATAGGAAGCTCCGCTCCGCCCGACCCAGGGCTCGGACTTGGGCTCAGCCCCGGAAGACGGCGAACTCCGCTCCGCCCGACCCCAGGGCTCGGACTCGGGCTAAGACCCGGAAGACGGCGAACTCCGCTCCGCCCGACCCCAGGGCTCGGACTCGGGCTCAGACCCGGAAGACGACGAACTCCGCTCCGCCCGACCCCAGGGCTCGGACTCGGGCTAAGACCCGGAAGACGGCGAACTCCGCTCCGCCCGACCCCAGGGCTCGGACTCGGGCTCAGACCCGGAAGACGACGAACTCCGCTCCGCCCAACCCCAGGGCTCGGACTCGGGCTAAGACCCGGAAGACGGCGAACTCCGCTCCGCCCGACCCCAGGGCTCGGACTCGGGCTAAGACCCGGAAGACGGCGAACTCCGCTCCGCCCGACCCCAGGGCTCGGACTCGGGCTAAGACCCGGAAGACGACGAACTCCGCTTCGCCCGACCCCAGGGCTCGGACTCTGCCCGGGCCTCTGCCGAACGATCTCCGCCTTGCCCGACCCGGGGGCTCGGGCTCGGCCTCGGCCACGGAAGACAGACTCGACCCCGGCTTCGGAGGAGCCCCCACGTCGCCCGACCTAGGGCACAGGCCCGCCACGTCAACAGGAAGCGCCATCATCATCCTACCCCGAGCCGACTCGGGTCATGGAGAACAAGACCGGTGTCCCATCTGGCTAGCTCCGCCAGATGGGCAATGATGGCGCCCCACAAGCTCTGTGACGACGGCGGCTCTCAGCTCTCTTACGGAAGCAGGTGGACGTCAGCAAGGACTCGACCGCTCCGACAGCTGTCCCTCCGCCAGGCTCCGTTGCTCCTCCGACAGCCACGACATCACGCCAGCAGGGTGCCAAGATCTCTCCGGCTGCCACATTGGCATGTACTTAGGGCGCTAGCTCTCCCTCCGCTAGACACGTAGCACTCTGCTACACCCCCATTGTACACCTGGATCCTCTCCTTACGCCTATAAAAGGAAGGACCAGTGCCTTCTTAGAGAAGGTTGGCCGCGCGGGACGAGGACGGGACATGCGCTCTCTTAGGGCCGCTCGCTTCCCTCACCCGCGTGGACGCTTGTAACCCCCCTACTGCAAGCGCACCCGACCTAGGCGCGGGACGAACACGAAGGCCGCGGGATCTCCACCTCTCTCACGCTCGTCTCCGGCCACCTCGCTTCTCCCCCCTTCGCGCTCGCCCACGCGCTCGACCCATCTGGGCTGGGGCACGCGGCACACTCACTCGTCGGCTCGAGGACCCCCCGGTCTCGAAACGCCGACAGTAACCGAGAAAGGCCGGTCCCCTTGCAAAAAAGTGCAACAAAAGCCTCCAAGCGAGTATTAACACTCCCTTTGTGGCTCGGGGGCTACTGTCGGGGACCATAATTAGGGGTACCCCCAAGACTCCTAATCTCAGCTGGTAACCCCCATCAGCACAAAGCTGCAAAGGCCTGATGGGTGCGATTAAGTCAAGGCTCGGTCCACTCAAGGGACACGATCTCGCCTCGCCCGAGCCCAGCCTCGGGCAAGGGCGACCGACCCCGGAGGATTCACGTCTCGCCCGAGGGTCCCCTCAAGCGACGGGCACACCTTCGGCTCGCCCGAGACCCATTCTTCACCGAGAAGCAACCTTGGCCAGATCGCCACACCGACCGACCGTATCGCAGGAGCATTTAATGCGAGGATCGCCTGACACCTTATCCTGACGCGCGCTCTTCAGTCGACAGAGCCGAAGTGACCGCAGTCACTTCGCCGCTCCACTGACCGACCTGACAAGAAGACAGCGCCACCTGCGTCACTCTGACTGCTGTGCCACTCGACAGAGTGAGGCTGACTATAGCCAAGTCCGGCCTCGGGCGCCATAGGAAGCTTCGCCTCGCCCGACCCTAGGGCTCGGACTCGACCTCGGCTCCAGAAGACGACGAACTCCGCCTCGCCCGACCCCAGGGCTCGGACTCAGCCTCGGCTCCGGAAGACGATGAATTCCGCCTCGCCCGACCCCAGGGCTCGGACTCGGCCTTGGCCTCGGCTCCGGAAGACGACGAACTCCGCCTCGCCCGACCCCAGGGCTCGGACTCAGCCTCGGCTCCGGAAGACGACGAACTCCGCCTCGCCCGACCCCAGGGCTCAGACTCAGCCTCGGCCTCAGACGATGGTCTCCGCCTCGCCCGACCCAGGGCTCGGACTCGACCTCGATCTCGGAAGACAGACTCGACCTCGACCTTGGAGGAGCCTCCGCCTCGCCCGACCTAGGGCTCGGACCGACCACGTCACAGGGGGGCCATCATTACCCTACCCCTAGCTAGCTCAGGCTACGGGGAACAAGACCGACGTCCCATCTGGCTCGCCCCCAGTAAACAAATAATGATGGTGCCCCGCGTGCTCCATGACGACGGTGGCTCTCAGCCCCTTACGGAAGCAAGGAGACGTCAGCAAAGACTCGACAGCCCCGACAGCTGTCCTTCCGCAAGGCTCCAGCGCTCCTCCGACGGCCACGACATCACATGAACAGGGTGCCAAAAACCTCTCCGGCTGCCACGACGGCATGTACTAAGGGCACTAGCTCCTCTCTGCTAGACACGTTAGCACACTGCTACATCTCCTATTGTATACCTGGACCCCCTCCTTACGCCTATAAAAGGAAGGTCCAGGGCTCTCTTACGGGAAGGTTGGCCACGCGGGGGAACGAGACGGCGCGCATAAGCCTCTCGCTCTCTCCCACACAGACGCTTGTAACCCCCTACTGCAAGCGCACCCGACCTGGGCGCAGGCCAACACGAAGGCCGTGGGTTTCCCCTTTCGCCTGCCTCCCTTTCTCCCCCCCTTCGTGCTCCGTCTCGCGCCGACCCATCTAGGCTGGGACACGCGACGACGATTTACTCGTCGGTCCAGGGACCCCCCGGGGTCGAAACGCCAACAAGATTCATCTAAAATGGCACCTACTCCTGGTGATGGTGAAGAACTAGATGCATGCGTACCAGTACCAGGGCTCCCATCTGAGAGGCACCTGCTGCCACCACCACATCCATCGTTATGTTCAGGTATACATTTTGCAATGCTAGGATGCGTAGAAGCCAATCTCACATGCTCAAATGTTTATGTCCATCAATAACTTCTAGGTTCAAAGAGGAAGACCATTGCAGTTGGTAGTGGAGCTGCACCTATGATTGCTGGATCATCTTCTTCAAGTCATTCCCAGTCATCACCTTCAATTGCTAGTGCTGATAGGGATATTGTTAATCCTTCAAATGTTGTTGAGGTTGATGATAGTAATGAAGTTGATGTTAGTGGGAAGAGGCAGAAGAGGTGCACATCCATAGTTTGGCAATACTTTACCAAAAAAGAGAAGCATATATGTGTGTCACCTTACATTGGATTGATCATGAGTGGTGTATTCAAAAGAGAATTATTGGCTTCTTCCATGTTCATGGGCGACATACTAGTAAAAAGCTAGCTCTATCATTTTCAGAACTTATGTGCAAGTGGTATGTTGAGAAAAGATTGTTTTCTTTGTCTTTGGATAATGCTAGTGCTAATGAAGTGGCAGTGGGTGATATTATTACTAATCTTAAGGATGTTCGTGCTGCTTTGGTATGTGATGGAATCTTTTTCCATATCAGATGTGCTTGTCATGTGCTGAATTTGGTAGCTAGAGATGGTATGAACGTGATTGCTAGCACCATTGAAAAAGTTAAATCTCTTGTGTTGACTGTAAAAGGGTCTCCACTGCAGTGGGAAGAGCTTATGAATTCAGCTACTGAGTGTGGTTTGGAAACAACAAGAGGTATCCATCAAGATGTTTCAACTCGATGGAACTCAACTTATATGATGCTAAGTGATGTACTGTACTACAGTGATGCATTTGTGAGGCTCAAGTCTAAAGATCGCCGAAGGTATGAAAAGATTTTTCCTTCTGATGATGAATGGACCATGGCTGCAACAATTAGTCAGTGCTTAGAGATATTTTATAACCTTACAACACTACTATCTGGCACTTCATATCCCATAGCAAACTTGTTTTATAGAGGTTTTTGTGACATAAAGGACATTCTTGACAAGTGGAAATATTCTGATGATGTGACTATTAAGATAATGGCATTTGCTATGAGTGAAAAGTTCGACAAATATTGGAAGAAGTCCAATAGTGCACTTGCTGTGGCTTCATTTCTTGATCCTAGATACAAGAAAAAGCTCATAGAGTTTTATATGAGAAAGTTCCATGGTGACTTATACCAAATTTATGTTGATGAGTTTGTGAGTCTTTTGAGAAAAATGTTCCAACATTATGCTACCTCAGTACCTACAACATCAACTTCAAGCAAGAGTACTGTGACTTCTATGAGTGGTCTCACTCCTAGAGTTGGTGTCTCCAATGCTGAACTTGATGCCTTCTTGTATGATGATCTTTGCCCAAGTACTGGTAAGTGTAATGACTTGGATAAGTATATGTTAGAACCACTTCTGAAGCAAAGTGAGTTTGATATTTTGTCATGGTGGAAGAACAAAAAAGAAGAATATCCCATTCTTTCTCAGATGGCTCATGATGTTATGGCTATACAAGTGTCAACTGTTGCTTCAGAGTCTGCTTTTAGTGCTGGTGGGCGGGTCATTGATCCATACCGTAGTCGCCTTGATCCTGAGATGGTGGAAGCGTTAATTTGCACCAAAGATTGGATAGCTGCAACAAACAAAGGTAACAATTATAGTTGCTGCTCTTCTTGAGACCAGATAATTCACTAAACTAGTAGTGTTGTTAATTTGTTATGAGACTAGCAGTCCAGCACACGATACCTTTTTATTTGTAATTATACAAGATTTTCTTGTACTAAAATTGTCTTGTATTTGCATTTCAGCTTCCACGCCTGTGCCATCCCTTCCTATAGACATGGAGATTTTAGATGTGATATCTACTTCTTCGGATGTCATAGAAGATATATCAAGTGATCCAGACGACATGCCACATGATTTCTAGTTTATGTATCGTGTGTTTCAGACTTATATATTACGTGGTTAAAACTTCAGTGAACATGTATGATCATTTATGTGTGGTCAAGACTCAAGACTATGTATTGTGTATTTGTGTGGTTGAGACTTGTATGTGGATGTGAATGAACAATCGTGTTTTAAGACTTATGTATTGTGTGTTAAAATTTGAGTGGACATGTATAAGTGTATGGCCAATTATATGTGGACAAGATTATGTTTTGTGTACTTTTTGAATGAGACTTGTTTGTGGCTGTGAATGAACAATTGTGTGGTTAGGATTTGTTTATTGTGAGCTTTTTCGATTACAATTACCGTTTCCCGATCAATTCCGAGCTATTTTGCTCGGATTTTTCCGTTTTCGATATACCGGAATTTACCGGTCGTTATCCGTTTTCGACTTTCCCGTTTACCGATTCCGGCCGAACAAAAAAATATGCGGGTGAAAACTGAAAGTCGCCTAGAGGGGGGTGAATAGGGCGAATATGAAATTTACAAACTTAATCACAACTACAAGCCGGGTTAGCGTTAGAAATATAAACAAGTCCGAGAGAGGGCGTGAAAACAAATCGCAAGCGAATAAAGAGTGAGACACAAGGATTTGTTTTACCGAGGTTCGGTTCTCGCAAACCTACTCCCCATTGAGGTGGTCACAAAGACCGGGTCTCTTTCAACCCTTTCCCTCTCTCAAACGGTCCCTCGGACCGAGTGAGCTTCTCTTCTCAAATCAGTTGGGAACCAAACTTCCCGCAAGGACCACCACACGATTGGTGTCTCTTGCCTCAATTACAAGTGAGTTTGATCTCAAGAAAGAATGAAAGAAGGAAGCAATCCAAGCGCAAGAGCTCAAAAGAACACAACAAATCTCTCTCACTAATTACTAAAGCCTTGTGTGGAATTGGGAGAGGATTTGATCACTTTGGTGTGTCTTGTATTGAATGCTTAGCTCTTGTAAGTAGTTGGAAGGAGGAAAACTTGGATGATTTGAATGTGGGGTGGTTGGGGGTATTTATAACCCCAACCACCAAACTAGCCGTTTGGTGGAGGCTGCTGTCGACGGGCGCACTGGACAGTCCGGTGCGCCACCAGACACTGTCCGGTGCGCCAGCCACGTCACCTGGCCGTTGGGTTCCGACCGTTGGAGCTCTGACGTGTGGGCCCACCTGGCTGTCCGGTGGCGCACCGGACAAGTCCTGTAGACTGTCCGGTGTGCCACCCGCGCGTGCGCTACTCCTCTGAGCGCGCAGGCGCGCATTTAATGTGTTGCAGTCGGCCGTTGCGCGCGAAGTAGCTGTTGCTCCGTTGGCTCACCGGACAGTACGGTGTGCACCGGACATGTCCGGTGAATTATAGCGGAGCGGAAATCCGAAGCTGGCGAGTTCAAAGTCGCTCCCCCTTGGGGCATCGGACACTGTCCGGTGGTGCACCGGACAGTCCGGTGAATTATAGTGAAGCGCCTCTGAGAATTCCCGAAGGTGAAGTGTTCAGCTTGGAGTCCCCTGGTGCACCGGACACTGTCCGGTGGCACACCGGACAGTCCGGTGCGCCAGACCAGGGCACACTTCGGTTATCCCTTGCTCTTTTTTTGTTGAACCCTTTTCTTGATCTTTTTATTGGCTTTTTGTGAACCTTTGGCACCTGTATAACTTATAGACTAGAGCAAACTAGTTAGTCCAATTATTTGTGTTGGGCAATTCAACCACCAAAATCAATTAGAGAATAGGTGTAAGCCTAATTCCCTTTCAATCTCCCCCTTTTTGGTGATTGATGCCAACACAAACCAAAGCAAGTATAGAAGTACATAATTGAACTAGTTTGCATAATGTAAATGCAAAGGTTACTTGGAATTGAGCCAATATAAATACTTATAAGATACACATGGATTGTTTCTTTAATTTTAACATTTTGGACCACGCTTGCACCATTTGTTTTGTTTTTGCAAATTCTTTTGTAAATCCTTTTCAAAGTCCTTTTGCAATTAGTCAAAGGTAAATGAATAAAGTTTGAGAAGCATTTCCAAGATTTGAAATTTTCTCCTCCTGTTTCAAATGCTTTTCCTTTGACTTCAACAAAAACTCCCCCTTAATGAAATCCTCCTCTTAGTGTTCAAGAGGGTTTTGATGTTAAGATATCAATTTTCAAAATACTACTTTCTCCCCCTTTTGAACACAAAAGATACCAATTTGAAATTTACCAATTGAAAATCATTAGTTTTAAAATTAGGTGGTGGCGCGGTCCTTTTGCTTTGGGCTAATACTTTCTCCCCCTTTGGCATGAATCGCCAAAAACGGATACTTTTAGTGAAATATAAGCCCTTGAAACTACTTTCTCCCCCTTTGGCAAACAAAATATGAGTGAAGATTATACCAAAGTTGGAGAATTGCTCGGAGCGACGGCGAAGGATGAGTTATGGAGTGGAAGCCTTTGTCTTCGCCGAAGACTCCAATTCCCTTTCAATATACCTATGACTTGGTTTGAAATAGACTTGAAAACACATTAGTAGCATATAAACGAGACATGATCAAAGGTATATTGATGAGCTATGTGTGCAAAACATCAAAAGAAATTCCTAGAATCAAGAATATTTAGCTCATGCCTAAGTTTGTTAAAGGTTTGTTCGTCTAGTGGCTTGGTAAAGATATCAGCTAATTGATCTTTGGTATTAATGTATGCAATCTCGATATCTCCCTTTTGTTGGTGATCCCTTAGAAAATGATACCGAATGGCTATGTGTTTAGTGCGGCTATGCTCAACGGGATTATCCGCCATGCGGATTGCACTCTCATTATCACATAGAAGAGGAACTTTGGTTAATTTGTAACCATAGTCCCTAAGGGTTTGCCTCATCCAAAGTAGTTGCGCGCAACAATGACCTGCGGCAATGTACTCGGCTTCGGCGGTAGAAAGAGCTACGGAATTTTGCTTCTTTGAAGCCCAAGACACCAAGGATCTTCCCAAGAACTGGCAAGTCCCCGATGTGCTCTTTCTATTAATTTTACACCCCGCCCAATCGGCATCGAAATAACCAATTAAATCAAATGTGGATCCCCTAGGATACCAAAGCCCAAACTTAGGAGTATAAGCCAAATATCTCAAGATTCGTTTTACGGCCGTAAGGTGAGCTTCCTTAGGGTCGGCTTGGAATCTTGCACACATGCATACGGAAAGCATTATATCCGGTCGTGAAGCACATAAATAGAGTAAAGAACCTATCATCGACCGGTATACCTTTTGATCTACTGATTTACCTTCCGTGTCGAGGTCGAGATGCCCATTGGTTCCCATGGGTGTCTTGATGGGCTTGACATCCTTCATCCCATACTTGTTTAGAATGTCTTGAGTATACTTCGTTTGGCTAATGAAGGTGCCTTCTTGGAGTTGCTTTACTTGAAATCCCAAGAAGTACTTCAACTCCCCCATCATTGACATCTCGAATTTCTGTGTCATGATCCTACTAAACTCTTCACATGTAGATTCGTTAGTAGACCCAAATATAATATCATCAACATAAATTTGGCATACAAACAAATCATTTTCAAGTGTTTTGGTAAAGAGTGTAGGATCGGCCCTTTCCGACTTTGAATCCATTAGTGATAAGGAAATCTCTAAGGCATTCATACCATGCTCTTGGGGCTTGCTTGAGCTCATAAAGCGCCTTAGAGAGTTTATAAACATGGTCAGGATACTTACTATCTTCAAAGCCGGGAGGTTGCTCAACATAGACCTCTTCCTTGATCGGTCCATTGAGGAAGGCACTCTTCACATCCATTTGATAAAGCTTGAAGCCATGGTAAGTAGCATAGGCCAATAATATACAAATTGACTCAAGCCTAGCTACGGGTGCATAGGTTTCACCGAAATTCAAACCTTCGACTTGGGAGTACCCTTTGGCCACAAGTTGGGCTTTGTTCCTTGTCACCACACCATGCTCGTCTTGCTTGTTGCGGAAAACCCACTTCGTTCCTACAACATTTTGATTAGGACGTGGAACCAAATGCCATACCTCATTCCTAGTGAAGTTGTTGAGCTCCTCTTGCATCGCCACCACCCAATCCGAATCTTGTAGTGCTTCCTCTATCCTGTGTGGCTCAATAGAGGAAACAAAAGAGTAATGCTCACAAAAATGTGCAACACGAGATCTAGTGGTCACCCCCTTATGAATGTCGCCGAGGATGGTGTCGATGGGGTGATCTCGTTGGATTGCTTGGTGGACTCTTGGGTGTGGCGGCCTTGGTTCTTCATCCTCCTTGTCTTGATCATTTGCATCTCCCCCTTGATTATTGCCGTCATCTTGAGGTGGCTCATCTCTTTGATCTTCTCCTTCATCAACTTGAGCCTCATCCTCATTTTGAGTTGGTGGAGATGCTTGCGTGGAGGAGGATGGTTGATCTTGTGGATTTGGAGGCTCTTCGGATTCCTTTGGACACACATCCCCAATGGACATGTTCCTTAGCGCGATGCACGGAGCCTCTTCATCACCTATCTCATCAAGATCAACTTGCTCTACTTGAGAGCCGTTAGTCTCATCAAACACAACGTCACAAGAAACTTCAACTTGTCCAGAGGACTTGTTAAAGACTATGTATGCCCTTGTGTTTGAATCATATCCTAGTAAAAAGCCTTCTACAGTCTTAGGAGCAAATTTAGATTTTCTACCTCTTTTAACAAGAATAAAACATTTGCTACCAAAGACTCTAAAATATGAAATATTGGGCTTTTTACCGGTTAGGAGTTCATATGATGTCTTCTTGAGGATTTGGTGTAGATACAACCGGTTGATGGCGTAGCAGGCGGTGTTGACCGCCTCGGCCCAAAACCGGTCCGACGTCTTGTACTCATCAAGCAAGGTTCTTGCCATGTCCAATAGAGTTCTATTCTTCCTCTCCACTACGCCATTTTGTTGTGGCGTGTAGGGAGAAGAGAACTCATGCTTGATGCCCTCCTCCTCAAGGAAGCCTTCGATTTGTGAGTTCTTGAACTCTGTCCCGTTGTCGCTTCTAATTTTCTTGATCCTTAAGCCGAACTCATTTTGAGCCCGTCTCAAGAATCCCTTTAAGGTTTCTTGGGTATGAGATTTTTCCTGCAAAAAGAATACCTAAGTGAAGCGAGAATAGTCATCCACAATAACTAGACAGTACTTACTCCCGCCGATATTTATGTAAGCTATCGGGCCGAATAGGTCCATGTGTAGGAGTTCCAGTGGCCTGTCAGTCGTCATGATGTTCTTGTGTGGATGATGAGTACCAACTTGCTTCCCTGCTTGGCATGCGCTACAAATCCTGTCTTTCTCAAAATGAACATTTGTTAATCCTAAAATGTGCTCTCCCTTTAGAAGCTTATGAAGATTCTTCATCCCAACATGGGCTAGTCGGCGGTGCCAGAGCCAACCCATGTTAGTCTTAGCAATTAAGCAAGTGTCGAGTTCAGCTCTATCAAAATCTACCAAGTATAGCTGACCCTCTAACACTCCCTTAAATGCTATTGAATCATCACTTCTTCTAAAGACAGTGATACCTACATCAGTAAATAGACAGTTGTAGCCCATTTGACATAATTGAGAAACAAAAAGCAAATTGTAATCTAGGGAATCTACAAGAAAAACATTGGAAATTGAATGGTCAGGAGATATAGCAATTTTACCCAATCCTTTAACCAAACCTTGGTTTCCATCCCCGAATGTGATAGCTCGTTGGGGATCTTGGTTTTTCTCATAGGAGGAGAACATCTTCTTCTCCCCAGTCATGTGGTTTGTGCACCCGCTATCGATGATCCAACTTGAACCCCCGGATGCATAAACCTACAAAACAATTTTAGTTCTTGACTTTAGGTACCCAAATGGTTTTGGGTCCTTTGGCATTAGACACAAGAACTTTGGGTACCCAAACACAAGTCTTTGACCCCTTGTGCTTGCCCCCAACATACTTGGCAACTACCTTGCCGGATTTGTTAGTTAACACATAAGATGCATCAAAAGTTTTAAATGAAATGCTATGTTCATTTGATGCACTAGGAGTTTTCTTCTTAGGCAACTTAGCACGGGTTGGTTGCCTAGAGCTAGATGTCTCACCCTTATACATAAAAGCATGATTAGGGCTAGAGTGAGACTTCCTAGAATGAATTCTCCTAATTTTGCTCTCAGGATAACCGACAGGGTATAAAATGTAACCCTCGTTATCCTGAGGCATGGGAGCCTTGCCCTTAACAAAATTAGACAATCTTTTAGGAGGGGCATTAATTTTGACATTGTCCCCCCTTTTGGAAGCCAATGCCATCCTTAATACCAGGGCGTCTCCCACTATAAAGCATACTACGAGCAAATTTAAATTTTTCATTTTCAAGTTCATGCTCGGCAATTTTAGCATCTAATTTTGCTATATGATCATTTTGTTGCTTAATTAATACCATATGATCATGAATAGCATCAATATCAACATCTCTACATCTAGTGCAAATAGAAGTATGTTCAATGGTAGATGTAGATGGTTTGCTAGATTTTAATTCTACAACCTTAGCATGCAATATATCATTTTTACTTCTAAGGTCGGAAATGGAAGCATTGCAAACATCTAATTCTTTAGCCTTAGCAAGCAATTTTTCATTTTCATTTCTAAGGCTAACAAGAGAAATGTTCAATTCTTCAATCTTAGCAAGCAAATCAACATTATCATTTCTAGGATTGGGAATTGAAACATCACAAGCATTTGAATCAACCTTAGCAATTAAACTAGCATTCTCATTTCTAAGGTTGTCAATAATCTCATGGCAAGTGCTTAGCTCACTAGATAGTTTTTCACATTTCTCCACTTCTAGAGTGTAAGCATTTTTAACCTTAACATGCTTCTTATTTTCTTTAATAAGGAAGTCCTCTTGGGTGTCCAAAAGATCATCCTTTTCATGAATAGCACTAATCAATTCATTTAATTTTTCCTTTTGTTGCATGTTTAGGTTGGCAAAAAGAATACGCAAGTTATCCTCCTCATTACTAGCATTATCCTCATCACTAGAGGTTTCATATTTGGTGGAGGATCTTGATTTTACCTTCTTCCTTTTGTCGTCCTTTGCCATGAGGCACTTGTGGCCGACGTTGGGGAAGAGAAGTCCCTTGGTGACGGCGATGTTTGCGGCATCCTCGTCAGAAGAGGAGTCGGTGGAGCTCTCGTCGGAGTCCCACTCCCGGCAAACATGGGCATCGCCGCCCTTCTTCTTGTAGTACTTCTTCTTCTCCTTTCTTCTCCCCTTCTTGTCGTCGCCCCTGTCACTGTCACTAGAAATAGGACATTTTGCTATAAAGTGACCGAGCTTACCACACTTGTATCAAACTTTCTTGGAGCGGGGCTTGTAATCTTTCCCCCTCCTTTGCTTGAGGATTTGGCGGAAGCTCTTGATTTTAGCGCCATTTCCTCGTTGTCGAGCTTGGAGGCGTCGATGGGTGTTCTACTCGATGTAGACTCCTCCTTCTTCTCCTCCGTCGCCTTAAATGCGACCGGTTGTGCTTCGGACGTGGAGGGGCCATCAAGCTCGTTGATCTTCTTTGAGCCTTTGATCATCAATTCAAAGCTCACAAAATTCCCGATTACTTCCTCGGGAGTCATTAGTGTATATCTAGGATTGCCACGAATTAATTTAACTTGAGTAGGGTTAAGGAAAACAAGTGATCTTAAAATAACCTTAACCATTTCGTGGTCATCCCATTTTTTGCTCCCGAGGTTGCGCACTTGGTTCACCAAGGTTTTGAGCCGGTTGTACATGTCTTGTGGCTCCTCCCCTTGGTGAAGTCGGAAGCGACCGAGCTCCCCCTCGATCGTTTCCCGCTTGGTGATTTTGGTCACCTCGTCTCCTTCGTGCGCGGTCTTTAGCGTGTCCCAAATCTCCTTGGCACCTTCCAACTCTTGCACCTTATTATACTCCTCTCGACTTAGAGAGGCGAGGAGTATAGTTGAGGCTTGGGAGTTGAAGTGTTGGATTTGGGCCACTTCGTCCTCATCATAATCTTCATCCCCTACGGATGGTACCTGTACACCAAACTCAACAACATCCCATATACTTTTGTGGAGTGAGGTTAGATGAAATCGCATCAAATCACTCCACCTAGCATAATCTTCACCATCAAACGTTGGTGGTTTGCCTAATGGGACGGAAAGTAAAGGTATATGTTTAGGAATGCGAGGATAACGTAGGGGGATCTTACTAAACTTCTTGCGCTCATGGCGCTTAGAAGTAATCACTACAGGAAACGCATAAATATTCGTGGGCTGGAATATTTTCGTGGGCCGGCCGACGAAAATACAGCAGTTATTTTCGTCGGCTTCTGTGGCCGACGAAAATAGAGGTTATTTTCGTCGGCCGCTAATATGTACGTCGGCCGGCCGACGACAATTGGACACTTATTTTCGTCGGCCCCTGCGGCCGACGAAAATAGCAGTTATTTTCGTGGGCCGCTATATTTACGTCGGCCGACCCACGAAAATAACTTCTATTTTCGTCGGCCTAAATCAGGCCGACGAAAATACAACGACCCTAATCCCGCGGACACGCTCGATTCGATTCCGTTTTGCCCAAAGTCACCGCCGCTCGCCGCAGCCCGCTCCTCACCCCGCCCGTCACCGCGGTAGCCCGCCGTCCGCCGCCCTCGCCGCGCCCGCTCCTCGGCCACGCCCGCCCGTTCGCCGCCCCTCGCCGCGGCAGCCCGCCGTCCGCTCCTCACCGGCTCGCGCGCCACGGAGCACGCCCGCCCGTTCACCGCCCCTCGCCGCGGGCAGCCCGCCGTCAGCCGCCCTCGCCGCGCCCGCTCCTCACTGGCTCGCCGCGGGCAGCCCGCCGTCCGCCGCCCCTCGCCGCGCCCGCTCCTCACCGGCTCGCCGCGGGCACGCCCGCCGTTCGCCGCCCCTCGCCGCGAACACGCCGCCGTCCACCGCCCCTCGCCGTGCCCGCTCTTCACCGCCGCGTGCCGCACGCCCGTGCCCGCTCCTCACCGCCACACGCCCGCCGTCCACCGCCCCTCGCCGCGGGCACGCCGTCCGCCGCCCCTTGCCGCACCCGCTCCTCACCGCTCTGTCGAATTCGAACCCGCCCAGGCTCCGGACACGCGCCGTCGACGTCCTCCCACGTCCGCTCCGGTATGGTCGCCTTGTGATTAAGATTTGAGTTAACTTGTCGAGTTATTTTTTAATGTTTAGAGTTCAGTTTTAATCGTTAATCGTAGCGAACCGTATGTGTCACCCGTTCGGGAACGGCGAACGTCACATTGGCTTGTGAGGTTCGCCGTTCCGGAATTGTCCACGTATTTTGGACAGCCTGAGAGTGTAAGCCGATGCTTGTGATTTGTGACATGTGCCTTACGATTGACGCGGAATTTCGGTTGTGTAACCCAGTTGTTCTCCAAAACACCATGTTCAAGCGTGTGCTTGGAGAGCAGCGGGGTTATGCTGCCGAAATTTCGCGACAATCGTAGGCTACACGTCATAAATCACAAGCATCAGCCTACACTCTTGGGTGGGTTTAGGGCCTTTACCTAATAGGGAGTTCACCTAATTAAGCCACGGACGATCGTTGATGTTCTTTGACTTTTGTTTAGCCTTTGAAATGGACGGTGATCGGAGGGTGATGTATGACGGGTGGAGAAAGGATGGGGCACATTCGAATGAATGGATGAGTGTAACAAAGGCTTTTCTTGAGCACGCTTTCAAAGATGCAACTGGTCGTCTAGTGAAGTGTCCTTGTAATCGCTGCGAGAACAAGTGGCCTCAGAAGAAGGAAGAAATGGAGAAACACCTTTGCAAAAGTGGGTTTATGCCGAACTACCTTGTATGGTACCGGCATGGAGAGTCTATTAGACACGTTGACGCGGAGGTGGAGCTTGATGACGATCATGATAGGATGGACGACATGTTGCATGATCTTGGTAGGGATGTTGAAATGAACGCTGAGGAGCCGGGGCAGCTTCCACGCGATGCTCAAGAATTCTTCCGGCTACTCGCCGCGGGAGAAGAGAGACTGCACGAGCACACTCAGATGTCAGTTCTTGGGACTCTCACAAGACTAATGGCGATAAAGTCGAGGCACAACATTTCAAACAGTGCTTACAACGACATCGTCCAACTGATGGGCGAGGTTCTCCCGGAGAATCATAAGTTGCCAAAAAATATGTACTTCGCAAAGAAGATGTTGGCTGGTCTTGGGATGACATATGAGAAGATCGACGTGTGTCCCAACAGTTGCATGCTATTCTTTGAGGAGGATGACAAGCTGGACCGTTGTAAGCATTGCGAAGCTTCTAGATATGTCGAGGTGACAAATGATGAGGGTGAATTGGTAGTTACGAAGGTCGCAGCTAAGCAACTTCGTCGGTTGCCCATCATTCCTCGGCTTTCAAGGTTGTTCCTCAACAAGGAAATAGCTCTGCATATGACGTGGCCAAAGAATGGTGTACGTCTCGTCACTGATCCAGACATAATGGTCCATCCGTCGGACGGTGATGCGTGGAAGGCATTTGACGAGTTTGATCCCGAATTTGCAAACGACCCTAGGAGTGTACGGCTTGGTCTATCGACGGACGGATTCACACCTTTCAATACCAGTGCAAGCCCTTACTCGTGTTGGCCTGTCTTCATTGTGCCATATAATCTTCCTCCTGAGTTGGTCAATAAAGAAGAGTTCATGTTCCTTGCACTAGTCATCCCAGGCCCTGAGCATCCAGGGCCAAAGCTGAATATGTTTGTTCGCCCTTTAATTGAAGAGCTGAAACAATTGTGGAGAGGTGTGAAGGCTTATGACAGCCATACTGAAAAGGAGTTTACCATGCGCGCTGCTTATTTGTGGTCAGTGCATGATCTGCTGGCGTATGGAGATTGGTCTGGATGGTGTGTCCATGGTCGGTTGTGCTGTCCCATATGTATGAATGATACAGATGCATTCAGATTGAAGCATGGTGGGAAAGTGTCATTCTTTGATGCTCATCGACGTTGGACTCCATTCAAGCATGATTTTAGGAATTCGCTTACTGCATTCAGAGGTGGAGCCAAAATCAGAAATGGGCCACCAAAGAGGCAAACTGCACCGCAGATAATGGCATGGCATGCTTGTCTGAAGCAAGGAGAAAATGATAGGTTCCAAGGCTACGGGGAGGACCATAACTGGACCCATATTTCATCAATATGGGAGCTTCCGTATGCAAAAGCCTTGATCATGCCGCACAACATAGACTTGATGCACCAAGAGCGTAACGTTGCTGAAAGCATCATAAGCACATGTTTCGATGTGACTGATAAAACGAAAGATAATATGAAGGCAAGAAAAGACATGGCTGAAATTTGTAAGAGGCCGATGCTCGAGTTGAAAGTAAGCGATAAAGGGCATGAAAGTAGGCCACGAGCTGATTACTGCCTCAAGCCGGATGAAAGGAAAGAAATATTTAAGTGGTTGAAGAATCTGAAATTTCCAGATCGGTATGCGGCAAATCTGAAACGGGCAGTCAATCTGAAGACCGGTAAATTGATCGGTTTGAAAAGCCATGACTACCATATTATTATGGAGAGGCTGATGCCCGTGATGTTTCAAGGCTATTTTAAGGATGAGCTTTGGAGCATATTTGCAGAGTTGAGTTACTTCTATAGGGAAGTATGCGCAAAGACGGTATCGAAGAGGTTGATGCAGAAATTTGAGAAAGAAATTCCAATTCTTATTTGTAAATTTGAAAAGGTTTTCTCGCCAGGATTCTTCAATGTGATGCAACATCTAATTGTGCATTTGCCTTGGGAAGCTTTGGTAGGCGGACCAGTGCAATTCAGGTGGATGTATCCTATAGAAAGGGCGTTGAAAAAGCTCAGGGCGTCTGTTCGGAACAAGGCTAGAGTCGAAGGGTGTATTGCGGAGGCTTTTGCCCTTAAGGAGATATCTCAATTCTCAACCAGGTATTTCGCTCGAGCCAACAATGTGTTTGCGCCTTCAGTGCGACTTCATGTCGAAAATGAATCACCCCAAAGCACCCTTCAAATTTTTGCGAATCCGGGTAAAGCAGTTGGAAAAGGGAGTGTACGTCACATTGAAGCATCAGATTTGAACACGCTAATGCTATATATGTATAGCAATATTGACAGCACACAGGAGGCGTTCGAGTAAGTTTTCCTCATAGTTACGTCCATTTTCTCATCTCATAATTTCTATAGTGTGTAATCTCCATGTTTGTAATATGTCCAGCATGTTTGATGAAGAATGTTGGAAATCTACTAGTAAACCTACGACCATCCAATTAGAAAATCTTCGACGTGATGGGTTGAAAGGTGGACCAAACTTCGTGCAGTGGTTTCGTAATTATGTTAGTAATTGTCGTTCTCTCATTGTCCATACTTAATCTTTGAATTTTGGACTTGGAAGATATAATGCATATACTAATTACTTGTATAGGTTTCCAAAAACTCTGTGCACCCGGACTTGCAGCAAATGGCACATACCTCTGTGTCCGTCCGAAACTATACTCGCTATGATGTAAATGGATATCGCTTCCGAACCGCGAAATTGGAGAAGAGTCGACCATTGGCAGCCACCACCAATAGTGGTGTGTTGGCAAGTTCATATGTTGACGATGACAAAGTAGTGGACTATTACGGTGTTCTTCAAAACATTGTAGAGTTGATTTTCGATGGCCCCAAAGAACTTAAAGTCGTGTTTTTCGAGTGCGATTGGTTTGATGCTCATAGTGGGACTCGTGTCGACAAGTATGGTAATGTCGAGGTGAAGCATAGCTCTAGGATTCTGAGCAGTATGAGCGATGTTGTCCTTGCAAATCAGGCAAAACAGGTGTACTACCTGCCATATCCTCACCCAAGCCTTAGGGCTTGGTGGGTTGCAATCAAAGTCAACCCACAAGTCGTCGCTCCAGAGAGTGCTGACTACGTGAGTACGAGCAGGGACAACGATGATGCTGTTTTTCAACCAGAAGCGGCGTCGAATCAAGACATAGCTCACCGATTCCATGTGACCAATGGAGAAGGACTCGAAAATCTCTGTTGCAATTCAAGCGACTTAATTGAAGAACCTAGGTCAAAGCGCAAACGACCTGTCGTCGTTAGAAGATCAGTAAGGATCCAACGAAATCAAGAGCGTATGAATAAACAACGAGCCGAAGAAGCATCATCGGATGCGGATGACTTTTGATTAGTATGTTTCTTTTAGTTAATCAATTAAGCTATGTATTCCAATTTCCACATTATTAATTTTCATATTATTTGTTTCATATACTGTGGTTTGACATTAATTTATCTACAGTTGAACATGTTCAAGCATAGGAGATCGAGGAGGAGTGGGGGCAGCGCGGCCAGCGAGGACAGCTCGGGCAGTGGGCTTTTTCAGGGCACCTCACAGAGCCGACAGAGGTAGCAGCAACTTCTCGACTGTCTAGACGAAGTGCAGGGTGAGGAGGGTGAGCAGGAGACTCCTCAGCAGGATGCTCATGTGCAGGGTGAGGAGGGTGAGCAGGATGAGGAGGTTGACCCAATGGGGGCAGGCAGCGCGGGCGACGCGTCAGATGGTTCTACGTCCTTCAGGTATTATTATGCATATTAGTTTAATTGATATTAGTTTCTAATCATTTCATCATATTGAATTTACTTGTATACTTAGGTATAAGAAGAGCAATGCGCTTGGTCCGAGACCTGCCGAGAGGAGGCTCATCCGGCCGCATGGAGAATGGTGGGGCTTATTTCTGTTGTGTTAATTTTTTAATGTGAACGTGATTGCACTGGTTTACTTGTTTTATTAATGTTTGTAGGTCATGGGAAGACTTGACTTGGGACGGTACAGGCAGACGTCCCAAGGTGAACGCGGTGTTGGGTAGCCTCTGTCGCTTCTACTACCCTGGCATGGTGGAGCTGAATGGCGAGAGGTTCGCAGCTATGCAGTGGGCTGACTGGGGTCTAAAGGACTATGTCGAGCCAGGGGAGTCAGGGGAAAGCAGTAGCGGAGGGGGAAGTTCGGAAAAAAAACGAAGCACTTGTCAGGTGGCTGTGTGGGACGAGTTCTGGGTGAGTTTACTTTCGTATATAAGCAATTCACTGAATTATTGCTTCTCCTAATCTTACTTTAACTTAACTTCTCCATTGATATGTAGGGGAGGTTCCAATTGCCGGATGACATCGAGGACGATCAGGCTCAGTGGGCACGTGTGAAGAGGCACTTTCGGAAGTGCGCTGATAAGGTCATCAAGGATGCCATGTACAATGCTCGCATCGCGGCCGTCAACTACTACTACAAGAAGATAAAGGGGCAGAAAATGAGCAAAGCATTAGGGGCCAATGAGATCTACCTCACAGAGGAGCAGTACCTGGAGAGCGTTGTGGATTGGCTGGCGAAGGACATGGAAGCCTGGAGGTGGTTGGCAAAGAGATGGGCGTCGCCTGAGTGGATTGCAGAGTCCAACAAGCACCGTGTCAACCGTGGCACTGAAGGACCAGGGCATAGGTACGGCGCCGATGGACACCTTGGTACCGCACGCCGCATGGTAAGTATATAAATCAAACTTGTATGTTACATCTATGAAAATTATATGGTTTAACTCTTCTTTTTCATGCAGGAAGCTAAAAGTGGAGTTGCTCCAAGTTTTATGGAGGTTTACGTCCGTGGTCACCGTGGCCCTGATCCGGCAAACCCTGATGAGCTATGCAGCGAGGCGGCAAGGGAGAAAATGGTAAACAAGTTGTATTTACGAATTAAATTGCATGTTTTGTGTCTAACTCCAACTCTAACTTTCTTTGCAGAATGCATATGGGGAGGAAATGACTCAACGCCATGGGCCTGATTTCGACTGGATGCATTCAGACTTAGATGCCTCGGCGTTGTACCACAGTGGTGGGGGTAGAAAGCATGGCAGGTGAGGTGGTTGTCTTTGATTCGACAATTTCATTAACAAGAATGTGTCCACTTAATGGCTCAACTATGTGTATCATGCAGGTTTGCCTTTGGCACCGGCGTTGTGGAGTACAACAGGACATTAGGTCAAGGGAAAGCATCGTCTTCGGCAGGGAGTTCTCGCTCCTCCAAGTCTGCTCGAGAGGCTCAGCTGGAGGAGGAGACTCGGGCAGCACAGGAGCAGGCTCGAGCAGCACAGGAGCAGGCTCGAGCAGCACAAGAGCAGGTTGGACAGCTGACGCAGTATATGGCTTCTTATTTTCAGGTAATCCGTCTATCTCATCACGTGTCGTCATTGAATTCAAAGTATAATGTTGCGATTCTAACGTTTCATCCATTTGCAGGAAATGACTACTCGACTCGGCCCTGATATGAACTTGCCAGCTTTTCGCCCTCCCCAGGTAACACTATCTGAACACTTCAATTCCATAGCAACTCTTTTTTTTATTATAAAAAATGGCTCGCAGGCACAAGGATGGGGACAGTGGCTAGGACAAGCTCCAGCGTCGCAGCCACAGTGGACTGGTGTTGGGTGGACGCAGGCACCTCCAGGCACTTGGACACCTCCACCACCCCAAGGATCGCAGCCAGTCCCGGGATGGGTGCCACCGGTCTTCCAGCCACCAGCGGGCTCTCAGCCATTTCAAGCGTGGATGGCACCGCCACCGACGGGGTGGGTGCCACCACCTCAGGGGTGGCCAGCACAACAGTACCCGTGGATGCATGCACAGCCTCCTCCTCACCATGGATCACAGGTGACGTTCCATGTTTAGTTTTATGCAAATATTGATCAAACACAGCCTTATTTGAATGATTGATGAATTGCAGGGTTCAGCGTCACATGCTCAGGGATCGGAGGGTGCTGTCAACGTCCAAGACTTCCTCGTCCATGGTTCTGGAGGGAGTGGCCACCTTCCTGGTGGCGGAGGAGGGAGTGGCCAAAACTCACATAGCCCGCCGGAGTGAGTAGTGACTTTGTTTATGGACTATGTATGGATATGTATAGACTTTGTTTATGGTTCTGGAGGGAATGACTTTGTTTATGTATGGACTATATATGGACTATATGTATGGAATATGTTTGAAACAATTATGTAATTGCTTGTGAATGTTGTTTGTGAAAACTGTATTGTTTGTGAAATCTGTATATGTGATTGTGTATATGTTTATTTTGTTGTGAATTAATAAAAGGTGCAGAAAAATCTGTTTTTGGGGGGTATCATGAATTTTCGTCGGCCTGGGTGGTGGCCGACGAAAATACGTGCCCAGATATTTTCGTCGGCCACCACCCAGGGCCGACGAAAATTATGTTCCTATTTTCGTCGGCCTCAGTGGTCGACGAAAATAGTCAGCCGACCAACTATTTTCGTCGGCCTTGGGGAAGCCGACGAAAATAAGTCGTTTTCATCGGTACCGACGAAAATAATTCCCTATTTTCGTCGAACTTATTTTCGGCGGCTATTTTCGTCGGCCTGCCGACGAAAATAGGCTATTTTCGTCGGTTTAGGCTTATTTTCGTGGGTTTTTGGCCCACGAATATTTAGTCGTTTCCTGTAGTGAATGGATGGCGCGTTGGAGCCGGAGGTGGAAGGTGATGAAGTATCGGTCTCGTAGTAGACCACCTTCCTCATCTTCTTTTTCTTATCGCCACTCCGATGCAACTTGTGGGAAGAGGATTTCTTTTCCTTCCCTTTCCCTTTGTTGCGGGACTCTTCCGATGAAGCTTTCCCGTGGCTTGTAGTGGGCTTGTCGCCGGTCTCCATCTCCTTCTTGGCGTGATCTCCCGACATCACTTCGAGCGGTTAAGCTCTAATGAAGCACCGGGCTTTGGTACCAATTGAAAGTCGCCTAGAGGGGGGGTGAATAGGGCGAATCTGAAATTTACAAACTTAATCACAAATACAAGCCGGGTTAGCGTTAGAAATATAAACAAGTCCGAGAGAGGGCGTGAAAACAAATCGCAAGCGAATAAAGAGTGAGACACAAGGATTTGTTTTATCGAGGTTCGGTTCTCGCAAACCTACTCCCCGTTGAGGTGGTCACAAAGACCGGGTCTCTTTCAACCCTTTCCCTCTCTCAAACGGTCCCTCGGACCGAGTGAGCTTCTCTTCTCAAATTAATAGGGAACCAAACTTCCCGCAAGGACCACCACACGATTGGTGTCTCTTGCCTCAATTACAAGTGAGTTTGATCTCAAGAAAGAATGAAAGAAGAAAGCAATCCAAGCGCAAGAGCTCAAAAGAACACAACAAATCTCTCTCACTAATTACTAAAGCCTTGTGTGGAATTGGGAGAGGATTTGATCACTTTGGTGTGTCTTGTATTGAATGCTAAGCTCTTGTAAGTAGTTGGAAGGTGGAAAACTTGGATGATTTGAATGTGGGGTGGTTGGGGTATTTATAACCCCAACCACCAAACTAGCCGTTTGGTGGAGGCTGTTGTCGACGGGTGCACCGGACAGTCCGGTGCGCCAGCCACGTCACCTGGCCGTTGGGTTCCGACCGTTGGAGCTCTAACGTGTGGGCCCGCCTAGCTGTCCGGTGGCGCACCGGACAAGTCCTGTAGACTGTCCGGTGTGCCACCCGTACGTGCGCTGCTCCTCTGCGCGCGCAGGCACGCATTTAATGCGTTGCAGTCGACCGTTGCGCGCGAAGTAGCCGTTGCTCCGCTGGCTCACCGGACAGTCCGGTGTGCACCGGACATGTCCGGTGAATTATAGTGGAGCGGAAATCCGAAGCTGGCGAGTTCAGAGTCGCTCCCCCTTGGGGCACTGGATACTGTCCGGTGGTGCACCGGACAATCCGGTGAATTATAGTGAAGCGCATCTGAGAATTTCCGAAGGTGAAGTGTTCAGCTTGGAGTCCCCTGGTGCACCGGACACTGTCCGGTGGCACACCGGACAGTCCGGTGCACCAGACCAGGGCACACTTCGGTTATCCCTTGCTCTTTTTTGTTGAACCCTTTTCTTGATCTTTTTATTGGCTTTTTGTGAACCTTTGGCACCTGTATAACTTATAGACTAGAGCAAACTAGTTAGTCCAATTATTTGTGTTGGGCAATTCAACCACCAAAATCAATTAGAGAATAGGTGTAAGCCTAATTCCCTTTCAAAAACGGCGAGAGGTTTTTTCCGACCGTTACTGACCGTTTTCACCCCTAGCCGCCCCTGCCCCACCGCGAGTTGTCCCCACCCCTCCCCTAGAAATCTCGCCCCCTCCTTCAAAACCTTGTTGCCACCCCTCCTCGCGGCACCTTGTCCCCTACATACGACCTCCCTCCTCACCGATGTCTCTCCCGCCTCTCCTCCGTGCACAGCTTGCCGCATGTCGCGTTCTCAAGCTCGATCCCTCCCGCGGCCTCTTCATCGTGACCTCTTGCCCTGCCGGCAGCGACGCCTGCTCCCCCGCGCACCGTGTCCTCATCTTCCCAGGCCTTGCCACAGGGTCCTTATCCTTCGGTCGTGTCCCCTCATCGATCTCCTCTTGCGACATCCATGTTGTAGCTCTCGGCCTCACCGGCTAGGGCCTCTCTCCATTGTCGCTCGTTACGCCCGGACAAGCGCGCTTTGCGGCATCATGAACCATGACATCTTTCATGCCTACATGACCTCCTTCCCTACACCCGCCTCAAAGCCCATAGCGGCACCGCCCCCGACACCCTCCCCCTGCCCTCGAGCCCCGAGACGTCGTCCTGCCCCCGCCTGCCACACCCGCCTCCTAAGCATCGAGGTGGTGGTCAAGATCAAAGTTACAATTGAGAAAAAGAAATGCCGAGATCACACGAGACAAAGAAATGTCGAGATCAAAGTTACGATTGAGAAGTTATCGCGTTTACGTTATACAAATATGAATTAGAACATTTAATTTGACATTTATCAAATGTAAACTAGATCTATTACCTAGTTTTGATTAATCTGCTACACTAATAGCTCTCGGTCCAATAAGCAATTTAAATAATATTAGCGATTCTAAGCGAGGCAAATTAACAGCGCAAGACGAAGTGCGCGACGTGCAAAACAGAACGACAACACGCGAACAACACGTGCGAACGATAGGCGGACCAACGCGACATACGAGGACTATTAAATAGATGACGCGTTTATAGTAAACAATTATAAATAAAAGAATATTTCAGGTAATATTAACCATGTCGGTGTCTATTCATTAAAGCGCAACTTGAAAACCCTAAATTATATTTAACTAGAACACTAATTTAGTAATCGTCGGTCAAACAAACATTTAATAAATTATTTAAAATATGCAACAATAGAGAATAATATTTTTAACACGTAGACAACTTTAATTTAAATCTAACGCAATTTGAACGGAACGAATCAGATTTAAAACACAAAAGATATCACCTTTTTAAATTAAACCACTCTGTTGTGCGCAGTTTCCCAATAACCCGGTGGGTATTTCTCAAAATTGCCATCTCCTACCTCCCACAGCTGCCATGGGCAAGGAGGAGGAGGGGGGCTGCTCGGCCATGAGCTAGGGGGGCACCGTCCGACCGGTCACCGACTGGCCGAGGCGAGGGTGCAGGGCGCGCGGCTTGGCCGCCGCTGCCACGGGAGGTGGCGCCCACGGAGGGAGAGAGACATGGGGAGAGTGATAGAGGGAGAGAGTTACGACCCTGGGCCAGAGAAAATGAAAATGATGAGAGAAACAATGGAGTTTTGTTAGCGGAGAAGAGTTACGACCCCGCCTAGAAGAAATCTGTCGATTGACGGTGAACCGGAGGTCAGATCGACGAATCAAAAGCACCGGGACGAAGCTCTCGACGAGACGAATGCAGCGGTACTCTCGGATTTCACCAGCGATGCACAAATTGAAAGTAATCTGCTTGGTGGAGTTGTCGTTGGAGTTGGAACCGCCCCGAACTTCGGCGAGCAATTCTGGAAATTGTGATCTAATCTGGGAAAACAGTTTGGACATCTGGAGAAGGCTCAACGAGAGTGTTCCAACCATATATAGATGTTACTAGGGTTTGAAGGTATTTTATCTTTCGTAATGAACCAGTCAGTACCCTGAAACTAGGGTACCCCTTGCTACAGTATGAAGATGCGGTACCCACGCGACTATCTCTAGTCGCGTGGTAAACAACACCCGACCCCACCACGTGGACGGCTCCGGGGGCGCCACGTGGCCAGAGAAGATGATATACTCCAAGGTATCAACAATGGGTCCGGACCCCCATGTGAAAGTGTCGGACCCCTGTATATACAGACCGGTCCTCCGAGTAAAGTTCAGGACCTCCACGGGCGCAAACCAGACCCCTAGGATGGGTTCCGGACCCCTCTGTGTGGGGTCCGGGCCACTCATAGCAGGGTCCTAGTGAAAGTCACCTAGAGGGGGGGGGGGGTGAATAGGCAAATCTGAAATTTATAAAGTTTAAGCACAACTACAAGTCGGGGTTAGCGTTAGAAATATAATCGAGACCGAAAGAGAGAGCGAAAACAAATCACAAGCGAATAAGAGCGGATGACACGATGATTTGTTTTACCGAGGTTCGGTTTTTGCAAACCTACTCCCCGTTGAGGTGGTCACAAAGACCGAGTCTCTTTCAACCCTTTCCCTCTCTCAAACGGCCACTTAGACCGAGTGAGCTTCCTTCCTTGATTTTTTGGGTCACTTAGACCCCGCAAGGACCACCACACAATTGGTGTCTCTTTCTTCGCTTACAAGGCTTTGAGAGTAAGAATGAGAGAAAGAAGGAAGCCAACCAAGCAACAAGAACAACAAAAGAACACAAGTCGATCTTCTCACAAGTCCTAAAAACTAGAGTTGAATTGTGGACTTTGATTTGATCGGAGGCTTTGATTTGTGTCTTGGAGTGTTGTGTATTGCTCTTGTATTGAATGAGGAGTAGTGAATGCTTGGATGCCCTGAAGAGTGGTGGTTAGGGGTATTTATAGCCCCAACCACCAAAATGGTCGTTGCGGAAGTCTGCTGTCGAAGGGCGCATCGGACAGTCCGGTGCGCCAGCCACGTCACCCAACCGTTAGGGTTCGACCGTTGGAGCTTCTGACATGTGGGCCACCGGACAGTCCGGTGGTGCACCGGACAGGTCCTGTTCACTGCCCGGTGCGCCATCTGCGCCTGCTCTGACTTCTGCGCGCGCAGTCCGCGCACTGTAGCGTTGTCAGCCGACCGTTGAACTCAACCGTTGCGATGGCGACCGTTGCTCCGCTTGGCACATCGGACAGTCCGGTGCTACACCGGACAGTCCGGTGAATTATAGCGGAGTGGCTTCCCAAATTCCCAAAGGTGACAAGTTTGGAGTTGATCTCCCTAGTGCACCGGACAGTCCGGTGCGCCAGACTAGGGCAGCCTTCGGTTGTCTTTTGTTCTTTTTATTTGAACCCTTTCTTGGACTTTTTATTGGTTTGTGTTGAACCTTTGACACCTGTAGAACTTATAATCTAGAGCAAACTAGTTAGTCCAATTATTTGTGTTGAGCAATTCAACCACCAAAATCATTTAGGAAAAGGTGTGAGCCTATTTCCCTTTCAATCTCCCCCTTTTTGGTGATTGATGCCAACAGATACCAAAGCAAATATATAAGTGTAAAATTGAACTAGTTTGCATAAGGTAAGTGCACAGGTTACTTGGAATTAAACTATTTTATATTTCATAAGATATGCATGGATGCTTTCTTCTATTTTAACATTTTGGACCACGCTTGCACCACTTGTTTTGATTTTGCAAACTCTTTTGGAAATTCTTTTCAAAGTATTTTTGCAAATAGTCAAAGGTATATGAATAAGATTTTGAGAAGCATTTGCAAGATTTGAAATTTTCTCCCCCTGTTTCAAATGCTTTTCCTTTGACTAAACAAAACTCCCCCTCAATGAAATTCTCCTCTTAGTGTTCAAGAGGGTTTTAGATATTATTTTTGAAGGAGGTCAAACCAATTTGAAATTATTTCAAAAATAAGATACTAATTGAAAAACTTCTTTTAATACAAATTGAAAGACTACATTTTTGAAATTTTGGTGGTGGTGCAGTCCTTTTGCTTTGGGCTAATACTTTCTCCCCCTTTGGCTTGAATCGCCAAAATGGATACTTGTGAGTGAAATATAAGCCCTTATTGAAACTTTCTCCCCCTTTGGTAAATAATATAGGAGTGAAGATTATACCAAATTGGAGAATGGTGCAGAGTGATGGCGAAGGATGAACAATTCGATGGAGTGGAGTGGAACCCTTGTCTTCGCCGAAGACTCCATTTCCCTTTCAATCTATGACTTAGCATGAAATACACTTGAAAAACACATTAGTCATAGCCCATGAAAGAGATGATCAAAGGTATATAAATGAGCTATGTGTGCAAAGTATCAATCAAAATTCCTAGAATCAAGAATGTTTAGCTCATGCCTAAGTTTGGTAAAGGTTTTCTCATCTAATGGCTTGGTGAAGATATCGTCTAATTGTTCTTTGGTGCTAACATATGCAATATTGATACCCCCCTTTGTTGGTTATCCCTCAAAAAGTGATACCGAATGGCTATGTGCTTAGTGCGGCTATGCTCAACAGGATTATCCGCCATGCGGATTGCACTCTCATTGTCACATAGGAGAGGAACTTTGGTTAATTTGTAACCATAGTCCCTAAGGGTTTGCCTCATCCAAAGCAATTGCGCGCAACAATGGCCTGCGGCAATGTACTCGGCTTCGACGGTAGAAAGATCTACAGAATTTTGCTTCTTTGAAGCCCAAGACACCAGGGATCTTCCTAAGAACTGACAAGTCCCTGATGTGCTCTTTCTGTCAATCTTACACCCTGCCCAATCAGCATCTGAATATCATATTAAATCAAATGTGGATCCCTTGGGGTACCAAAGGCCAAACTTAGGAGTATGAACTAAATATCTCAAGATTCGTTTTATGGCCCTAAGGTGAACTTCCTTAGGATCGACTTGGAATCTTGCACACATGCACACAGAAAGCATAATACCCAGTCGAGATGCACATAAATAAAGTAGAGATCCTATCATCGACCGGTATACCTTTTGATCTACGGATTTACCTCCCGTGTCGAGGTCGAGATGCCCATTAGTTCCCATGGGTGTCTTGATGGGTTTGGCATCCTTCATTCCAAACTTGGTGAGTATGTCTTGAATGTACTTCGTTTGGCTAATGACGGTGCCCTCTTGGAGTTGCTTGACTTGAAATCCTAAGAAATACTTCAACTCCCCCATCATAGACATCTCGAATTTTTGAACCATTATCCTACTAAACTCTTCACAAGTAGATTTGTTAGTAGACCCAAATATGATATCATCAACATAAATTTGACATACAAACAAATCATTTGCAATAGTTTTAGTAAAGAGAGTAGGATCGACTTTGCCGACTTTGAAGCCATTAGCGATAAGAAAATCTCTTAGGCATTCATACCATGCTCTTAGGCCTTGCTTGAGCCCATAAAGCGCCTTAGAGAGTTTATAGACATGATTAGGGTACTCACTATCTTCAAAGTTGGGAGGTTGCTCAACATAGACCTCTTCCTTGATTGGTCCATTGAGGAAGGCACTTTTCATGTCCATTTGGTAAAGCTTAAAGCCATGGTAAGTAGCATAGGCAAGTAATATACGAATTGACTCAAGCCTAGCTACAGGTGCATAGGTTTCACCGAAATCCAAACCTTCGACTTGTGAATATCCCTTAGCCACAAGTCGGGCTTTGTTCCTTGTCACCACACCATGCTCATCTTGTTTGTTGCGGAAGACCCACTTGGTTCCTACAACATTTTGGTTAGGACGTGGAGCAAGATGCCATACCTCATTCCTTGTGAAATTGTTGAGTTCCTCTTGCATAGCCAACACCCATTCCGAATCCCTTAATGCGTCTTCCACCCTGTATGGCTCAATAGAAGACACAAAGGAGTAATGTTCACAAAAATGAGCAACACGAGATCGAGTGGTTACCCCCTTTTGAATATCGCCGAGGATAGTGTTCACGGGGTGATCTCGTTGTATTGCTTGGTGGACTCTTGGGTGTGGCGGCCTTGGACCCTCATCAACTTCCTTGTCTTGATCATTAGCATCTCCCCCTTGATCATTGTCCTCCTCTTGAGGTGGTTCCTCTTGATCTTCATTTTCATCATCTTGAGTTTGATCCTCATTTTGGGTTGATGGAGATGCTTGCATGGAGGAAGATGGTTGATCTTGTGCTTGTGGGGGCTCTTCGGATTCCTTAGGACACACATCCCTAATGGACATGTTCCTTAGCGCGACGCATGGAGCCTCTTCATCATCTAGCTCATCAAGATCAACTTGCTCTACTTGAGAGCCGTTAGTCTCATCAAACACAATGTCACAAGAAACTTCAACTAGTCCAGTGGACTTGTTAAAGACTCTATATGCCCTTGTGTTTGAGTCATAACCAAGTAAAAAGCCTTCTACAGCCTTAGGAACAAATTTAGATTTTCTACCTCTTTTAACAAGAATAAAGCATTTGCTACCAAAGATTCTAAAATATGAAACATTGGGCTTTTTACCGATTAGGAGTTCATAGGATGTCTTCTTGAGGATTCAGTGAAGATAGAGACGGTTGATGGCGTAGCAAGCGGTGTTGATTGCTTCCACCCAAAACCGGTCCGAAGTCTTGTACTCATCAAGCATGGTCCTCGCCATGTCAAGTAGAGTTCTATTCTTCCTCTCCACTACACCATTTTGTTGTGGTGTGTAGGGAGAAGAGAACTCATGCTTGATGCCCTCATCCTCAAGAAAGCCTTCAATTTGTGAGTTCTTGAACTCCGTCCCCGTTGTCGCTTCTAATCTTCTTGATCCTTAAGCCGAACTCATTTTGAGCCCGTCTCAAGAATCCCTTTAAGGTCTCTTGGGTTTGAGATTTTTCCTGCAAAAAGAACACCCAAGTGAAGCGAGAATAATCATCCACAATAACTAGACAGTACTTACTCCCGCCAATGCTTATGTAAGCTATCGGACCGAATAGATCCATGTGGAGTAGCTCAAGTGGCTTGTCAGTCATCATGATGTTCTTGTGTGGATGATGAACACCAACTTGCTTCCCTGCTTGACATGCGCTACAAACCCTGTCTTTCTCAAAATGAACATTGGTTAGTCCCAAAATGTGCTCTCCCTTTAGAAGCTTATGAAGATTCTTCATCCCAACGTGGGCTAGTCTGCGATGCCAGAGCCAACCCATGTTAGTCTTAGCAATTAAGCAAGTGTCGAGTTCAGCTCTATTAAAATCAACTAAGTATAGCTGACCCTTTAACACTCCCTTAAATGCTATTGAATCATCACTTCTTCTAAAGACAGTAACACCTAAATCTGTAAAAAGACAGTTGTAACCCATTTTGCATAATTGAGAAACAGAAAGCAAATTGTAATCTAAAGAATCTACAAGAAAAACATTGGAAATAGAATGGTCAGGTGATATAGCAATTTTACCAAGTCCTTTGACCAAACATTGATTTCCATCCCCGAATGTGATAGCTCTTTGGGGATCATGGTTTTTCTCGTAGGAGGAGAACATCCTTTTCTCCCGAGTCATGTGGTTTGTGCACCCGCTATCAATTATCCAACTTGAGCCCCCGGATGCATAAACCTACAAAACAAATTTAGGCCTTGTTCTTAGGTACCCAAACGGTCTTGGGTTCTTTTACATTAGAAACAAGCACCTTGGCTACCCAAACACAAGTCTTTGAGCCCTTGTGTTTGGCCCCAACATATTTGGCAACTACTTTGCCTGATTTGTTAGTTAAAACATATGATGCATCAAAAGTCTTAAATGAAATGTTATGATCATTTGATGCAGTAGGAGATTTACTTTTAGGCAATTTAACATGGGTTGATTGCCTAGAGCTAGATGCCTCACTCTTATACATAAAAGCATGATGAGAGCCAGAGTGAGACTTCCAAGAGTGAATTCTCCTAATCTTGTGCTCGGGATAACCGGCAGGATATAAAATGTAACCCTCGTTATCCTGAACCATGGGAGCCTTGCCTTTAACAAAGTTAGACAATTTCTTAGGGGCATTTAGCTTGACATTGTCTCCCTGTTGGAATCCAATGCCTGGGCGTCTCCCACTATAGAGCATGCTTCTAACAAATTTAAATTTTTCATTTTCTATGTCATGCTCATTAATTTTGGCACTAAGTTGAGCTATGTGATCATTTTGTTGTTTAATTAAAGCAAGGTGATCATGAATAGCATCAACATTAATATCTCTACATCTAGTACAAATGGTAGATGTAGAGGGTTTGCAAACATTTAATTCATCAATCTTAGCATGTAGCATGACATTTTCATTTCTAAGATTGGAAACAATATCATTGCAAACATTTAAATTTTTAGCCTTAGTAATCAATTTCTCATTCTCTATCTTAAGGCTAGCAATGGATTCATTCAACTTATCAATCTTAGCAATAAAACTAGCATTATCATTTTTAAGGTTGACAAGTGAATCATTACTAACATTTAATTTCTCAACCTTAGCAATCAATTTGTCATTCTCAAATCTAAGGTTGGAAATAGTGTCATGGCAAGTGCTTAGCTCACTAGTTAATTTCTCACATTTTTCTATCTCTTGAGCATAAGCATTTTTAACTTTAACATGCTTCTTATTTTCTTTAATAAGGAAGTCCACTTGGCTATCCAAGAGTTCATCCTTCTCATGAATAGCACTAATCAACTCATTTAATTTTTCTTTTTGTTGCATTTTTAAGTTGGCAAAAAGGGTGAGCAAATCATCCTCATCATCACTAGAGCTAACCTCATCACTAGATGTTGCATATTTAGTGGAAGCTCTAGATTTTACCTTCTTCTTTTTGTCGTCTTTTGCCATGAGGCACTTGTGGCCGACGATGAGGAATAGGAGACCCTTTGTAACACCACAAAAGCCATCAACTAAAAATAATAAATTTAGTGATTATGGTAATTAGGATAATAATTTTTTAGTGTTTAATAATTTATTTGCATTTTAATCAATTTTCTTTGTATGCGCTTGATTGATTATCGGATGTTTATTATCAATTCTTTTTAAAGAAAAACCTAGTGAATAATATAATAATTATTAGTCTAAAAACAAGTATTTTATTTATAAATAACTTTGGTGAATTTTTAGAAAATTTTTGAGCTCTTTAAAAATACATTTCGCAATTTAGAAAAGAAAAGAAAAAAAGAAAAAAAAACAAACCCTAATCTAAAACCGGTCCACTAAGGCCCAGCTCCCTGAGCCCCAGCCGTGCGCGCCGCCAGGGAAATTCCCAGTCGCCCTGCCCTATCTCTCTCTCCCTATCTCTCTTCTCTCCCCTAATCTCTCTCTACCCGCGCCCTCTGCCCCGCTTCACTCCTACGCGCGCGCCGCCAGGCGACCAGCGCCCAGCACCGAGCACCTTCCCGGCCAAGCCCAGGCCGACCCCAACGGCCGAGCCGCTTCCCGCGCAAGCAGCCGAACCGACCTGCTACCTCGACGCCCGCACGCACACGAGTCTGACCCGCGCCAAGAACCGCCGTCCGTTTGCCATGGCATTAATGGAGCTTCAATGCCGACTGTTTCTTCTCTCTTCCCTGTTATTCTCTCGGGTAACCGACGCATTGACGGCAATTGAAGACCACCGGCGACATCTCCTCTCCCTCCCTCTCCTCTATAAAACAACGCCGAGGTTCATCTCGCCTCTCTGCTCACTCACACAAACTTTTCTCCCTCGCTGCTCGCCACACCATCGAGCGTAGCTTTTGCCGGAGTACCATTCACCACTACCGCAGAAGCTCCGACCTCGGGCGACCGCCATCGATCGACCCCTCTGCTCGACGCCCCAAACGACCCCGTTGCTGGCAAGGACCACTCGGAGCTTGCCATAGTGCCTCGACGACCCTGCTCTTCTTCACCCGGCCGAACCCCGTCGAACTCTCTCCGTCGCACGCACGAACCCAAGGTTGATGACGACCCAAATTATTTTGTGTATTTTATAAAAGTACTTTTTGATTCGATTCATGAGTTATATATTTTGTTTGTTGTAATATGAACACGTGTGATTCACAATTTATGTATATGTGCGTTATTGAATTTTGTTAGAGATATGCGATTACTAGTGCACCGTAATAATTCATGTTAATCGATGCGTTGATTTTTGGATTAGAAAAATATGACGTAGATCTAGTAGTCACACGTTGGTGATAAAAATACTAGATAAGAAACTTTGTAGTCAAATTTGGTCACAATAAACTTTAGAAACTATTTGGAGAATTTCAGTCATAGGTGCATTTTAATGAATTTAGAAAATGGTATAGAACTCATGTCATATGAATAATATATGATTTCTAGATGATTTATCTAATGATTTTATTAACATTTTTTATATAAAGAAAGAAGAAACATATCATTAGTAGGATGGAAAATAGATTTTTGCTAGTCAAATAAACATGTTCGCAAATTGAGCACTTAAATTTTTAGAGTAAGCAAAATACTAGTTTATGTCAAAATAACCTCACTTGTGTTATAAAAAGTTCAATTAGTATTTATAGGGATTTTTAGAATGTTAAATTCATTTTTGGCTATACTCAATAATTTAAGTTAGAAATAAAAAAGATAAAAGGTATTAATTTATTTATTAGTATTAAAGACGATAATTATCATTTAATTTCATTGATAATGTTAAAATATATTAATACTAGTTAAAACTGTGTTTATTGCACCCACTCATAAATTCATCATTTAGGACTCACAATAATAGCTATAATTGAATTAATAAGTATTTACGCGATTTGGACGTATTTAAGGTGTGATAAGTGCGATGTGTGTTTATTTGTGTAATGGTGTATGTTTATGAAATGGTGCGGGTTTATTTATTGGTGTATGTTTTCTTTTTGTATGACAACGTACGACGTTATTAGAAGCTGAGTTTGTGGTAGAGGAACCGAATTTGTTTGAGGACGAACTGCATGACGTATTTGAGCAAGGCAAGTGGATTCTCCCTCTGCATATTCTTTTTGTACCCACTCATTGCATATAATAATGTTTACTTTTTGATATATTGCATAATTTGATGGGTTTTACCTAATTAAGGATTTCCTAGATTTACCAACTGTATTCCTTGTTTAACCTGGGGAAATAATTAAGCTTTGCAAGATTTATGCTACCGCTCAACTTAATGATTTTAACGTCACTCATTAATTGGTATTAATGTTCCAAAATTTAAATTGGCAATTATGACATTAACCCGATAGTTAAAATGACATTATTTCAAATTAATTGGAACATGGAGTGACCACCCAGGATAACAGTGCAACCACGAGTGCTATCATGGCTCTGGCTTTGGTAATTAGCTTTATATGCTTAGTGCCTGGCAACCTTACCTGAAATATGGGCAAGAGGGGGAGCGGTAGGTGCTGGCAGCCCACGTTAACATGGGGACGTATTCTTGTCTAAGGTACCACACCCAGGGGGCCACCACCATCGTCTTTAGAAACCTTAGCGGGTTGCTTCGTATTAAGGTATTTTGTGAAAGCCTCATAATGGATCCCTAGCCATTCACCTCGGCAGTGTTTAAGGGTCCGATCAACCTGGGCTAGATGGGATACATGGCTTGTGGGTAAAGTTGTACCACCTCTACAGAGTGTAAAACTGATATATCAGCCGTGCTCCCGGTTATGAGCGACCTGGACTCCTCACATGATAATTGAACTTGAAGATGGAACTAATTGAGATCCGATGATCTGCCAATAATTTGCTTAAGTGGTTTCACTTAAGTGTTTTTGTTATATTCATATTCCTTTGTTTAATGGGATATTTGGGATTCACACTTATTAGTAAGACAGGTGTTGTTAATAAAATGTTGACCAACTAAAATGCTTACTGCTCAACCTTAGCCTCACCTTGTTATACCTGCATTAATTTTCCCCCACTTGCTGAGCCCTGACCATAAGTGAGCTCACCCTTGCTAATATTTTGATCAGAGGGTGATGCTGGAGACTTTGATGGAGATTTTAACGACGACGAATTCTAAGTCTAACGATGCGCCGGTCATCTTCCTGTGGGAGATTGCCCAGTTGTTTATTTCCGCCTTACTTTGATGTGATACTTGTTAAAGATACAATGTTTCAGATGATGTAATAAAGTATTATACTCTCTTTATGCCTTTATTGCATTGTCTTTTGATATATTACACTTGTGACGTCAACATATGTGTGGAAATGGATCCTGGCACACATATGCTATGCGCTCGGTTCTACCCCCTGGAACCGGGTGTGACACCCTTGTTGATGGCGATGTTGGTGGCGTCCTCGTCGGAGGAGTCGGTGGAGCTCTCGTCGGAGTCCCATTCTCGACAAACATGGGCATCGCCGCCCTTCTTCTTGTAATACTTCTTCTTCTCCTTACTTCTTCCCTTCTTGTCGTTATCCCTATCACTATCACTAGACAAAGGACATTTAGCGATAAAATGACCAGGCTTACCACATTTGTAGCAAACCTTCTTGGAGTGGGGTTTGTAATCCTTCCCCCTCCTTTGCTTGAGGATTTGGCGGAAGCTCTTAATGATGAGCACCATCTCCTTGTTGTCGAGCTTGGAGGCGTCGATGGGGAGTCTACTTGATGTAGATTCTTCTTTCTTCTCCTCCGTTGCCTTGAATGCGACGGGTCGCATCTCGGGTGTGGAGGAGGCACCTTGCTCGATGATTTTCTTGGAGCCTTTGATCATCAATTCAAAGCTCACAAATTTTCCTATAACCTCCTCGGGAGACATTAGCTTGTATCTAGGATCACCACGAATTAATTGAACTTGTGTAGGATTAAGAAAAACGAGTGATCTTAGAATAACCTTGACCATTTCATGGTCATCCCATTTTGTGCTCCCGAGGTTGCGCACTTGGTTTACCATGGTCTTGAGCCAGTTGTACATTGCTTGTGGCTCCTCCCCTTGATGAAGCATGAAGAGACCGAGCTCCCCCTCGATTGTTTCCCTCTTGGTGATCTTGGTCACCTCGTCTCCTTCGTGCGCGGTCTTTAGCACGTCCCAAATCTCTTTGGCACTCTTCAACCCTTGCACCTTATTATACTCCTCTCGACTTAGAGAGGCGAGGAGTATAGTAGTGGCTTGGGAGTTGAAGTGCCAGATTTGGGCTACCTTGTCCGAGTCATACCCTTCATCCCCCACGGATGGTTCCTATGCACCAAACTCAACAATGTCCCAAATGCTAGCGTGGAGTGAGGTTAGATGGTGCCTCATTTTATCACTCCACATACAATAATCTTCACCATCAAAAACCGGTGGTTTGCCTAGTGGGACGGAAAGTAAAGGGGTGCATTTGGAAATGCGAGGATAGCGTAAGGGGATCTTACTAAACTTCTTGCGCTCATGGCGCTTAGAAGTGACGGACGGCGCGTCAGAGCCGAAGGTGGAAGGCGACGAAGAATCGGTCTCGAAGTAGACCACTTTCTTCGTTTTCTTCTTCTTGTCGCCACTCCGGTGCGACTTGACGCGAGGAGGTGATTCCTCCCTCTTCTTGTTGCCGGACTCTCCCGATGGAGCTTTCCCGTGGCTTGTGGCGGGCTTGTCGCCAGTCACCATTTCCTTCTTGGCGTGAGCTTCCGACATAACTTCGAGCAGTTAGGCTCTAATGAAGTACCGAGCTCTGATACCAATTGAAAGTCGCCTTGAGGGGGGGGGGGTGAATAGGCAAATCTGAAATTTATAAAGTTTAAGCACAACTACAAGCCGAGGTTAGCGTTAGAAATATAATCGAGACCGAAAGAGAGAGCGAAAACAAATCATAAGCGAATAAGAGCGGATGACACGATGATTTGTTTTACCGAGGTTCGGTTTTTGCAAACCTACTCCCCGTTGAGGTGGTCACAAAGATTGGGTCTCTTTCAACCCTTTCCCTCTCTCCAACGGTCTCTTAGACCGAGTGAGCTTCCTTCCTTGATTTCCCGGGTCACTTAGACGTTAGACCCCACAAGGACCACCACACAATTGGTGTCTCTTGCTTCGCTTACAAGGCTTTGAGAGTAAGAATGAGAGAAAGAAGAAAGCCAACCAAGCAACAAGAACAACAAAAGAACACAAGTCGATCTTCTCACAAGTCCTAAAAACTAGAGTTGAATTGTGGACTTTGATTTGATCGGAGGCTTTGATTTGTGTCTTGGAGTGTTGTGTATTGCTCTTGTATTGAATGAGGAGTAGTGAATGCTTGGGTGCCTTGAAGAGTGGTGGTTGGGGGTATTTATAGTCCCAACCACCAAAATGGCCGTTGGGGAAGTCTGCTGTCGAAGGGCGCACTGGACAGTCTGGTGCTCCACCGGACACTGTCCGGTGCACCAGCCACGTCACCCAACCGTTAGGGTTCGACCGTTAGAGCTTCTGACATGTGGGCCACCTGATAGTCCGGTGGTGCACCGGACAGGTCCTGTTCACTATCCGGTGCATCATCTGCGCCTGGTCTGACTTCTGCGTGCGCAGTCCGTGCACTATAGCGCTGTCAACCGACTGTTGAACTCGACCGTTGCGCTGGCGACCGTTGCTCCGCTTGGCACACCGGACAGTCCGGTGCTACACCGGACAGTCCGGTGAATTATAGCGGAGTGGCTTCCCAAATTCCCGAAGGTGACAAGTTTGGAGTTGATCTCCCTGGTGCACTGGACACTGTCCGGTGGCACACCGGACAGTCCTGTGCGCCAGACCATGGCAGCCTTCGGTTGTCTTTTACTCTTTTTATTTGAACCCTTTCTTAGACTTTTTATTGGTTTGTGTTGAACCTTTGACACCTGTAGAACTTATAATCTAGAGCAAACTAGTTAGTCCAATTATTTGTGTTGGGCAATTCAACCACCAAAATCATTTAGGAAAAGGTGTGAGCCTATTTCCCTTTCACCTAGGATTCTGGGACAGAGAATACCCAGGCCTTAATCAAGACCAGGCGGAGGTCCAGAGCCGACACGTGTCCGGACCTTACCGTATACGCTTCTGCTCCCCGCTCAGGCGGAGCCCCGATGCTGCCACGTGGCATGGTGCACGTGACGTAAGCCAATGGGTGGGGCCTGACGTAAGGCCTCTGGGCTGCGCGGCCTCTGCATTTATTGCGAATAAGGCGTGCCGCCTGTACAGTCCACTGGAAGGCGATGTGCCGCCTCGACATTAATTGAGCCCTGTCCATTCCACTGGCAGGCGATGTGCCGCCTCCGCATTTAATGAGACCTGTCCATTCCGCGGGCAGGCAACGACCAGTCCATTATGTAGGCGGCGTGCCTGTCCATTCCACTGGCAGGCAGTACGCCCATACTGCTGCGTGCACTATGCTCATCATCACTCGCGCGTTACCGAGGAAGCAGCCGCCGCATATCAATACTGCATGGACTACGGATATCATGGCGCTAGGAGATTGCTCAAGCGTACTCGTGTTAGATACTTCTATAATGTATTCCCTCCGTTTTGCTCCTGGGCCCACATGTCGGGGCCCAACATCCTTGTACGTGCCCCCCTTGAGCTATAAAAGGGAGGGCACACGACGTTACAATGCAGATTTACTTAGAGTCTCAGACTCACTCATATCCACATGGACTCTCAGACTCACAAGTTCATACAAGCTCTCAAGCTCACAGTCTCAATACAATACCAAGTGGAGTAGGGTGTTACGCTCCGGTGGCCTGAACCACTCTAAACCCTTGTGTGTTCTTGTGTTCATCCCGAATCCACCTAGCAGACAGGCAAAACACTTAGGCCCCCTCCTCATCTTAGGATCTAGGGCGGGTGCGTTCTGCCACCCGGCCGGAGAATTTCCTCTCCGACATTTGGTGCGCCAGGTAGGGGGCTTGGCATTAGGTTTTCTCTTGTTTTCCTGCTCGACACCATGGTTCAAATCGTCGAGCACCACGACTTCATCCCCGAGGACTTCCCGATGGAGGAAGAAGCTGCGTCCTCCACACCACGGGCCTCCAGCCGCCCTGCGCCTGGTGCTGCTGCTGTATGCTCTGCGCGGCAGCACACTCCTGTGCAGACATCCAGAACGTCAAGGGTTGCACCTGGGTCCTTGTCTGTAGCCAGGGAGTTGCTATGCCACCCTCCTAGCTCCACGGCCTCGCCGGAGGCCATGAAGCAGTGGCGAGACGATGTCGACCGTCTGCTCGCCATGGCGCATTCTAGCTCAGCCAGGCCCAGGCCTCGGTCGTCCCGGCGTCAACACGAGGCGTCGGCGAGACGATGTCGACCGTCTGACTCCGGTGATGATACCGACCGCCGCAAGAAGCTGTATATGATGTACGACGGAAGCTGGAGCTCACCTCCCACAGGAACGTGAAGTCCCTGCGCCGCGAGGTCCTGTCGGCGACCCAAGGGTCCTGAAGGCTGCCCCACACCAGCGGTGGCGGAGCACAACTATCTCCTTCGGGGCATTTGACTGCCCCGAGAACATGGCAGGGGCCGGCATACTGCCGCTCATCACCACCCCTGTCATCACCAACATCAAGCTGCATCATGTCCTGATCGACGGTGGGGCTGGGTTCAACGTCATCAGCCACGCTGCGTTCAGGCAGCTGCAGATCCCAGGGTCACGACTGGGACCCTCTCGTCCATTCTCCGGAGTGGGCGCTCAACCGGTGTATCCCCTTGGGAGCATCACGCTCCCGGTTACATTCGGGACAGGAAAACTTCCGCACGGAGAACGTCCAGTTCGACGTTGCGGAGGTTAACCTCTCGTTCAATGCCATCATTGGCAGGCCGACCCTGTACCAGTTCATGGCCATTGCCCATTACGAGTATTTGGTCTTCAAGATGTCGTCTCCAGCCGGGGTCCTCGCCGTGCGGCGCGACCGCGTCGCCGCACTTGCGGCTGTGGAGAAGCTGCACGCCCTGGCGGCGGAAACTGCTCGCCTGGACGACGGAGGGAGGAACCCCTCGACCTCCGGAACCAAGGTGCCAAAGGTGCGGCCATCCGGAGCGGACGACGTTCCCGTCAAGGCCATCCGCCTCTACGCGGATTCCCCCCCGGACCACTCGCATTGCGGGTGATCTGGAGGAGAAATAGGAACTCGCGCTCGTCGCCTTTCTCTAGGAAAATGCCGACGTGTTCGCATGGGAGCCGTCGCAGGTGCCTGGGATCCCTAGGGAGGTGATCGAGCACCATCTGAAGATCAACCCTGATGCCAGACCGGTGAGTCAGAAGCCTCAAAGACAGTCCGTTGAGCGACAGGACTTCATCCGAAAGGAGGTCCGGAAGCTGCTAGACGCCAGTTTCATCAAAGAGATTCATCACCCAGTGTGGCTGGCCAACCCAGTCGCCGTCCCTAAGGTGAATGGGAAGCTTTGGATGTGCATCGACTACACCAGCCTTAATAAGGCTTGTCCCAAGGACCCGTATCCACTTCCATGTATAGATCAAATCGTGGATTCTACCTACGGGTGCGACCTCTTGTCCTTCTTAGATGCTTACTCTGGTTTCCATCAAATCCAGATGTCTAGGGAAGATGGGAAGCATACTGCTTTTGTAACAGTGGATGGGCTTTACTGCTATGTCGTAATGCCTTACGGTCTGAAAAACGCCTTGCCGACATTTGTGCGTGCGATGAGTAAGACTTTCGAGGACCTAATTAGGGACAAAGTAGAGTTATACGTCAATGACATCGTGGTCAAGACTAAGAGAGGGTCGACCCTAGTGGAAGACTTAACCCTGGTCTTCGGCAAGCTGCGGGCAACACGCACGAAGCTGAACCCGGCAAGTGCGTCTTCGGTGTCTCCCAGGAAAGTTGCTGTGATTCCTGGTTTCGCACCGGGGCATTGAAGCAAACCCGGAGAAGATCAAGGCGATTGAGGCAATGAGGCCTCCGGCCCGTATCAAGGACGTCCAGAAGCTTACGGGGTCGTTAGCCGCCCTTAGCCGCTTAATTTCAAGGCTGGATGAGAGGGTGCTGCTGAAAGGGAAATAGGCTCACACCTTTTCCTAAATGATTTTGGTGGTTGAATTGCCCAATACAGATAATTGGACTAACTAGTTTGCTCTAGATTATAAGTTCTACAGGTGCCAAAGGTTCAACACAAACCAATAAAAAGTCCAAGTTATGCTTCAAAAGAAAGGAGCAAAAAGGAAACCGGAGTGTGCCCTGGTCTGGCGCACCGGACTGTCCGGTGCACCACCGGACAGTGTCCGGTGCACCAGGGTGAATCAACTCAAACCCCACAGCTTCGGGTTTCCCAGGCGCAGCTCCGCTATAATTCACCGGACTGTCCGGTGCGCCAACGGAGCAATGGCTATCTGCGCGCAATGGTCGACTCTGACGGATGAACAGTGCAGCATAGTGTCACGGCAGAAGTCATAACAGCAGGTCAGAGGGGCACCGGACTGTCCGGAGCCACATGAGGACAAAGCCTCCAACGGTCGACCAGCTCCAAGCCCTAACAACAGGGTGACGTGGCGACGCACCGGACACTGTCCGGTGGCGCACCGGACTGTCCGGTGCGCCCATCGCCAGCAGCCTTCTCCAACGGCTACAATTTGGTTGGTGGCTATAAATACCACCCCAACCGGCCACTTCAAGGTGTGGGAGCCCAAGCAACATTCTAAGTCATATAGTTGACATATCCAAGCCCTCCCAACCATCTCTATTCATTGATCCATCCTATACACAAGATTTAGACCACTACAAACCACACAAGTGCCACAAAAGAGAGATCAAGCAAAAGAAAGCCTCTTGTGAGAGTTTAGCTCTAGTGCCTTGTGAGATTCATTGAGAGAAAGTGTGTGCTACATCTTGCGTTCACTTGTGCGTGGAGTTTTGACTCCCATTCAACTTCCTCCAAAGTTTTGGAGGCTTGTAAAGCTAGCAAGAGACACCTAAGTGTGTGGTGATCCTTGCGGGGTCTTAAGTGATCCTTGAGAAGAAGAAGAGCTTGCCGATCTTGTGGATCGGTTGAGAGAGGGAAAGGGTTGAAAGAGACCCGTCCTTAGTGGACTCCTCAACGGGGACTAGGCCTTCGAGGGCCAAACCTCGGTAAAACAAATCACCCGTGTCTCATGTGTTTATTGCTTGTGATTTGTTTGTTCTCTCCCTTTCTAAGTTCTCTTGCGCTACTCTTTGCTAACATTATTTTGTGTTGCTTCAAGTTAAATTCTCATTTAGAGAAGCAACTCCTTGCAAGAAAGAACTTGGGTTTTTCTTCTTCTTAACTAAGCCCTCTTGCATTATTCTCCACTAACATTTCTAATAGTATTTTTATTGATTAAATTCCGCATTCTTTGAAAACAATACTCATTGCAAGCAAAGGTCTTAGTTTTATACTCCGATAATTGTGAATCTTGTTCTAACCACTAATCAAGGGATCTAGTTGGGGTGCAAAGTTATAATTTTCAGGTTTCGCCTATCCACCCCCTCTAGGCGACTTTCATTTGGTATCAGAGCTAGGCACTTCATATTGAGTCTAACAACACGAAGTGATGGCTCGTAGAAGATCCCAAAAGAACAAGAAGACACCTCCGAAGGAAAACAATGAGGTAACTCTTGAGATATTACTTCCCAACTGTTCTAATTATGACTCATGGTCTACTAGGGTGATAAATGCTTTTAGAACCATAGATCCTCAATTAGAACAAATTTTAGACAAGAGTATCATTCCTTCTGGCTATGATAGGAAAAATGCTTCCGAGGAAGATCTAAGATGTATACGCTTAAACTATCTAGCTTATGACATCTTAAGTAAATCTCTTACCAAAGAAGATTATCGTGCCTTCATAATAAGATATAATGAACCTATTTGTGATGCGCATGATATTTGGACTAGAATTAAAACCAAATTTTATGAGTCCAAATATGATGGTTCATTTTGTGCTTCTACTTCCTTTGGTCCTTGTGAAACTAACCCTTTGAAGGAAGAAGAAGAAAATGAACAATGGAGACCAAACGATGAATCCACCTCTCCAAAAGGTTTGTCTTCCAATTTCGATTCCTACATATGTTGTGTGGCTAATGAAAATGATGGTGGAAGCACAAATGAGGATGAGGAGGATGAAAGAAGCTTCATGCAACTCTACGCTCATCTAAGCCTACAAGATAAGGCGGTCATGCTCAAACTTCTAAAAAGAGCGAGAGAGCAAAGCGAAGCTCATCAAATGCTAGAAGATATTCTCTCCATTAAGATGCAAAGATTTGACGAGTTGACTAAAGAACATGAGGAGCTAAAGTGCTCTCATGTTGATTTGGTCTAAAGGTATGAAACTATTTCAATTGAGCAAGATAACTCTTTACATTGTATCGCCCAATTAGTAAATAGGAATGCCTTGCTTAAGGACCAAGTAGAAAAGCTAAAAGATGAAAATCTAGTTTTTCAAGAAAAATATGATATGCTTCTATGTTCTCATAAAAATCTTATAGATGATCATATCATATTAAATATTGCTCATGAGGTTGTGATAGAAAACTTAAAATCCCAACAACCTCACTCATGCACATGTATTCAAATTGAAACTATTTTACCATGTGCTAATGCTTGTTGTCCATCGACAAGCAAATGCAGGAACAAAAGAAGATACATATCAAAAGCTCAAAGAAGAAAATGAGAGGCTAAAAATGAGCTTGACACAACTAAAAGGGAAGTGCATTGCTCAACCTTCTCAAGATAACCATGATCACATGGTGAAGAAGCTTGAGATGGGAAAAACCGTGGCATGCACTAAATCCCTTGAAGAAAATGTCAAGGACTTGAGGATTGCCAAGAGGAGGGAACAAAAGAAGGAAATCAATACCTCTTCCAAAAACCTCAACCATGCCTCCATTAAAGGTAACATCCAAGGTAATAATCAAGTCACACTTCACACTAAGAGAAGTAAGAAGTGTAGTGAATGCTTTGAAAAGGGACACTCGATTAGGTCATGTCCCTATTTTAAAAATGACTTGCTTATTAACAAGGATTATAAACTTTGTTTTAAATGCTCAAAGAAGGGACACTTAATTAAATCTTGTCCCTATTTGAAACAAAAAGGCATAGTGTTAGAAAAGAAAATATTAACTAACCATGTAGCAAGCAAGAAACAGGGAAAGAAGAAATCCTCAAAACTTGAAGATCGCCTTTGCTACATATGCCGAAAGAAGGGACATCAATGCAAGGATTGTCCCATTGGTAACAACCCCACTTCTAGCTTGTCAATTATTTCACATGTAACTAGGCAACCCAAAATTGCAACTTGTGCTAGAAAGGTAATGAGTTTACCAAGCGCTAACACAAAGGACTTTTGGGTTCCTAGATCTTTATTGACTAACCCTTGATGGACCCATCAAGCGATGGGTACCTAAATATGCTTGACAAGCTTTGCAGGAAAAGAAGATGGTATGAAGCTTTGGGGTGCTTGAGAGAGTCAATTCAATTTTTATTAACTCAAGCTATCAATCTTCAATGATCTATATCCAATATTGACCCAAAGTTATTTTGAATTGTTATATCTAAAACTCATATCATCTCAGATGTTGTAGGAAATAAAGAATTAATCCTATGCCGAAAAGTCAAGGCCTACAACATGGAGGAAAGCCAAAGGATGGTAACAATTATGCTTTTAAGTGCAAGTATCTTAAATTATCATTTCTTATGTGTCTTGTGTAGTCACATAGAAAAAGAAAGTACTTCAAATGTTTTTAAAATTATGTCACCATTCTTTGAAGAAAATCCTCTCATATGGTAGATTGTATATTCATCATTTCTATACCATGGCAATCTACATGCTTTAAATTGTTGTAAGTATCTCATGGCATGTTTTACACTAATCATTTTATTATTGCCATGTTTGAGATATAGAGAGATATTCCATGTTCTTAAAAGAATAAGGTGTCACGTAAGGAATTCAATTCCTTAGGACACTTATAAAGGGAATCTCTCTTTATATCTAGAAATCATGGGACTAATGTTTTTGTCTAAATAACCTAAGTAGTCTCACATGTAGAGAATAAGTTTCTCTTTGGAGATGCAGAATCTAACATGAAAAGAAAAGTCAATCCAATGATTTATGTTGATTTGCCTCTTTCTTAAGTTGAATATGATTCTTCTATATTTATCACTCTCCATGTTATGAATTAGATTTATTCCCATAATCTTAAAGAATTATCTATGCTTGTTTTGTAAGCAAAATTAAGCATACATCATGGAATAACCTAGTTCATATTATAAAGTTTCCATGCTTTAGTAATCTATTTTCCATTCCTCATCAAAATGATTACACAAAGGGAAACTAGTGCTTGTGTTACTAATGACATATCTTTTGAGCTTACTTATGAAAATCTACAAGAGAGTAAGTGCAAGCCGCAAGCCTCAAACGTTACTCTTCACCCAAAGGAAGAAAGGTAAAAGCAAAGGTACGGGAACTCATCTTCTTAATCAAATATAGTTCCCATCAATGGTTATTTACTCTAAATTCTACCTATGTGAATAATAGATTCTTTATTGGACTTAAGTTAGCCAGATGTGCATTCAATCTCATTCTCATAAAATGCACTTGTCTATTAGAATCTAATTCATGCCTTTGCTATATCTGTTCTCATATTGATATGCTTTTAAGTCATGATAATAAATTCAATATGAAGAAGTAAAATTCCTTTGATTGATCAAGATATTTAAAAGGTGCTTATTCCTCTTTTCTAATAATGTGCACTAATGTTAAGGATTTTACTTCATGTCTGTGTGACTTGTGAATGATGAATTGTTTATATTCCTTATCTAAAAGAAATCATTCTTCATCATATACTCCCTTGTGCTATTAACATCTCTCTTGAGTATTTTCAATAAGTTTGGAAGGAAAAAGATTCAACTATAAAGGGACGACACTCAAATGAAAAATGAAGACATCAAGAGCAACAACACCTACTTGGATAATGAGATCTTCAAACCAATCAATGGTGTGGTTGTAAGCATTCTAAATCTTTTTCATTATGAGAATACTAGGCATAAATTGTTTATTGCAAATTTTGTAAGCCTTGATCAAGATGAATAATGCTTCTCCCTATTTGTCTTTAAAAAATGAGTACATCTATCCAATTCATTCAATTTCTTGATGCATATCTTTAGGGGGAGCCTATTTCTATATCTTGATTATATTGAGACTAACACTTTATCTTAGTAATCTCATAGTCTCATGTATGAGAACAATTTTCTCATGAAGTATGCTACTTCATATCAATCCATCTTGGTAAAGTAATGTCACCTTTATCAAGGATTGTAGCTTTCATTGTTAAAGTAGCATATTTACTGGATTCTCCCGTTTTAAGCTTGTTTAATGATCTAATGCCTATGTTGCTCTTTTGATCGCATCTGTTGTTTGTTTGATCATTGAATAACTTCAATTAACACTTATGTTTCTTAGTGTCTCATATAATTTCAATCAATATCTCTCTTGATATGCACTAAGTTAAAAGGAGAATTCATGATATATTTATGCAATTTGTGATCTACTTGATATATAATAACAATTACTTAAAAAGGATCACTAGTTGTAGAACCCTCTCTTGTGCAAAATATTTCCATACACTACGTCCTCTCATTTACACATGTACCTAAATCTTCTATACATTCCTTGCATATCTCGTATAAAAGGAAGAGAAAGCATGTCTATGCATATCCCTGCTTCATACCTAGTTTAATCTCTCAAAAATTTTCATTCTTAATGCACTTTTGTTGCAACTAGGTGAAGTGATTTTATTGTCAAAGAGCTTAAAGCTTAACCTTGTAACGAGGATAAGCTACCTTTGTTTCAAAGGTGGAGGGTCCTTAAGTCTCTTTGAAATCCTTAAGGGTAAATGCTTAAAATGATTCCAACAAGCTTTCATAAGTGCATAGTCTGTCATGAGCATCACACTTTTATTATGACACATTGCACTTCACAGTTTCTATGATAAAGATATGTTCTCATTAACCTAAATTATGTGCACTTGGCATTTAAGGCCAAAATCTATATTCCTGTCAAGGCACATATTTAGGGGGAGCAATCTATATTATATAGAACTGTTTAAGCTTAATTGACATATCCTTTTAATCATGTCTCTTTCCCCTGGTACATTTGCATATTTCCTATCTCTATTGTGCCAAGGCTAAGACTAATATGTTTCCATGAGCATCACGTGTATTAAGTCTTAGATTGAAAGGGAAATGGAGTATTCAGCAAAGACATCGCTTCCACTCTACATCTTCGGTATTATCCTTCCTTGCCAGTATTCCGCCAGCTCTCCAATTTGGTATAATCTTCACTCATATATTGTTTGCCAAAGGGGGAGAGAAAGTAAAAAGGGCTTATATTTCACTCACAAAGTATCTGTTTTTGGTGATTCATGCCAAAGGGGGAGAAAGTATTAGCCCAAATCAAAAGGACCGCACCACCACCAATTTCAAAAATGTAGTCTTTTCAATTTGTATTAAAGAAGATTTTCAATTGATATATTATTATAATTTCAAATTGGTATAACCCCTTTCAAAATTAATATCTAAAAGCCTCTTGAACACTAAGAGGAGAATTTCATTGAGGGAGAGTTTTGTTTAGTCAAAGGAAAAGCATTTGAAACAGGGGGAGAAAATTTCAAATCTTGAAAATGCTTCTCAAAATCTTATTCATATACCTTTGACTATTTGCAAAAGAATTTGAAAAAGAATTTCCAAAACATTTGCAAAAACAAAACAAGTGGTGCAAGCGTGGTCCAAAATGTTAAGATAAATAAAGCAATCCATGCATATCCTATGAATGTATAAATTGGTTTAATTCCAAGTAACCTTTGCACTTACCTTATGCAAACTAGTTCAATTCTGCACTTATATATTTGCTTTGGTTTGTGTTGGCATCAATCACCAAAAAGGGGGAGATTGAAAGGGAAATAGGCTCACACTTTTTCCTAAATGATTTTGGTGGTTGAATTGCCCAACACAGATAATTAGACTAACTAGTTTGCTCTAGATTATAAGTTCTACAGGTGCCAAAGGTTCAACACAAACCAATAAAATGTCCAAGTTAGGCTTCAAAATAAAGGAGCAAAAAGGAAACCGGAGTGTGCCCTGGTCTGGCGCACCGGACTGTCCGGTGCACCACCGGACAGTGTCCGGTGCACCAGGGTGAATCAACTCAAACTCCACAGCTTTGGGTTTCCCAGGCGCAGCTCCGCTATAATTCACTGGACTGTCTGGTGTGCCACCGGACTGTCCGGTGCGCCAGTGGAGCAACGGCTATCTGCGCCAACGGTCGACTCTGACCGATGAACAGTGCAGCATAGTGTCACGACAGAAGTCAGAACAGCAGGTCAGAGGGGCACTGGACTGTCCGGTGTGTCATCGGACTGTCCAGTGCCACATGAGGACAAAGCCTCCAACGGTCGACCAGCTCCAAGCCCTAACGACAGGGTGACATGGCAGCGCACCGGACACTGTCCGGTGCGCCCATCGCCAGCAGCCTTCTCCAACGGCTACAATTTGGTTGGTGGCTATAAATACCACCCCAACCGGCCACTTCAAGGTGTGGGAGCCCAAGCAACATTCCAAGTCATATAGTTAACATATTCAAGCCCTCCCAACCACCTCTATTCATTTATCCATCCTATACACAAGATTTAGACCACTACAAACCACACAAGTGCCACAAAAGAGAGAGCAAGCAAAAGAAAGCCTCTTGTGAGAGTTTAGCTCTAGTGCCTTGTGAGATTCATTGAGAGAAAGTGTGTGCTACATCTTGTGTTCACTTGTGCGTGGAGTTTTGACTCCCATTCAACTTCCTCCAAAGTTTTGGAGGCTTGTAAAGCTAGCAAGAGACACCTAAGTGTGTGGTGATCCTTGCGGGGTCTTAAGTGATCCTTGAGAAGAAGAAGAGCTTGCCGATCTTGTGGATCGGTTGAGAGAGGGAAAGGGTTGAAAGAGACCCGTCCTTAGTGGACTCCTCAACAGGGACTAGGCCTTCGAGGGCCGAACCTCGGTAAAACAAATCACACGTGTCTCGTGTGTTTATTGCTTGTGATTTATTTGTTCTCTCCTTTTCTAAGTTCTCTTGCGATACTCTTTGCTAACATTATTTTGTGTTGCTTCAAGTTAAATTCTCATTTAGAGAAGCAACTCCTTACAAGAAAGAACTTGGGTTTATCTTCTTCTTAACTAAGCCCTCTTGCATTATTCTCCACTAACATTTCTAATAGTATTGTTATTGATTAAATTCCGCACTCTTTGAAAACAATATTCATTGCAAGCAAAGGTCTTAGTTTTATACTCCGATAATTGTGAATCTTGTTCTAACCACTAATCAAGGGATCTAGTTGGGGTGCAAAGTTATAATTTTTAGGTTTTGCCTATCCACCCCCCTCTAGGCGACTTTCAGCTGCCTTTCTTCAAGCTGTTGCGGAAGTTCGGCCCATTCTCTTGGACCGAAGAGGTGGAACAAGCCTTTCAAGAGTTGAAGCAGCACCTGGTGTCCCTACCAATACTGGTAGCTCCAGAACCTGGAGAGCCGTTGTACTTATACATCGCGGCGGCTACAGAAGCAGTGAGCATGGTGCTGGTCGTCGAAAGGACAACGCAAGAAGGCCAGGAACCTGAGGGCTCGGGACCGACTACAGAGGTCCGAACCATCCAGAAGCCGGTCTACTACGTCAGTGAGGTCCTCCATGAGGCAAAGGCCAGGTATCTTGAAACGCACAAACTTCTCTATGCTGTGCTTGTTGCGTCCAGGAAGCTGCGCCACTATTTCCAGGCACACAGGGTCTTGGTGGCGACCTCCTTTCCGTTAAGGGCCATCCTCCACAACTCTAACGCCACAGGCAACATCGCCAAGTGGGCCGCGGAGCACACTGAGTTCCAGCTGGACTTCCAGCCTCGCCACGTCATCAAGAGCCATGTCCTGGCTGACTTCATCGTGGAGTGGACACCTCCCCCGAGCACTCCTGGGGGTTCGGATCCTGATTCGGACGCCACACCAGCGGAGCCCAGGGGCCCGGTCTTCACCGAGCCCCACTAGACGCTCTTCTTCGATAGATCCGCCTGTCAACAAGTTGGCGGAGCTAGGGTGGTCCTCATCGACCCCAACAGAGATCAAGTGAAGTACATGGTGCACCTTGAGTTCAAGGCCACCAACAATATGGTAGAGTACGAAGCATTGATCTTCGGCTTGTCGGCCGCCCTATCCTTGGGGATCCGCCAGCTCCTTGTGAAGGGGGACTCCCAGCTGATCATCAAGCAAGTCCGCGGGGAGTGTAGCTGCAACGAGTCCAGGCTCGTAGCTTACCTCCTCCACGTAAGGAAGCTGGAAAAAGACTTCACGGCCCTAGAACTGCAACATGTTCCTCGGGCTGACAACTCGGCGGCAGATGAACTCTCCGTGAGGGCATCAATTTGGGCACCCGTGCCTGGGGGCATCTTCGAAAGATGGCTGCTGAGACCCACCGCCCAGCCTGCCGAACTGGACGAAGGGGGTGAGACTAGCACCTCGAAGCTAGCAGTCCCGGTGGCGTACCATCTACAGAACCCACCGAAGACTGTGTGTGCTACAGGGGGTCCTGCCAGCCCCTTAGCGCCACAACCAGTATCTTAGAGTGGTCCCGATGCATGGATCTCCAAGATCCGGGACTACCTGAAGGAAAAAAATACTTCCTGAAGATCATGTGTCTGCAGAGCGCATAGTGTGGTTGGCTAAACGCTACACGGTCGTAGAGGGGGATCTCTACCGTCGTGGCGCCAACTACATTCTCATGCGATGCATCACCCAGGAGGAGGGCCGTGAGTTACTCGCGGAGATCCATGGAGGAGAGTGCGGAAGTCATTCAGCATCCCGCACACTGCTTGGTAAGGCCTTCTGGCATGGTTTTTACTGGCCAATAGCTCTCCAGGATGCAACTGAGATGGTAAAGTCCTGCAAGGCATGTCAATTCCATGCAAAGCAGATACACAAACTAGCTCAGGCTCTGCAGATGATTCCACCCTGTTGGCCATTCGCCGTATGGGGGGTGGATATCCTGGGACCATTCCCAAGGGCCGTCGGCGGGTACCGATTCCTCTTCGTCGCCATCGACAAGTTCACGAAGTGGCCTGAGGCCACCCCTGTGGTTAGCATCACCCAGGGTGATGTTGTTGCCTTCCTCAAGTCGATCGTCTGCAGATTCAGGGTTCCAAGTCGTATCATTACGAACAACGGGACCTAGTTTACAAGTCGGCTCTTCCAGGAGTATTGCGAGGGCATCGGCACCCAACTCTGCTTTGCGTCTGTGGCTCATCCCAGGAGCAACGACCAAGTTGAGGGGGCAAATGCAGAGATCCTCAGGGGACTCAAGACACACACCTATGACTGCTTGAAAAAGCATGGTGCAAATTGGGTCAACGAACTTCCGTCGGTACTGTGGGGGAACCGGACCACACACAGCCGAGCTACTGGGAGACCCCGTTCTTCCTGGTCTACGGGGCCGAAGCCTGCCTTCCCCCCGAAAATCCTTTTGGGCTCCCCACGGGTCCAGTCGTTTGATGAGTCTATGCAGAAACAGCTACGGCATGAGGACATGGACTTCATCGACGAGCGCAGATGGCAAGCGACAATCCGAAATGCACGGTACAACCAAGTGCTCAGGCGCTACCATCAACGGTTCGTGCATAGTAGGGAGCTCAGGGTCGGGGACCTAGTCCTAAGGCGAGTACTAAACCGAGAAGGGTTCCATAAACTCTCCCCCAGTTGGGAAGAACCCTTCAAGGTGACGGAAGTATGTTGACCCGGGTGTGTCCGCCTTGCCAAACTGAAGGAGTGCCTCTTCCCAATCCCTAGAACATTGAGCATCTCCGTAAGTTCTATCCATAGGAGCAAGTCTGAGGGGTTGAGGTTTCTTCTTTTTGTAACTGGGTTGTGCATATGTGTACGTCAGCCCGGTGAGGTCCGCCCTCATAAGCCCGACCTGTTGATCTACACCTATGTATATCAAGTTATAAAGAAAGGATTTACCCCCCAGATGTGCTTCTGTGATGGTTTTATTCTGCTGCAGTTTCCAGATATTATTTTTTATCTAACCCACCCATACAGTTCCCACCCTTGCTGGTATGATGACATCCGAATTGAGTAAGCCAGGCTTGCAGTTCGGGACCCCTATCCTGATGCAGGGGGTCCGGCAACCTGCGGGTCCGGTTCTAGAGAATGGGCACTTGTTTCCTAGGGTGGTCCGGAGCTATGTAGCCGTTTAGCCTGGTCCTGTACCCTAAGCCTGCACCTCCACCACTCTGCAATGGGTGCCCTAGTATTTGGAGCTGTGATCTTGTAGGTCTGGACATGAGGCTTGGTTTCCCAGACTCAATCCTGTAGGTCCTGTTGCATGAATCAAAGGATGGTTGATACCAGACGATGGGTCCTATGAGTGTGCTACTAACACTTCCTAGCCGAAGCTGTGTACAGGTCCAGGTCCCAGTCGAGGCTACCTCCTAGGGGTTGTTGCCAATTCTTTCTTAGGTACTCCCTCCGGTGCAGTAAAAGAAGTCATCCTGCGCGTGACCGAGCGTGCACAAAAAGAAGTCATAGCGCGTATGGGTCTGGGATTTGGACGTTGTTGCCCCTAGTAATTGCACAAAAAAAGATGCATTTAAGAGGAATCGAACTTGAGACCTCCAGTCTAGAATGCCTTGGAGCTGCTGCAACAAACAATCAAGCCTAATTGTTTTAGTGATGTTAATGCACCCATATCCCTATTTAATAGGGGCAAACAGGGAAAACCCTATGATAATTAATCACTCCTTGGTATGCACAATTATGTCCTAAACGACTACCTTTACTGCACTGGAGGGAGGAGTTGGTAACGCAACACACAACAAGGACAAATAGCATACAGATAAGTGCTAATACTGCTTGATAAATAGTACTCAAAAGTATCTTACAGAACCAAAAAATATTACAAAGCCGAATCCAGCGGGACCCTTGCCTTCTCTCTGCAGATCTAGCTACTCATCATCAACAGGAAATCCCGCTCGCACCCCGAGACGCTACAGGAAATCCCGGCCGGCGCACACCTGACGCCTAGGCGACCCAGTCTATGACACGGGGGCCTGGGTCCACAAGTCATACGGATTGTGCACTGAACTCCTGGTGCGGGAAAAGCAAACTGTCGCGCGCGCCCGAAAAGTGAACCGCCACCCGCTGTAGCGCACCTCTTCATCTCCGCGGGGGCTCAGGCCCACAAGTCATACTCCTCGAGTGTCGGTTCCTGGGTGCAGAGAAGGCGAACCGCCGCACGCGCCGGTAGTGCGCTTCCTCGGGGCCGAGGCAGAAGACAGAGAAGGTGATTTTTAAACCAATGCAGCGGTATCGAGGCGCCTCGCGCGTGGCCCGGTGAAACCATCAGGCGTGGGGGCCGCGGGTCAGTCAGTCGTGGGGACAGACATGGTAGTTGGCGTGACCGAAGGCGGATTGGCGGTGATTACGTCAACAAACGCACGGAAGCGGCGCGCCAATCGCCAATCAAGCTTTGGCCCCACCTGCAGGCTTGTATCCTCCCCTGAGGTGGGCCCGGGGGCCACTGTCGGTACCCTGAAACTAGGGTACCCCTTGCTACAGTATGAAGACGCGGTACCCACGCGGCTATCTCTAGTCGCGTGGTAAACAGCACCCGACCCCACCACGTGGACGGCTCCGGGGGCGCCCCATGGCCAGAGAAGATGATATACTCCAAGGTATCAACAGTGGGTCCGGACCCCATGGGAAAGTTGAAAGGGAAATAGGCTTACACCTTTTCCTAATTGATTTTGGTGGTTGAATTGCCCAACACAAATAATTGGACTAACTAGTTTGCTCTAGAATATAAATTCTACAGGTGCCAAAGGTTCAACACAAACCAATCAAAAGAACAAGTTAGGCTTCAAAAGAAAGGAGCAAAAAGGAAACCGAAGTGTGCCCTGGTCTGGCGCACCGGACTGTCCGATGCACCACCGGACAGTATCCGGTGCACCAGGGTGGAACAGCTCAAACTCCTCAGCTTCGGGTTTCCTAGGCGCCGCTCCGCTATAATTCACCGGACTGTCCGGTGTGCCACCGGACTGTCCGGTGCACTAGCAGAGCAACGGCTATCTGCGCGCAACGGTCGACTCTGCAAAGTGAATAGTGCAATTCAGATGTCAGAGTAGAAGGTCAGAGGGGCACCAGACTGTCTGGTGTGACACCGGACTGTCCGGTGCCACATGAGGACAAAGCGTCCAACGGTCGACCAGCTCCAAGGCCTAACGACAAGATGACATGGCGGCGCACCAGACACTGTCCGGTGGCGCACCGGACACTGTACGGTGGCGCACCGGACTGTCCGGTGCGCCCATCGCCAGCAGACTTCACCAACGGCTACATTTGGTTGGTGGCCATAAAATACCACCCCAACCGGCCACTTCAAGTGAGGGAGCCCAAGCAACATTGCAAGTCATCTAGTTGACATACTCAAGCCCTCCCAACCACATATATTCATTGATCCATCATATGTGCAAGATTTAGGCCACTACAACCAACACAAGTGCCACAAAAAAGAGAGCAAGCAAAAGAAAGCCTCTCGTGTGAGTTTAGCTCTAGTGCCTTGTGAGATTCAGTGAGAGAAAGTGTGTGCTACATCATGCGTTCATTTGTGCGTGGAGTTTTGACTCCCATTGAACTTCCTCCAAAGTTTTGGAGGCTTGTAAAGCTAGCAAGAGACACCTAAGTGTGTGGTGATCCTTGCGGGGTCTTAAGTGATCCTTGAGAAGAAGAAGAGCTCGCCGATCTTGGGGATCGGTTGAGAGAGGGAAAGGGTTGAAAGAGACCCGTCCTTAGTGGACTCCTCAACGGGGACTAGGCCTTCGAGGGCCGAACCTCGGTAAAACAAATCACCCGTGTCTCGTGTGCTTATTGCTTGTGATTTGTTTGTTCTTTCTAAGTTTTTCTTGCACTATACTTTGCTAATACTATTTGGTGTTGCTTTAAGTTAAACTCTCATTTAGTGAAGCAACACATTGCAAGAAAGAACTTGTGTTATTGCTCTTCTTATCTAAGCCTTCTTGATTTATTCTCATAGACTTATTAGTAGTATTGATTTATCAATTCCGCATTATTTGAAAGCAATACTCCTTACAAGCGAAGGACTTAGTTTTTATACTCCGATAATAGTGAAGCTTGTTCTAACCACTAATCAAGGGATCTAGTTGGGGTGTAAAGTTTTAATTTTCAGGTTTCGCCTATCCACCCCCCTTCTAGGCGACTTTCAATTGGTATCAAAGCTAGGCACTTCATATTGAGTCTAACAACTCGAAGTGATGGCTCGAGGAAGATCCCAAAAGAACAAGAAGACAACTCCAAAGGAGAACAAGGAGGTAACTCTTGAGATATTACTTTCCGATTGTTCTAATTATGATTCATGCTCTACTAAAGTGATAAATGCTTTTAGAACCATAGATCCACAATTAGAACAAATCTTAGACAAGAGTATTATTCCTCCTAGTTATGATAGGAAAAATGCTTCCGAGGAAGATCAAAGATGTATACGCTTAAACTATCTAGCTTATGACATCTTAAGTAATTCTCTTAGCAAAGAAGATTATCATGCCTTCATAATGAATCTATTCGTGATGCGCATGATATTTGGACTAGAATTAAAACTAAATTTGATGAGTCCAAACATGATAGTTCATTTTGTGCTTCGACTTCCTTTGGTGTTTGTGATACTAACCCTTGCAAGGAAGAAGAAAATGAACAATGGAGACCAAATGATGAATCCACCTCTCCAAAAGGTTTGTCTTCCCATTTCGATTCCCACATATGTTGTGTGGCTAATGAAAATGATAGCGGAAGCACAAACGAGGATGAGGAGGAAGAAAGAAGCTTTTTGCAACTCTACGCTCGCCTAAGCCAAGAAGATAAGGCAGTCATGCTTAAACTTCTAGAAAGAGCGAGAGAGCAAAGCGAAGCTCGTCAAATGCTAGAAAATGTTCTCTCAATGAAAATGCAATACTTTGACGAGTTGACTAAAGAACATGAGGAGCTAAAGTGCTCTCATGTTGATTTGGTCCAAAGGTATGAAACTATTTCAATTGAGCAAGATAACGTTTTACATTGTATCGCTTAATTAGTAAATAGGAATGCCTTGCTTAAGGACCAAGTAGAAAAGCTAAAAGATGAAAATCTAGCTTTTCGAGAAAAATATGATATGCTTCTATGTTCTCATAAAAATCTTATGGATGATAATATCATATTAAATATTGCTCATGAGGTTGTGATAGAAAACTTAAAATCCCAACAACCTCACTCATGCACATGTATTCAAATTGAAACTATATCATCATGTGCTAATGCTTGTTGTCCGTCGACAAACAAATCTTCCTTTGAGCTAACAATTGCAGGAACAAAAGATGACACACATCAAAAGCTCAAAGAAGAAAATAAGAGGCTAAAGATGAGCTTGACACAACTAAAAGGGAAGTGCATTGCTCAACCTTCTCAAGATAACCGTGATCACATGGTGAAGAAGCTTGAAACGGGAACAACTGTGGCATGCACTAAAACCCCTAAAGAAAATGTCAAGGACTTGAGGATTGCCAAGAGGAGGGAACAAAAGAAGAAAATCAATACCTCTTCCAAAAGCCTCAACCATGCCTCCATACAAGGTAACATCCAAGGTAACAATCAAGTCACACTTCATACTAAGAGAAGTAAGAAGTGTAGTGAATGCTTTGAAAAGGGACACTCGATTAGGTCATGCCCCTATATTAAAAATGACTTGATTAGTAATAAGGATGATAAACTTTGTTTTAAATGCTCAAAGAAGGGACACTTAATTAAGTCTTGTCCCTATTTGAAACAAAAAGGCATAGGGTTAGAAAAGAAAAGCAAGAAACAAGGAAAGAAGAAATCTTCGAGATTTGAGGATCGCCTTTGCTACATATGCTAAAAGAAGGGACATCAATGCAAGGAGTGTCCCATTGGTAACAATCCCACCTCTAGCTTGTCAATTATTTCTCATGTAACTAGGCAACCCAAAATTGCAACTTGTGTTAGAAAGGTAATGAGTTTATCAAGTGCTAACACAAAGGACTCATGGGTTCCTAGATCTTTGTTGACTAACCATGATGGACCCATTAAGCGATGGGTACCAAAATATGCTTGATAACCTTTGCAAGAGAAAGGGATGATATGAAGCTTTGGGGTGCTTGAGAGAGTCAAGTCAATTCTTGTTAACTCAAGCTATCAATCTTTAATGATCTATATCCATGATTGACCCAAGGTTATTTTTCAAATTACTATACCTTGAACTCATATCATCTCGAGGGAAGATATTGATGTTGTAGGAAATAAAGAATTATCCTGTGCCAAAAAAATCAAGACCTACAACATGGAGGAAAGCCAAAGGATGGTAACATTTATGCTTTTAAGTGCAAGTATCTTAAAATATCATTTCTTATGTGTCTTGTGTAGTCACATAGAAAAAGAAATCACTTCAAATGTTTTTAAATTATGTCACCATTCTTTGAAGAAATTCCTCTCATATGGTAGATTGTACATTCATCATTTCTATACTATGTCACCATTCTTTGAAGAAATTCCTCTCATATGGTAGATTGTACATTCATCATTTCTATACCATAGCAATCTACATGCTTTAAATTGTTGTAAGTACCCATGGCACGTTTTACACTAATTATCCTATTATTGCCATGTTCTAGATATAGAGAGATACTCCAAGTTCTTAAAGGAATAAGGTGTCATGTAAGGAATTCAAATCCTTAGGACACTTATAAAAGGAAAATTCTCTCTATAACTAGAATAGTCAGACTAATGCTTTTATCTAAGCAACCCAAGTAGTCTCACTAGTAGAGAATAAGTTTCTCTTTGGAGATGTGCAATCTAACATGAAAAGAAAAGTCTATCCAATGATTTATGTTGTTTTGCTTCTTGCTTATATTGGATATGATTCTTCTACATTTATCGCTCTCCATGTTATGAATTAGATTTATTCCCATAATCTTAAATAACTAACTATGCTTGTTTTATAAGTTAAAACTGAGCATACTTCAAGGAATAATCTAGTTCATATTATAAAGTTTCCATGCTTTAGTAATCCACTTTTCATTCCTTGTCAAAAATGATTACAAAAGGGAAACTAGTGCTTGTGTTACTAATGACATATCTCTTGAGCTTACTTATGAAAATCTACAAGAGAGTAGGTGCAAGTTTAAAGCCACAAGCCTCAAAGGTTACTCTTCACCCAAAGGAAGAAAGGTAAAAGCAAAGGTATGGGAACTCATCTTCTTAATCAAATATAGTTCCCATCAATGGTTGTTTACTCTAATTTATCATATTCTACCTATGTGAAGAATAGATTCTTTATTGGACCAAAGTCGGCTAGATGTGCATTCAATCTCATTCTCATAAATGCACTTGTCCATTAGAATCTATTTCATGCCTTTGCTATACATGTTCTCATATTGATCTGCTTCTAAGTAATGATTAATGAAATCAATATGAAGAAGTAAAATTCCTATGATTGATCAAAATGTTTAAAAAGTGCATATTCCTTTTTTAATGATGTGCACTAATGTTAAAAAGTTTACTTCATGTCTATGTGACTTATGGATGATGAACTATCTTTATTTTCTATCCAAAGAAATCATCGTTCATCATATACTCCCTTGTGCTATTAACATCTTTCTTAAGTATTTTCATTAAGTTTGGAAAGAAAAAGAAACAACTACAAAGGGAGTGAAAGTCGCCTAGAGGGGGGTGGATAGGCGAAACCTGAAAATTAAAACTTTATCCCCCAACTAGATCCCTTGATTAGTGGTTAGAACAAGATATACAATTATCGGAGTATAAAAACTAAGTCCTTGCTTGTAAAGAGTATTGTTTTCAAATAATGCGGAATTGATAAATCAATACTACTAATAAGTCTATGAGAATAATTCACGAGGGCTTCGATAAGAAGAGCAATAACACAAATTCTTTCTTGCAAAGTGTTGCTTCACTAAATGAGAATTTAACTTAAAGCAACACCAAATAGTATGAGCAAAGAATGGTGCAAGAAAAACTTGGAAAGGGAAAGAACAAACAAATCACAAGCAATATGCAAGAATGAATGTTTGAGAAGTTAAACTAGGTATTAAGCAGGGTTAATGCATGAACATGCTTTCTCTTCCTTTTATACAAGATATGCAAAGAAAGTATGAAAAAAGGAAGATTTAGGTACAAGTAAAAATGAAAGGAAGTTGTTTTACCCTTTTGTACCTTCACTTAGAGATGCTCTCTTTATTGTGTTTTTCCTTAGTCTTAGTCGCTTAAGACAATCACACCATTGAATGTTTTGAAGATCTCATTATCCAAGTAGGTGTTGTTGTTCTTGATGTTTTCTTTTTTCATTTGAGTGTCCTCCCTTTATAGTTGACTCTGTTTCCTTCCAAACTTATTGAAAATACTCAAGAGAGATGTTAATAGCACAAGGGAGTATTTGATGAACGATGATTTCTTAAAATAGAAAATAAAAACAATTCATCATCCATAAGTCACCTAGACATGAAGTAAACTTCTTAACATTAGTGCACATCTTTAAGAAGGAGTATGCACTATTTAAACATTTGATCAATTATAGGAATTTTACTTCTTCATATTGATTTTACTCATCATTACTTAGAGGCAAGTCAATATGAGAACATATATAGCAAAGGCATGAAATAGATTTTAATGGACAAGTACATTTTATGTAATACCCACTTTGTGAGAAATGTATAAAAAGAGAAATTATAGTACTTTATATGTGTTATCAATGTTCATCATCGCATGTGAACACCGTCTTTAAAAACAAATAATTAATAAAAGAATATATACCATTAATTTATGCATCATGCTGGATTTTATTTTGTGTGCATTTTTGTGACATAACATAAAAAAAATCATGTGAAAAGAAATATATAAAAGTCCAAAGTGGAATTTAACATCTAAAAGAAATTCTAGAAAATAGAGAAAAAATAAGAAAGATACCGTACATATAAAATAAATATAATAATTAATTCAATGAGGTTCATATAGGTATTGTACAGTTGATCTAGGTATGAAAGTCACACATATAAATTCAAATTGGGATTTAAATTTGAAATTTAAAGAGAAAAGAATAGGGAAAGTAAAAGAAAAAGGAAGGAAAAATGGGAAAACGACTGCTGGGCTGATTCCTCCACTGCGGCCCAACTACCCACTGCTCAGCTCCACGCATTGATCGACGCCTGGGCCCGCATGTCGGCCCCTCAATCCAGAAACCGTGCGCGCGGCAGCTGCTTTCTAAAGCACCTAAGACAATGGTGTGTGGGTCCCTGGCGTCAGGGCTTCTTCAACCTCCCAACCCCGAAACGCCCGCGCGGATTTTGCGGATTCCGCGGGTTGCGCGCACCACGCAACAACCTGGGCGCTCCTCTGCCCTATTAAAAGCCGACCGAGCCCCCCCTCTTCATCCTCTCGGATCATCACGCCGAGAGCCACATCGTTGTCGTGAACAGAGAAATAGAGAGCGCCACCGTCGAGTATTGCTGTGAAAGCCGCTGTCTGCGTCTTTCGCAGATACCGTCGTCAAGCCCTTGATGATCACTCGTTGGGGTTCGCTGAGATCCAGGGAGGGCACTCATGAACTAACCAGTGCCGGGCGACATGGCTGGATCGACCGATTGCTCGCCGAGGGACAAATTCCGCCGTGGTGCGTAGTCGCGATGGTCTGTGTCATAACTACAGGTAAGAAGCTACCCGATTGGTCCGCTATCGTATCTAGTTCGCGTGGGACCGATTAGTTGTGAGCTTGGAGTTCTAGCTCGTCGGGAGGGCCTGCGCCGGCGATGGTCCACCGGGCGGATGTCGGCTGCGCCGTAGCTCTGGAGGATTGCAGGGTAGAAGAAGCTAGGGAGCCATCGGATCCGAGATGGAGGGTGGAGATTAGATCTGCGATAACGGTTCGGGTATGGCGAGCGTGGATTGCTGGATCGTGGGCGGACGGCCATGATCGGATCCCTAGTGTTTAAAGTAGGCACCGTTGGATCTTGATCCGACGTTGGGTGGCGCGTACCGGTTAGATTTATAAAACATCTAATCTGGACCGTACCCTTTTAATCCAACGGCCCAAATAGCCCGATACCTCTTCGCCCTGGCTTTCTTTCTAAAGAGCCCCTCGGTTTTGTTATAATAAACCCGTCGTCCACCGTGGGTAGGTCTGGGTCTGGAGAATCTTTCCAGTTAGCCCCTGGACTTTTGTTTATTCATGCGCCCAGTCCAGAAAGTTAAGAAATCAGATAAAAGGTTTTAGAAAATGATTTTTATGCAAAAATAAATGCTAGAATTTGTTTAATTCATAGAAAATGCATACTAAGTCCAAATTAATCCATTTCAGTTTCTATAATTTCGTAATAATGTTGTTTATCACCCTGTATCTCTGTTTTAACATGAAAATGGTATTAAAATTTATTTCTTAATTAACCTCGTATCAAATACAAAAAACCTTAGGAAATTCGTATCTCCTCCGTTTTAACTCCGATTTGATCCGTTCAAGTTCCGTTAGTCTCGTAGCAACGCTTAGATTATGATTATTCAGTTGTTCTTATGTTTGGTGTGATGTTAATTTTGCCTATACCATGTATGTTTGTATTACTACGACTAGCAGTGAGGTCACGAGAATCTGAAGATCATCCTGGTACCTGGAATCTCAAGTCTCAGGCAAGTTGTGCCCTTGATCACTTCTTTTTACCCACTCATGTTCTAATTAATTATAATGATCTGCATAGGTTAATTTTGATGGGACCTAATAGGTTACCCTAGCTTTGACTATCTTTATACCTTGTTTACCACTGAACTTTTTGGGTAGTACTTGCTAGTGCTTTATGTGGTTTTGGGTATGAAGATTACACTATTCATGATTATACTTTTGTTATCAGTTGTTATTTATTGTTCATGTTAAGATCATTATGTTAATTGGAACATGGAGCGACCACCCGAGAAAACAGTGCTACCACAAGGGTTTAATGGGACGCCCTTGGCTGATTAATTAGGAAAGCTAGTGGAGGACTACCTTACCCGAAAGGGGCAAGGGCAGTAGGGGAGTGGTCAGTGTAGGGAGGCCCTCGGGAGGATTTTGCTGCGATGGCGGTCCTGCAAGGGATTCCTGCATTGGAGCTTCCTATAAACTGTAGCGGGTTTTCTGAAGCTAGTGGAACTTTGTAAAGGCCTCGTAGTGTTACCCTGCCTCGCCTCCTCGGTAGAGGTGTATGGGAAGTCGCGATCCCTTGGCAGATGGGTAACATGACTTGTGGGTAAAGATGCGCCACCTCTGCAGAGTGTAAAACTGGTATACTAGCCGTGCTCACGGTCATGAGCAGCTCGGACACTCACATGATTAATTTATGGAACTTAAACTCAATTTGTCATATGCATTGCATCGCAGGTGAGGTTGTTACTTTTGTTCTACTACTTAATTGGGTTGGTATTTACTTATACTTAGTAATTGCTAATAAAATTTTGACCAACTTTAAAAGCAATGCTCAGCTCTAACCATCCTCTTTTGGTAAGCCTTACACTTCATATGAACTCCCACCTTTGGCGAGTTCATTCACATTATTCCCCACAACTTGTTGAGCGATGAACGTATGTGAGCTCACTCTTGCTGTCTCACACCCCCCCCACAGGTCAAGAACAGGTACCGCAGGATGAGGCGCTTGGAGGATGCTGTGATGAGTTCGTGAGAGGTCTAGGCCGTCGTCTCCCAGTCAACTTTGGGTTGCTGGACCGTTGTCTCCTTATAATGTAATTATTTACTTATTTTGTATAGAACTCCTGTTATGTAGTAAAGATGTGACATTCGATCCTGTGCCATGATTCATCATATGTGTGAGACTTGGTCCCAGCACACCTGGTGATTATGTTTACGCCCGGGCTTTGGACTCCTAAAACCCGGGTGTGACAGAAGTGGTATCAGAGGAATGTTGACTGTAGGACGAAACCTAGATAGAACTGGACAACCAATACTTACTTACCTTTGCTACTCTGATTCTTTTCTAAACTTATCTTAATCTTTTCTCGTCTATTTCCGCTCTACTCTGATTATTCTTATCTTTTCTTTCTAAAGACAAATGTGGATTTCACACTTTGAAGTCCTGTACCTAAAGTGACTTTTAGGAATAGAAGACCTACTCTTAGGAAAAAAAACTATTTTTATAGGTATCTATACGCTTGAGTGTTTGTTCTTATGATACTTGTCTGATTTGGATCTTTGATTGAGTGTGATGGTTTGTGGAGTAATGTCTACAATTACATCTGCATATACGTATAGGCATAAATAGAATTCATAAGAAAACTAAGCCACTTAGATTATCCTCCATTAAAATGTATCTATCTCATAGAGATCCCTCTAATCATAAAAGACTCTCCCATATCTTAATAGATTCGTCGTATCTTATAAGATTCTCTCTTATCTTACTAGATCCACCTCATCTCAAAAGATTCTAACATATCTTAATAATAAACATCCTACCCTGTTAGACCTATCTAACCTAAATCAGTCTAATCTAGTCATATCCAATCTGATCTAGATCTTATATTACCTAATGTGATCTGATCTAGTGTGGTCTAACGTAATCTAACCTAATGTGGTCCACTTAAACAGATTAATGACACTAGTAAAAGAGATTAGACCCTACTAGCCATGTATTAACTTAGCACATTGGATCAACTCAACCATAAGCTAACCCAACCAATAGAGTCATGATGGATTGCATAATCTGCCTATCCCCACCTAACATCAAACAAACTTTTGACCTACATCATGTAGTCTATCTCATTCATATCTATCTTAACCATATTCCCTAACCGATGATATACACTAACCACGAATCAATGAGACCAGGACTGGAGAAGAAAAGATCAACCTCGTCAAAGAAGGAGAGAAGTCAAACTCAATCCTCAGATGCATTACCACTCACACGGAATTCTTTCCCATCATAAACTTGCTTACCCTAGGCTATTCTTGCCCTAACCTATCTTGTATTCTACATAATAAGATGACTATACATATATATATATACCCATGCTTTCATAACCACTTTCTAAATAACATGAAACTTCTTATTCATAAACTAATTAGAAGTTAAAGGGTAAACTTTAAATAAACCTTTTTACATCCCTTTTCTACAAATCTCGAGGACGAGATTATTTTTAAGGGGGGTAGGATTTGTAATACCCACTTTGTGAGAAATGTATAAAAAGAGAAATTATAGTACTTTATATGTGTTATCAATGTTCATCATCGCATGTGAACACCGTCTTTAAAAACAAATAATTAATAAAAGAATATATACCATTAATTTATGCATCATGCTGGATTTTATTTTGTGTGCATTTTTGTGACATAACATAAAAAAAATCATGTGAAAAGAAATATATAAAAGTCCAAAGTGGAATTTAACATCTAAAAGAAATTCTAGAAAATAGAGAAAAAATAAGAAAGATACCGTACATATAAAATAAATATAATAATTAATTCAATGAGGTTCATATAGGTATTGTACAGTTGATCTAGGTATGAAAGTCACACATATAAATTCAAATTGGGATTTAAATTTGAAATTTAAAGAGAAAAGAATAGGGAAAGCAAAAGAAAAAGGAAGGAAAAATGGGAAAACGACTGCTGGGCCGATTCCTCCACTGCGACCCAACTACCCACTGCTCAGCTCCACGCATTGATCGACGCCTGGGCCCGCATGTCGGCCCCTCAATCCAGAAACCGTGCGCGCGGCAGCTGCTTTCTAAAGCACCTAAGACAATGGCGTGTGGGTCCCTGGCGTCAGGGCTTCTTCAACCTCCCAACCCCGAAACGCCCGCGCGGATTTTGCGGATTCCGCGGGTTGCGCGCACCACGCAACAACCTGGGCGCTCCTCTGCCCTATTAAAAGCCGACCGAGCCCCCCCTCTTCATCCTCTCGGATCATCACGCCGAGAGCCACATCGTTGTCGTGAACAGAGAAATAGAGAGCGCCACCGTCGAGTATTGCTGTGAAAGCCGCTGTCTGCGTCTTTAGCAGATACCGTCGTCAAGCCCTTGATGATCACTCGTTGGGGTTCGCTGAGATCCAGGGAGGGCACTCATGAACTAACCAGTGCCGGGCGACATGGCTGGATCGACCGATTGCTCGCCGAGGGACAAATTCCGCCGTGGTGCGTAGTCGTGATGGTCTGTGTCATAACTACAGGTAAGAAGCTACCCGATTGGTCCGCTATCGTATCTAGTTCGCGTGGGACCGATTAGTTGTGAGCTTGGAGTTCTAGCTCGTCGGGAGGGCCTGCGCCGGCGATGGTCCACCGGGCGGATGTCGGCTGCGCCGTAGCTCTGGAGGATTGCAGGGTAGAAGAAGCTAGGGAGCCATCGGATCCGAGATGGAGGGTGGAGATTAGATCTGCGATAACGGTTCGGGTATGGCGAGCGTGGATTGCTGGATCGTGGGCGGACGGCCACGATCGGATCCCTAGTGTTTAAAGTAGGCACCGTTGGATCTTGATCCGACGTTGGGTGGCGCGTACCGGTTAGATTTATAAAACATATAATCTGGACCGTACCCTTTTAATCCAACGGCCCAAATAGCCCGATACCTCTTCGCCCTGGCTTTCTTTCTAAAGAGCCCCTCGGTTTTGTTATAATAAACCCGCCGTCCACCGTGGGTAGGTCTGGGTCTGGAGAATCTTTCCAGTTAGCCCCTGGACTTTTGTTTATTCATGCGCCCAGTCCAGAAAGTTAAGAAATCAGATAAAAGGTTTTAGAAAATGATTTTTATGCAAAAATAAATGCTAGAATTTGTTTAATTCATAGAAAATGCATACTAAGTCCAAATTAATCCATTTCAGTTTCTATAATTTCGTAATAATGTTGTTTATCACCCTGTATCTCTGTTTTAACATGAAAATGGTATTAAAATTTATTTCTTAAGTAACCTCGTATCAAATACAAAAAACCTTAGGAAATTCGTATCTCCTCCGTTTTAACTCCGATTTGATCCGTTCAAGTTCCGTTAGTCTCGTAGCAACGCTTAGATTATGATTATTCAGTTGTTCTTATGTTTGGTGTGATGTTAATTTTGCCTATACCATGTATGTTTGTATTACTACGACTAGCAGTGAGGTCACGAGAATCTGAAGATCATCCTGGTACCTGGAATCTCAAGTCTCAGGCAAGTTGTGCCCTTGATCACTTCTTTTTACCCACTCATGTTCTAATTAATTATAATGATCTGCATAGGTTAATTTTGATGGGACCTAATAGGTTACCCTAGCTTTGACTATCTTTATACCTTGTTTACCACTGAACTTTTTGGGTAGTACTTGCTAGTGCTTTATGTGGTTTTGGGTATGAAGATTACACTATTCATGATTATACTTTTGTTATCAGTTGTTATTTATTGTTCATGTTAAGATCATTATGTTAATTGGAACATGGAGCGACCACCCGGGAAAACAGTGCTACCACAAGGGTTTAATGGGACGCCCTTGGCTGATTAATTAGGAAAGCTAGTGGAGGACTACCTTACCCGAAAGGGGCAAGGGCAGTAGGGGAGTGGTCAGTGTAGGGAGGCCCTCGGGAGGATTTTGCTGCGATGGCGGTCCTGCAAGGGATTCCTGCATTGGAGCTTCCTATAAACTGTAGCGGGTTTTCTGAAGCTAGTGGAACTTTGTAAAGGCCTCGTAGTGTTACCCTGCCTCGCCTCCTCGGTAGAGGTGTATGGGAAGTCGCGATCCCTTGGCAGATGGGTAACATGACTTGTGGGTAAAGATGCGCCACCTCTGCAGAGTGTAAAACTGGTATACTAGCCGTGCTCACGGTCATGAGCAGCTCAGACACTCACATGATTAATTTATGGAACTTAAACTCAATTTGTCATATGCATTGCATCGCAGGTGAGGTTGTTACTTTTGTTCTACTACTTAATTGGGTTGGTATTTACTTATACTTAGTAATTGCTAATAAAATTTTGACCAACTTTAAAAGCAATGCTCAGCTCTAACCATCCTCTTTTGGTAAGCCTTACACTTCACATGAACTCCCACCTTTGGCGAGTTCATTCACATTATTCCCCACAACTTGTTGAGCGATGAACGTATGTGAGCTCACTCTTGCTGTCTCACACCCCCCCCACAGGTCAAGAACAGGTACCGCAGGATGAGGCGCTTGGAGGATGTTGTGATGAGTTCGTGAGAGGTCTAGGCCGTCGTCTCCCAGTCAACTTTGGGTTGCTGGACCGTTGTCTCCTTGTAATGTAATTATTTACTTATTTTGTATAGAACTCCTGTTATGTAGTAAAGATGTGACATTCGATCCTGTGCCATGATTCATCATATGTGTGAGACTTGGTCCCAGCACACCTGGTGATTATGTTTACGCCCGGGCTTTGGACTCCTAAAACCCGGGTGTGACATTTTATGAGAATGATATTGAACGCACATCTAGCCGACTTTGGTCCAATTAAGAGTCTATTCTTCACATAGGTAGAATATGATAATTTAGAGTAAATGACCATTGATGGGAACTATATTTGATTAATAAGATGAGTTCCCATACCTTTGCTTTTACCTTTCTTCCTTTGGGTGAAGAGCAACCCTTTGAGGCTTGTGGCTTTAAACTTGCACTTACTCTCTTGTAGATTTTCATAAGTAAGCTCAAGAGAAATGTTAATAGCAACACAAGCACTAGTTTCCCTTTTGTAATCATTTTGATAAGGAATGAAAAGTGGATTACTAAAGCATGGAACCTTTATAGTATGAACTAGATTATTCCTTGAAGTATGCTCAGTTTTAACTTATAAAACAAGCATAGTTAGTTCTTTAGGATTATGGGAATAAATCTAATTCATAACATGGAGAGCGATAAATGTAGAAGAGTCATATCCAATACAAGCAAGAAGCAAAACAACATAAATCATTGGATTGACTTTTCTCTTCATGTTAGATTACGTATCTCCAAAGAGAAACATATTCTCTACTAGTGAGACTACATGGGTACTTAGATAAGAGCATTAGTCTCATTATTCTAGTCATAGAGAGAATTTCCCTTTTAAAAGTGTCATAAGGATTTGAATTCTTTACATGACACCTTATTCTTTTAGGAACTTGGAATATCTATCTATATCTAGAATCATGGCAATAATAAGATAATTAGTGTAAAACATGCCATGGGATACTTTCAACAATTTAAAGCATGTAGATTGCTATGGTGTACAATCTACCATAAGTGAGAAATTTCTTCAAAGAATGGTGACATAATTTAAAAACATTTGAAGTGCTTTCTATGTGACTACACAAGACACATGAGAAATGATATTCTAAGATACTTAAAAGCATAAATGTTACCATCCTTTGGCTTTCCTCCATGTTGTAGGTCTTGACTTTTTGGCACAGGATAATTCTTTATTTCCTACAACATTAACACTTTCCCTCGAGATAATATGAGTTTAAGATATAGTAATTTGAAAAATAACCTTGGGTCAATCATGGATATCGATCTTTGAAGATTTATAGATTGAGTTAACAAGAATTGCCTTGACTCTCTCAAGCACCCCAAGGCTTCATATCATCTCTTTCTCCTGCAAAGCTTGTCAAGCATACAACAAAGGTCTAGGAACCCAAACGTCCTTTGTGCTAGCACTAGGTAAACTCATTACCTTTCTAGCACAAGTTGTAATTTTGGGTTGCCTAGTTACATGAGAATTAATTGACAAGCTAGGAGTGGGATAGTTACCAATGGGACAATCCTTGTATTGATGTCCCTTCTTTCGGCATATGTAGCATAGGCGATCCTCAAGTCTTGAAGATTTCTTCTTTCTTGCTACATGGTTAGTGAATATTTTCTTTTCTAACACTATGCCTTTTTGTTTCAAATGGGGACAAGATTTAATAAAGTGTCCCTTTTTTGAACATTTAAAACAAAGTTTATCATCCTTGTTAATAATCAAGCCATTTTTAATATAGGGACATGATCTAATCAAGTGTCCCTTTTCAAAGCATTCACTACACTTCTTATTTCTCTTTGTATGAAGTGTGACTTGATTATTACCTTGGATGTTACCTTTTATGGAGGCATGGTTGAGGCTTTTGGAAGAGGTATTGATTTTCTTCCTTTGCTCCCTTCTCTTGGCAATCCTCAAGTCCTTGACATTTTCTTCAAGGGATTTAGTGCATGCCACGGTTGTTCCCGTCTCAAGCTTCTTCACCATGTGATCACGGTTATCTTGAGAAGGTTGAGCAATGCACTTCCCTTTTAGTTGTGTCAAGCTCATTTTTAGCCTCTCATTTTATTCTTTGAGCTTTTGGTATGTATCATCGTTTGTTCCTGCAAATTCTAGCTCAAAGGAAGATTTGCTTGTCGACGGACAACAAGCATTAGCACATGGTAATGTAGTTTCAATTTGTATACATGTGCATGAGTGAGGTTGTTGGGATTTTAAGTTTTCTATCACAACCTCATGAGCAATATTTAATATGATATTATCATCCATAAGATTTTTATGAGAACATAGAAGCATATCATATTTTTCTCGAAAAGCTAGATTTTCATCTTTTAGCTTTTCTACTTGGTCCTTAAGCAAGGCATTCCTATTTACTAATTAAGCGATACAATGTAAAGCGTTATCTTGCTCAATTGAAATAGTTTCATACCTTTGGACCAAATCAACATGAGAGCACTTTAGCTCCTCATGTTCTTTAGTCAACTCGTCAAAGTATAGCATTTTCAAGGAGAGAATATTTTCTAGCCTTTGACGAGCTTCGCTTTGCTCTCTCGCTCTTTCTAGAAGTTTGAGTATGACCGCCTTATCTTATTGGCTTAGGCGAGCGTAGAGTTGCATGAAGCTTCTTTCTTCCTCCTCATCCTCGTTTGTGCTTCCGCTATAATTTTCATTAGCCACACAACATATGTGGGAATTGAAATGGGAAGACAAACCTCTTGGAGAGGTGGATTCATCGTTTGGTCTCCATCGGTCATTTTCTTCTTCTTCCTTGCAAGGATTAGTATCACAAAGACCAAAGGAAGTCGAAGCACAAAATGAACTATCATGTTTGGACTCATCAAATTTGCTTTTAATTCTAGTCCAAATATCATGCACATCACAAATAGGTTTATCGTATTTTTATATGAAGGCATGATAATCTTATTTGCTAAGGGATTTACTTAAGATGTCATAAGCTAGATAGTTTAAGCGTATACATCTTAAATCTTTTTTGGAGGCATTTTCCCTAGCATAGTTAGAGGGAATGATAATCTTGTCTAAAATTTGTTCTAGTTGAGGATCTACGGTCCTAAAAGCATTTATCACCATAGTAGACCATGAATTATAATTAGAACAATCGGGAAGTAATATCTCAAGAGTTACCTCCTTGTTCTCCTTGGTCTTCTTGTTCTTTTGGGATCTTCTTCGAGCCATCACTTCGAGTTGTTAGACTCAATCTGAAGTGCCTAGCTCCGATACCAATTGAAAGTCGCCTAGAGGGGGTGGATAGGCGAAACCTAAAAATTAAAACTTTATCCCCCAACTAGATCCCTTGATTAGTGGTTAGACACTACAGGAAACACCTAAATTTTTGTGGGCCAAAAGCCCACGAAAATAAGCTTAAACCGACGAAAATAGCCGCCGAAAATAAGTTCGACGAAAATAATCAACTGTTTCCGTCGGTACCGACGAAAATGACCTATTTTCGTCGGCTTTCCCAAAGCCGACGAAAATAGTTGGTCGACTGACTATTTACGTCGGCCTCGGTGGCCGACGAAAATAGCTGGGCAGTATTTTTGTCGGCCTTGGGGGTGGCCGACGAAAATAGTTGGGCAGTGTTTTCGTCGGCCTGATTGGAGGCCGACGAAAATTTATGATACCCCCCACAAAACAGATTTTTCTGCACCTTTTAATTGACAGCAAAATACACAATTCACAATACCACATATACAGATTCACAAGCAAAATACACAATTCACAAAACACATTCACATATACATATCACAAAACACATTCACATATACATATCACAAAACACATTCACATATACATAAATAGTCCATAGTTCATAAGTCCATAGTCCATACATAGTTTCAATACCATAAGTCCATAGTTTCAAACAAACTCACTACTCACTAATCACTCCTGCGGGCTATGGGAGTTTTGGCCACTCCCTCCTCCACCACCAGGAAGGTGGCCACTCCCTCCAGAACCATGGACGAGGAAGTCGTGGACGTTGACAGCACCCTCCTGAGCATGTGACGCTGAACCCTGCAATTCATCAATCATTCAAATAAGGCTGTGTTTTGATATCCCTATACCTATACTAGCTATGTTTAGTCACTATTTGCATAAAACTAAACATGGAACATCACCTGTGATCCATGGTGATAAGGAGGTTGTGCATGCATCCACGTGTACTGTTGTGCTGGCCACCCCTGAGGTGGTGGCACCCACCCCGTCGGTGGCGGTGCCATCCACACTTGAAATGGCTGCGATCCTTGGGGTGGTGGAGGCGTCCAAGTGCCTGGAGGTGCCTGCGTCCACCCAACACCGGTCCACTGTGGCTGCGACGCTGGAGCTTGTCCTGGCCACTGTCCCCATCCTTGTGCCTGCGAGCCATTTTTTATAATAAAAAAAGAGTTGCTATGGAATTGAAGTGTTCAGATAGTGTTACCTGGGGAGGGCGAAAAGCGGGCAAGTTCATATCAGGGCCGAGTCGAGTAGTCATTTCCTGCAAATGGATGAAACGTTAGAATCACAACATTATACTTTGAATTCAATGACACATGATGAGATAGACGAATTACCTGAAAATAAGAAGTCATATACTGTGTCAGCTGTCCGACCTGCTCCTGCGCTGCTCGAGCCTGCTCCTGTGCTGCTCGAGCCTGCTCCTGTGCTGCCCGAGTCTCCTCCTCGAGCTGAGCCTCTTGAGCAGACTTGGAGGAGCGAGAACTCCCTGCCGAAGACGATGCCTTCCCTTGACCTATGGTCCTGTTGTACTACACAACGCCGGTGCCAAAGGCAAACCTGCATGATACACATAGTTGAGCCATTAAGTGGACACATTCTTGTTAATGAAATTGCCGAATCAAAGACAACCACCTTACCTGCCATGCTTTCTACCCCCACCACTGTGGTACAACGCCGAGGCATCTAAGTCTGAATGCATCCAGTCGAAATCAGGCCCATGGTGTTGAGTCATTTCCTCTTCATATGCATTCTACAAAGAAAGTTAGAGTTGGAGTTAGACACAAAACATGCAATTTAATTCGTAAATACAAACTTGTTTGCTATTTTCTCCCTTGCCGCCTCGCTGCATAGCTCATCAGGGTTCGCCGGATTAGGGCCACGGTGACCACGGACGTAAACCTCCATAAAATTTGGAGCAACTCCACTTTCAGCTTCCTGCATGAAAAAGAAGAGTTAAATCATAGAATTGTAATAGATGTAACATACAAGTTTGATTTATATACTTACCATGCGGCGTGCGGTACCAAGGTGTCCATCGGTGCCGTACCTGTGCCCCGGTCCTTCAGTGCCACGGTTGGCACGGTGCTTGTTGGACTCTGCAATCCACTCAGGCGACGCCCATCTCTTAGCCAACCACCTCCAGGCTTCCATGTCCTTCGCCAGCCAATCCACAACGCTCTCCAAGTACTGCTCCTCTGTGAGGTAGATCTCATTGGCCCCTAATACTTTGCTCATTTTCTGCCCCTTTATCTTCTTGTAGTAGTAGTTGACGGCCGCGATGCGAGCATTGTACATGGCATCCTTGATGACCTTATCAACGCACTTCCGAAAGTGTCTCTTCACACGTGCCCACTGAGCCTGATCCGCCTCGATGTCATCCGGCAATTGGAACCTCCCCTACATATCAATGGAGAAGTTAAGTTAAAGTAAGATTAGGAGAAGCAATAATGCAGTGAATTGCTTATATACGAAAGTAAACTCACCCAGAACTCGTCCCACACAGCCACCTGACAAGTCCTTCGTTTTTGTTCCGAACTTCCCCCTCCGCTACTGCTTTCCCCTGGCTCCCCTGGCTGGACATAGTCCTTCAGACCCCAGTCGGCCCACTGCATAGCCGCGAACCCCTCGCCATTGAGCTCCACCATGCCAGGGTAGTAGAAGCGACAGAGGCTACCCAACACCGCGTTCACCTTGGGAAGTCTGCCTGTACCGTCCCAAGTCAAGTCTTCCCATGACCTACAAACATTAATAAAACAAGTAAACCAGTGCAATCACGTTCATATTAAAAAATTAACACAACAGAAATAAGCCCCACCATTCTCCATGTGGCCGGATGAGCCTCCTCTCAGCAGGTCTCGGACCAAGCGCATTGCTCTTCTTATACCTAAGTATACAAGTAAATTAAATATGATGAAATGATTTAAAACTAATATCAATTAAACTAATATGCATAATAATACCTGAAGGATGTAGAACCATCTGACGCGTCGCCCGCGCTGCCTGCCCCCATAGGGTCAACCTCCTCATCCTGCTCACCCTCCTCATCTTGCTCACCCTCCTCACCCTGCACATGAGCATCCTGCTGAGGAGCCTCCTGCTCACCCTCCTCACCATGCACTTCGTCTAGACAGTCGAGAAGTTGCTGCTGCCTCTGTCGGCTCTGTGAGGTGCCCTGAAAAAGCCCACTGCCCGAGCTGTCCTCGCTGGCCGCGCTGCCCCCACTCCTCCTCGATCTCCTATGCTTGAACATGTTCAACTGTAGATAAATTAATGTCAAACCACAATATATGAAACAAATAATATGAAAATTAATAATGTGAAAATTGGAATACATAGCTTAATTGATTAACTAAAAGAAACATACTAATCAAAAGTCATCCGCATCCGATGATGCTTCTTCGGCTCGTTGTTTATTCATACGCTCTTGATTTCGTTGGATCCTTACTGATCTTCTAATGACGACAGGTCGTTTGCGCTTTGACCTAGGTTCTTCAATTAAGTCGCTTCAATCGCAATAGAGATTTTCTAGGCCTTCTCCATTGGTCACATGGAATCAGTGAGCTATGTCTTGATTCGACGCCGCTTCTGGTTGAAAAACAGCATCATCGTTATCCCTGCTCGTACTCACGTAGTCAGCACTCTCTGGAGCGATGACTTGTGGGTTGACTTTGATTGCAACCCACCAAGCCCTAAGGCTTGGGTGAGGATATGGCAGGTAGTACACCTGTTTTGCCTGATTTGCAAGGACAACATCACACATACTGCTTGGAATCCTAGAGCTATGCTTCACCTCGACATTACCATACTTGTCGACACGAGTCCCACTATGAGCATCAAACCAGTCGCACTCGAAAAACACGACTTTAAGTTCCTTGGGGCCATCGAAAATCAACTGTACAATGTTTTGAAGAACACCGTAATAGTCCACTACTTTGTCATCGTCAACATATGAACTTGCCAACACACCACTATTGGTGGTGGCTGCCAATGGTCGACTCTTCTCTAATTTCGCGGTACGGAAGCGATATCCATTTACATCATAGCGAGTATAGTTCCGGACGGACACAGAGGTATGTGCCATTTGCTGCAAGTCTGGGTGCACAGAGTTTTTGGAAACCTATACAAGGAATTAGTATATGCATTATATCTTCCAAGTCCAAAATTCAAAGATTAAGTATGGACAATGAGAGAACGACAATTACTAACATAATTACGAAACCACTGCACGAAGTTTGGTCCACCTTTCAACCCATCACGTCGAAGATTTTCTAATTGGATGGCCGTAGGTTTACTAGTAGATTTCCAACATTCTTCATCAAACATGCTGGACATATTAGAAACATGGAGATTACACACTATAGAAATTATGAGATGAGAAAATGGATGTAAATATGAGGAAAACTTACTCGAACGCCTCTTGTGTGCTATCAATATTGCTATACATATATAGCATTAGCGTGTTCAAATCTGATCCTTCAATGTGACGTACACTCCCTTTTCCAACTGCTTTACCCGGATTCGCAAAAATTTGAAGGGTGCTTTGGGGTGATTCATTTTCGACATGAAGTCGCACTAAAGGCGCAAACACATTGTTGGCTCGAGCGAAATACCTAGTTGAGAATTGAGATATCTCTTTAAGGGCAAAAGCCTCCGCAATACACCCTTCGACTCTAGCCTGTTGCGAACAGACACCCTGAGCTTTTTCAACGCCCTTTCTATAGGATACATCCACCTGAATTGCACTGGTCCGCCTACCAAAGCTTCCCAAGGCAAATGCACAATTAGATGTTGCATCACATTGAAGAATCCTGGCGGGAAAACCTTTTCAAATTTACAAATAAGAATTGGAATTTCTTTCTCAAATTTCTGCATCAACCTCTTCGATACCGTCTTTGCGCATACTTCCCTATAGAAGTAACTCAGCTCTGCAAATATGCTCCAAAGCTCATCCTTAAAATAGCCTCGAAACATCACGGGCATCAGCCTCTCCATAATAATATGGTAGTCATGGCTTTTCAAACCAATCAATTTACCGGTCTTCAGATTGACTGCCCATTTCAGATTTGCCGCATATCGATCTGGAAATTTCAGATTCTTCAACCACTTAAATATTTCTTTCCTTTCATCCGGCTTGAGGCAGTAATCAGCTCGCGACCTACTCTCATGCCCTTTATCGCTTACTTTCAACTCAAGCATCGGCCTCTTACAAATTTCAGCCATGTCTTTTCTTGCCTTCATATTATCTTTCATTTTATCAGTCACCTCGACATATCTAGAAGCTGCGCAATGCTTACAACGGTCCAGCTTGTCATCCTCCTCAAAGAATAGCATGCAACTGTTGGGACACATGTCGATCTTCTCATATGTCATCCCAAGACCAGCCAGCATCTTCTTTGCGAAGTACATATTCTTTAGCAACTTATGATTCTCCGGGAGAACCTCGCCCATCAGTTGGACGATGTCGTTGTAAGCACTGTTTGAAATGTTGTGCTTTGACTTTATTGCCATTAGTCTTGTGAGAGTCCCAAGAACTGACATCTGAGTGTGCTCGTGCAGTCTCTCTTCTCCCGCGGCGAGTAGCCGGAAGAATTCCTGAGCATCGCGTGGAAGCTGCCCCGGCTCCTCAGCGTTCATTTCAACATCCCTACCAAGATCATGCAACATGTCGTCCATCCTATCATGATCATCATCAAGTTCCACCTCCGCGTCAACTTGTCTAATAGACTCTCCATGCCGGTACCATACAAGGTAGTTCGGCATAAACCCACTTTTGCAAAGGTGTTTCTCCATTTCTTCTATCTTCTGAGGCCACTTGTTCTCGCAGCGATTGCAAGGACACTTCACTAGACGAATTGTTCTATCTTTGAAAGCGTGCTCAAGAAAAGCCTTTGTTACACCCATCCATTCATTCGAATGTGCCCCATCCTTTCTCCACCCGTCATACATCACCCTCCGATCACCGTCCATTTCAAAGGCTAAACAAAAGACAAAGAACATCAACGATCGTTCGTGGCTTAGGTGAACTCCCTATTAGGTAAAGGCCCTAAACCCACCTAAGAGTGTAGGTCGATGCTTGTGATTTGTGATGTGTACCCTACAATTGCCACAAAATTTCGGCAGCATAACCCCGCTGCTCTCCAAGCTCACACCTGAACATGGTGTGTTGGAGAACAACTGGGTTACACAACCGAAATTCCGCGTCAATCGTAAGGCACATGTCACAAATCACAAGCATCGGCTTACACTCTCAGGCTGTCCAAAATACGTGGACAATTCCGGAACGGCGAACCTCACAAGTCAATGTGACGTTCGCCGTTCCCGAACGGGTGACGCATACGGTTCGCTACGGTTAACGATCATCGTCCATAATAAATAACTTAAACAAAAGACAAATAACATTCACATTAACGGCACGCGCACGGCACGCCGCACGCGCACGGCCGCGCGCACGGCACGCCACGGCCGCTATGAGCATCAAATATGTCGGGAAAGAAGGGAGACGGGGAGGCTCACCGCGGGGAACGACGACGACGTGGACGGACGGCGGGCACGGCGTGGACGAACGGCGGCCGCGGCGTGGACGGACGGCGGGCTCTCTTCTTCGTGACGGCGGCCACAAGCTCCCTTCGTGGACGGCGGGCTCTCTTCTCCGTGGGCGGGCGGGGCGCAGGCGAGCCGCGCGCGGCGGCGCGGAGCGGCGAGGGCGCGCGCGCGGGCCACGTGCGGCGGCGCGGCGCGTGCGGTCGGGCGTGTGCCCCGGGGCGGCGCGTGGAGAGCGGGCGGGCGCGGGTGGCGGTGCGGTGAGGGAGGGCGGGCGGGCGGGCGGGCGTGGACGGCGGCGCGGCGATGGTGGACGGCGGCGCGGCAATGGTGGACGGCGGCGCGGCGATGGTGGGCGGGCGGGAGGGCGGGCGTGCGGGCGGGAGGGCGGGCGTGCGGGCGGGCGCGTGAGGCGGCGCGGCGCGTGGAGAGCGGGCGGCGTTGCGGCGAGGGAGGGCGGGCGGGCGGGCGCCGACGGCGGCGCGGCGATGGAGGGCGAGCGGGCGGCGGCGCAAGGTCGAGCGAGAGAGTGACGAGCGAGAGAGAAGGTGCGCTGAGGCCGAGGCGGACGAAAATAGTGGTCAGTTAATGCCTTATTTTCATCGGCCGGGAGAAGGCCGACGAAAATAAATGACTTATGTTCGTCGGCTGGGCTATGACCGACGAAAATACAGCTTATTTTCGTCGGCCTCGGGGCCGACGAAAATATTGTTCCTATTTTCGTGGGCAGGCCGACGAAAATACGTACTGGCCCACGAAAATAGGCCAAATTTTCGTCGGTCCCGAGGGCCGACGAAAATAACTATGTATTTTCGTGGGCCGACCGACGAAAATAGCCAGGCCCACGAAAATTTATGTGTTTCCTGTAGTGAGAACAAGATATACAATTATCGGAGTATAAAAACTAAGTCCTTGCTTGTAAAGAGTATTTCTTTCAAATAATGCGGAATTGATAAATCAATACTACTAATAAGTCTATGATAATAATTCACGAGGGCTTAGATAAGAAGAGCAATAACACAAATTCTTTCTTGCAAAGTGTTGCTTTACTAAATGAGAATTTAACTTAAAGCAACACCAAATAGTATGAGCAAAGAATGGTGCAAGAAAAACTTGGAAAGGGAAAGAACAAACAAATCACAAGCAATAAGCACACGAGACACAGATGATTTGTTTTACCGAGGTTCGGCCCTCGAAGGCCTAGTCCCCGTTGAGGAGTCCACTAAGGACGGGTCTCTTTCAACCCTTTCCCTGTCTCCACCGATCACACAAGACTGGCGAGCTCTTCTTCTTCTCAAGGATCACTTAAGACCCCGCAAGGACCACCACACTCTTTGGTGTCTCTTGCTAGCTTTACAAGCCTCCAAAACTTTGGAGGAAGTTCAATGGGAGTCAAAACTCCACGCACAAATGAACACAAAGATGAAGCACACACTATCACTCAATGAATCTCACAAGGCACTTGTTCTAAACTCAAATGAGTAGCTCTCTCTTGCTTGCTCTCTTTTGTGGCACTTGTGTTGGTTGTAGTGGTCTAAATCTTGTGTATAGGATGGATCAATGAATAGAGGTGGTTGGGAGGGCTTGAATATGTCAACTAGATGACTTGGAATGTTGCTTGGGCTCCCACACCTTGAAGTGGCCAGTTGAGGTGGTATTTATAGCCATCAACCAAAATCTAGCCGTTGGTGAAGTCTGCTGGCGAAGGGCGCACCGGACAGTGTCCGGTGCGCCGCCACGTCATCTTGTCGTTAGGCCCTGAAGCTGGTCGACCGTTGGAGGCTTTGTCCTCATGTGGCACCGGACAGTCCGGTGTCACACCGGACAGTCCGGTGCCCCTCTGACTCGCTGCTCTGACATCTGAATTTCACTGTTCACTTTGCAGAGTCGACCGTTGCGCGCAGATAGTCGTTACTCCGCTGGCACACCGGACAGTCCGGTGCGCCACTGGACACTGTCCGGTGCTACACCGGACAGTCCGGTGAATTATAGCGGAGCTGCGCCTGGGAAACCCGAAGGTGAAGGGTTCGAGCTGAAATACCCTGGTGCACCAGACACTGTCCGGTGATGCACCGGACTGTCCGGTGTGCCAGACCAGGGCAGCCTTCGGTTTCCTTTTTTCTTTCTTTTGAAGCCTAACTTGTTCTTTTGATTGGTTTGTGTTGAACCTTTAGCACCTGTAGAATGTATGATCTAGAACAAACTAGTTAGTCCAATAATTTGTGTTGGGCAACTCAACCACCAAAATTAATTAGGAAAAGGTTTGACCCTATTTCCCTTTCAGGGAGGACACTCACATGAAAGAGGAAGACATCAAGAGCAACAACACCAAATTGGATAATGAGATCTTCAAAACAATCGTGGTGTGGTTGTAAGCATTCTAAATCCTTTTCATTGTGAGAATAACTAGGCATAAGTTATTTATTGCAAACCTTATATGCCTTGATCAAGATGAATAATGATTCTCCCTATTTTTCTTCAAAAGTAAGTCCAATTCTTTCAAAACTTGATGCATGTCTTTAGGGGGAGCATATTTCTACATCTTGATTACATTAAGACTAAACACTTTATCTTAGAAATCTCATATAGTCTCAAGTTTGAGAGTAAAGTTTCTCATGAAGTATGCTACTACATATCAATCCAACTTGTTAAAATAATGTCGCTCTTATCAAGGATTGTTACTTTCATTGCTAAAGTAGCATATTTACTGAATTCTCCTATTCTAATGTATATGTTGTTCTTTTGATCACATCTGTTATTTGTTTGATCATTGAATAACTTCAATTAACCTTATAATTCTTAGTGTCGCATATACAATAAATTGATATCTCTCTTGATGTGCACTAAGTTAAAAGGAGAATTCATGTTACATCTCTGCAATTTGTGATCCATTTGATATATGCTGACAATGACATAGAAAAGGATCACTAGTTGTAGAACTCTCTCTTGTGCAAAATATTTCCATATATTGTCTTGAGTATAGGTCTTAAGCGACTAAGACTAAGGACAAAGCACAATGAAGAGAGCGTCTCTATGTGAAGGTACAAAAGGGTAAAACAACTTCCTTTCATTTTAACTTGTACCTAAATCTTCCTTTTTCATACTTTCTTTGCATATCTTGTATAAAAGGAAGAGAAAGCATGTTCATGCATTAGCCCTGCTTCATACCTAGTTTAACTTCTCAAACATTCATTCTTGCATCTTTGTTAAAACTCGGTGAAGTAGTTTTATTGTCAAAGAGCTTAAAGCTTAACCTTGTAACGAGCATAAGCTGCCTTTGTTCCAAAGGTGGATGGTCCTTAAGCCTCTTTGAAATCCTTAAAGGTAAATGCTTGAGATGTTTATAACATGCTTTCATAAGTGCATAAACTGTCATGAGCATCACACTTATACTATGACACAATGCACTTCACATTCTCTATAATATAGACTTGATCTAATTAATCTAATTATGTGCACTTGGCATTCAAGACCAAAAATTTGTATTCCTCTCAAAGCACATATTTAGGGGGAGCAATCTATATTATATAGAATTGTTTAAGCTTAATTGACATATCCTTTTAATCATGTCTCTTTCCTTTGGTACATTTGCATATTTCCTATCTCTATTGTGCCAAGGCTAAGACTAATATGTTTCCATGAGCATCTCATGTATTAAGTCTTATATTGAAAGGGAAATGGAGTATTCGGCAAAGACATCGCTTCCACTCTACATCTTCGGTATTATCCTTCCTTGCCGATATTCTGCCAGCCCTCTAATTTGGTATAATCTTCACTCGTATATTATTTACAAAAGGGGGATAAAGTAGTTACCTAGGGCTTATATTTCACTCACAAGTATCCGTTTTTGGCGATTCATGCCAAAGGGGGAGAAAGTATTAGCCCAAAGCAAAAGGACCGCACCACCACCAATTTTTAAAAATTTAGTTGTTCAACTTATATTTAAAGAAGTGTTTTTCAAATTTGTATCTTATTTTGATAGAATTTTCAAATTGGTATAACCCCTTTCAAAATTAATATCTAAAACCCTCTTGAACACTAAGAGGAGGTTTTTATTGAGGGGGAGTTTTGTTTAGTCAAAGGAAAAGCATTTGAAACAGGGGGAGAAAATTTCAAATCTTGAAAATGCTTCTCAAAAACTTATTCATATACCTTTACCTATTTTGCAAAAGACTTTTGAAAAGAATTTCCAAAAAGTTTGCAAAAACAAAACAAGTGGTGCAAGCGTGGTCCAAAATGTTAAAATTAGAAGCAAGCCATCCATGCATATCTTATGAAATGTATATTGGTTTAATTCCAGGTAATCTTTGCACTTACCTTATGCAAACTAGTTCAATTATGTACTTATATATTTTCTTTGGTTTGTGTTGGCATCAATCACCAAAAAGGGGGAGATTGAAAGGGAAATAGGCTTACACCTTTTCCTAATTGATTTTGGTGGTTGAATTTCCCAACACAAATAATTGGACTAACTAGTTTGCTCTAGAATATAAATTCTACAGGTGCCAAAGGTTCAACACAAACCAATCAAAAGAACAAGTTAGGCTTCAAAAGAAATGAGCAAAAAGGAAACCGAAGTGTGCCCTGGTCTGGCGCACCGGACTGTCTGGTGCACCACCGGACAGTGTCCGGTGCACCAGGGTGGAACAGCTCAAACTCCTCAGCTTCGGGTTTCCCACGCGCCGCTCCGCTATAATTCACCGGACTGTCCGGTGTGCCACCGGACTGTGCGGTGCACCAGCGGAGCAACGGCTATCTGCGCGCAACGGTTGACTCTGCAAAGTGAATAGTGCAATTCAGATGTCAGAGCAGAAGGTCAGAGGGGCACCGGACTGTCCGGTGTGACACCAGACTGTCCAGTGCCACATGAGGACAAAGCCTCCAACGGTCGACCAGCTCCAAGGCCTAACGACAAGATGACGTGGCGGCGCACCAGACAATGTACGGTGGCGCCCATCGCCAGTAGACTTCACCAACGGCTACATTTGGTTGGTGGCTATAAAATACCACCACAACCGGCCACTTCAAGTGAGGGAGCCCAAGCAACATTCCAAGTCATCTAGTTGACATACTCAAGCCCTCCCAACCACATATATTCATTGATCCATCCTATGCGCAAGATTTAGGCCACTACAACCAACACAAGTGCCACAAAAAGAGAGCAAGCAAAAGAAAGCCTCTCGTGTGAGTTTAGCTCTAGTGCCTTGTGAGATTCATTGAGAGAAAGTGTGTGCTACATCTTGCGTTCATTTGTGCGTGGAATTTTGACTCCCATTGAACTTCCTCCAAAGTTTTGGAGGTTTGTAAAGCTAGCAAGAGACACCTAAGTGTGTGGTGATCCTTGCGGGGTCTTAAGTGATCCTTGAGAAGAAGAAGAGCTCGCCGATCTTGGGGATCGGTTGAGAGAGGGAAAGGGTTGAAAGAGACCCGTCCTTAGTGGACTCCTCAACGGGGACTAGGCCTTTGAGGGCTGAACCTCGGTAAAACAAATCACCCGTGTCTCGTGTGCTTATTGCTTGTGATTTGTTTGTTCTTTCTAAGTTTTTCTTGCACTATTCTTTGCTAATACTATTTGGTGTTGCTTTAAGTTAAACTCTCATTTAGTGAAGCAACACATTGCAAGAAAGAACTTGTGTTATTGCTCTTCTTATCTAAGCCTTCTTGATTTATTCTCATAGACTTATTAGTAGTATTGATTTATCAATTCCGCATTATTTGAAAGCAATACTCCTTACAAGCGAAGGACTTAGTTTTTATACTCCGATAATAGTGAAGCTTGTTCTAACCACTAATCAAGGGATCTAGTTGGGGTGTAAAGTTTTAATTTTTCAGGTTTCGCCTATCCACCCCCCTCTAGGCGACTTTCAAAAGTGCCGGACCCCTATATATACAGACCGGGCCTCCGGGTAAAGTCCAGGACCTCCACGGGCGCAAACTGGGCCCCTAGGATGGGTTCCGGACCCCTCTGTGTGGGGTCTGGGCCACTCACAGCAGGGTCCTGGGATTCTGGGACAGAGAATATCCAGGCCTTAATCAAGACCAGGCGGGGGTCCGAAGCCGACACGTGTCCGGACCTTACCGTATACGCTTCTGCTCCCCGCTCAGGTGGAGCCTCAATGCTGCCACGTGCCATGGTGCATGTGACGTAAGTCAACGGGCGGGGCCTGACGTAATGCCTCTGGGCTACGCGGCCTTTGTATTTATTGCGGATAAGGCGCGTTGCCTGTCCAGTCCACTGGCAGACGATGTGCCGCCTCGGCATTAATTGAGCACTGTCCATTCCGCTGGCAGGCGATGTACCGCCTCTGCATTTAATGAGACATGTCCATTCCGCGAGCAGGCAACGACTAGTCCATTCCACAGGCGGCATGCTTGTCCATTCCACTGGCAGGCAGTACGCCCATACTGCTGCGTGCACTATGCTCATCATCACTCGCGCGTTACCGAGGAAGCAGCCGCCGCATATCAATACTGCGTGGACTACGGATATCATGGCACCAGGAGATTGCTCAGGCGTACTCGTGTTAGATACTTCTATAATGTATTCCCTCTGTTTTGCTCCTGGGCCCACATGTCGGGGCCCAGCATCCTTGTACGTTCCCCCCTTGAGCTATAAAAGGGAGGGCACACGACGTTACAAGGCAGATTCACTTAGACTCTCAGACTCACTCAGATCCACACGGACTCTCAGACTCACAAGTTCATACAAGCTCTCAAGCTCACAGTCTCAATACAATACACAGTGGAGTAGGGTGTTACGCTCCGGCGGCCTGAACCACTCTAAACTCTTGTGTGTTCTTGTGTTCATCCTGAATCTGCCTAGCAGACAGGCAAAATGCTTAGGCCCCCTCCTCATCTTAGGATCTAGGGCGGGTGCGTTCCGCCACCCGGCCGGAGAATTTCCTCTCCGACAAAACTCATTTTTAAAATTAAAATAATTCCAGAAAAAGGCTAAAATTGTTTTTAATGTCTGAAAAATATCTCGAAGGTCCCAAAAATTCTAGGAAAATTCATAGGCATGATTTGACACTCAATGAACTCAAAAAACATATTTAAAACTTTTGAAGTTGTTTTAAGTACATCAAATAAATATATTTTCGTTCTAGAAAAATAGAAAATTATTCAGAATATATGAAAATTTACCAAAAACTTCTATAAACTTCTATAAGATATGCTAACATGTTTCGAACACTTCTTTCACTTAGAAACACTATGAAACCACATGAATGCAAAACGAAAGCACCACTAGGGCTCACTTCACTATATAACAAAATAACTTTGCATTATTCTAGAAAAAGGAAAAGAATAGCAAAGAAAGAAGTGAGTGACACCTGAATTTTGAGTATATAGCAAAAAAAATATATACTCAAAATTTAGGGTGTTACAATTAAAGACCCCAATAATTGATTCTTATTGTCCCTTCGCCTCTGACCAAGAGTTGTAGGTATTTAATCTGTAACCTATGTCGATCCTGGCAAATCAATTGTCAATAATTTCCATCACTTTAAATGTGTCTCGGTATGGTTCCGGAACATCATCCAAGGTTCTAGGATTGGTATGTGGATCTAGCATAGACAAAAAAAACTATTGTACAATCAAGTTTCTCGTACAATCTTCATGCATCAAATTATCAAAATACATGAAAAAAAAACTCAAAAAAAGATATACTGTACCGTCTACTCTACCGATGTATCAAATTTAAGGTTTCAATTCATTTTATATTAAGAGATAATAAAAATTCTATTCAATATAAAAGATTAAAATTCAATAAGATTTTATCTTTTTTAACCTCTTTAAATGTGGTGGATTAGAACTTAAAAACGTGATATACTTGTAATCTATACTACCTATTAAGGCTCTAAGGGGTAGGCTGCCTCCCCTGGTTCTGCCTTCAGCCAATATGCACCGTCCGCTCGCTTCCGTAAATCTACACCGTCCGCCTACCCACGCCCACGTTCGTCCCCCCTCCCCCACCCCGCGTGAGTCTCCGCCGCCCCGCCTCCCCCCTCCAGTCACGGTAACCGGCGGCGAAACTATATGAGGTCGCCCGGGTCGAGATCGATCCGCCGCCGCCCCGCCTCCCTCTCCCCCAGCGCCGTGATGCCCGCCACCGCGCACGCCCTCCTTCCTCGCGATGCCCCGCCGCCCCCAAATAGTTCCGCGCTCTGCTTTCTCCACCGCACGCACCCAAGCGCTCAGGACACGCCGCACGCCATCCGCTCCTCAACCGCTGCCCCAAACAGCTCCCGCGCTCCGTCTTCTCCGCCGCCCGCCCGCCCATTGCCTCACACGTCGCACGCACTGCGATAAGAAGGCTCGTGCTCCTCGCCTCCTCCTATTTCTGTGGCTCCACGACGCCATGCGAAGGCGACTTCTTTTGCTGGTGGCAGTCCATCATAGGAATCTGCGCCGACGAGTTTGTTCGTGCATCCTTCGACTTTTCCTCTCCGTGCTCGTCGCACTCGCCCCCTTCCACTACCTCGCTCCACCATGGGCCGCCTCCTCACATTTCCCCCCTTCCCATCTCACCCATCGCGCTGGGCTAGAGGAAGAGGACGAGGAGGACACAGCTCCGGCTTTTCCTGGGGCGGAAGCAGAGGCGGAGGCTAATGCGTAAGTCGGTGGCGCGGAGGCTAATGCGTAACCGCTGCCACAAGTTGTTCGCGGCGCTCGAGTCCCTCAAGAAGAAGGGCAACAAGGGCGCGGCCATGCCCCCGCCCGAGCCCCTTCCCCAACTCTGGTGAGCAGGATGACCGCCCTCCCGTGGTTGCTGATTCCCTGTACCTATCTCTCCCCTACCTCTTCCTTCCACGTTCTTTGCGACAGGGACTTGGTATTCCTCCGAGCACGGCTTCAACGGCGGCAACTGCGACCAAGCACGCAGGCACCGGGTGGTGGTCGAATCGAGGGAGGCCATGCCCTTGTCCTTCAACAACTCCACCACCGAGGATTCAGCGGCTACCGGTGGCGGCGCGAGGCGGGCGCCAGGTGCAGCTGTCCGAGGCGGAGATCTGGCAGCTCTGCGTAGAGGGCAAGCGGGTGCTCCTCTCCCAGCCCAATCTCCTCCGAATCCACGCCCCAGTCAAGATCTGCGGTAATCGTCGCCTTTCTCTTATCTATCTATGTATCTACCTTGGCGATGCCGCCTGATTCCTTCGGTCCTTCCCCTTTTCGTTTGGGACGCCGCCATCGAGCCTGACAGATCGGCGACGCGATCGTATCGTGGTGGCCGGTAGGCTGTCGCCAGCGCGCACAGCTGCGAGACAGTCGGGATCGATATCCTCCTGTCCATCGCCTGAACCGCAGTCGCAGAAGCAAAGCAAATGCGATGATGTCTCGGCCGGTAGAACAGGAGCAGTCAGAGCGATGGAGGACCTTAGGACAAGTTGTAAAGGTCTTGGTTCCGGTCGTTCCTCTCCAAGTCCTGTGACGCGGCGTTCCTCGATGGAGGGGACGACACGGAGGAGGGGACCATGGGGCGGTCGTGGCCGCTGGCGCGGCTCCACGCACAGAGGGACTTCCTGCGCGTGTAACCACCTTGCCTCACAACCAACGCGAAGAAGGAGAAGCACGTCGATGCCCCCGTAGAGGCGACCGATGCAGGGAAGCCTGACCACTTCGCATCGGCGTGTCTGGAGCGTACGCTCTTCGGCTTCAAGGATCCGGTCCCTGACGCCGAGCCCGCCTCCACAGGCGTCGAGGTCGCGGTGGCGCCGTTCTGGAACAGGGAAAAGGTACTCATTACCTGCTCCCGCCGCATCACGTACATGTGAGTGTCCCCTATCTAATGCAGTACATGTTGTCTCTGCTCCCGCACGCGGAGAAGGACATCAAGGTCGAGCCAAAGCAGAACAAGGGGAACGCGCTGAACGAGCTGATCCAGCTGCCTTTTCTTCGAGGTATAGATCTTCTAATCTGTTTCTACCCTGCACGGTGGATCTTCTAAACAAGCTGTATAAACCGCAACTCTTAATCTCAAGCTTGATTAAGTATGCATGCCTGAAAATTTTGCTTAGATATTGTTAGTGCCATTTAAAGTTTTGTTTCTTCATTTATAAAAAAATGATCTGTTTAATTCTTACATGTTCCTTCTCTCTTGAGCAAATAACAGTGCTCCCTGGTGTCATCTGCATATGGAGAATTTAGGACTAAAAGGGCAGGTCAAGCGCAAGGCTGGAATCAACTGAGAGGAGAGAATTTGAATGTGCATGAGATATCTTGTCGAGTATAAGTGTTAAATGAGAAAATGTACTATTACATGTTTAGTGATTCCTGGCACATGCACTATATTGCTGCACATTATGTTCCCTTAGTAAGTACTGACCTTTTCAGAACAATGTCAATGGTATTCTGTAGATAAGAAAAGGTGTACTGCCTCGCCTTCTAGAGGAGATATTGTCAACAAGAATTATGGTGAAACAAGAATTATGGTGTCATCTGCATATGCAGTTTCATGTAAATTGGTTGCAGGTTTCAAAAACATTGCCTGCTAACTTCCTCTTGATTGTTGTGTCCCCTTGCACTTGTGAAGGGCTAATCTATATGCAAACATTGTGATGGGTATTCAGTTTCATCAGAACATTGTAGTAAGTGCTATCTATACCACTATAACAGAAATAACTGTTCGTTGTCCATATTTGGGTAGGTCCCGATGTCGGTGGGGAGTTTGGGCCTTATCGCCAGTCAGAACGGAATTCACTTCAAGAAGTATGCCGAGAAGCTTTTGGACTCTGGTGCGGTTTACCGCTACTTTTGCTCCAATGAGGTATTGTTCTCCCCTTGCATAATTTGCATGATACTGTGTTTTATCAAGTGTAGTTGGTTTCCACAGTCTCAGCTTAACATGTGAATGTGCTATTTAGTCTCCTTATGAATATAAGAAGCAGACTTCTAGAAACTTTTTACCATTTTAGTAAAATTTCTGATCCTTATGTTCGAGAGAAAATTCATAGCAATCAATTCTACAATCCTAAGGAATAACTAAATTTGAAGTCATTTGACAGGATCCACAGTATTTTCTATTGGTCATATACTCATAATAAGTTGTCCAGTAGTTTAGTTTAATAATTGTTTCCATTTCTTCAGGAATTTGAGCAAATGAAGTAGCAAAGCAGAGACAACTTCCTCCTGTGTATATGGGGAAGTGGGCAAGTGCTTCTGATGCAGAGGTACATCAGGAGTTAGAGAAAGGTACGCCGTACACTTACCGCTTCCACGTGCCAAAGGAAGGGTCATTGAAAGTTAATGACTTAATTCGTGGTGAGGTGATATGTCAAAACCTAGAGCATAAGCTTCAGCATACCTTGCTTTTAGTACTAGCTTATGTATGTTGATTTGCACATCGTCAAAAGTGATTACATGAACTGATCAGCGGATAGTTTCATAAAGGTCAGTTGGAACTTAGACACTCTTGGTGATTTCGTGATTATGAGAAGCAATGGACAGCCTGTGTATAACTTCTGTGTGACAGTTGATGACGCTACCATGCAAATATCTCATGTTATCAGGTAAAACTCTGTTTCAGCCTTCCTTTTGAACGTCCAGCATAGTGACATCAATGGAGTTACATATTTACTCTATTTTGTCACAGAGCTGAAGAGCATTTACCAAACACATTGCGGCAAGCTCTAATTTATAAAGTAATACCATCTACCTTCTGTTATCTTTGTCGGCGTCTCGAGACCGGGGGTCCCTAAGCCGACGAGTGAGTGTGCCGCGTGCCCCAGCCCAGATGGGTCGAGCGCGTGGGCGAGCGCGAAGGGGGGAAGCGAGGTGGCCGGAGACGGGCGTGAGAGAGGTGGAAATCCCGCGGCCTTCGTGTTCGTCCCGCGCCCAGGTCGGGTGCGCTTGCAGTAGGGGGTTACAAGCGTCCACGCGGGTGAGGGAAGCGAGCGGCCCCAAGAGAGCGCCTGTCCTGTCCTCGTCCCCGCGCGGCCAACCTTCTCTAAGAAGGCCCTGGTCCTTCCTTTTATAGGCGTAAGGAGAGGATCCAGGTGTACAATGGGGGTGTAGCAGAGTGCTACGTGTCTAGCGGGGGAGAGCTAGCGCCCTAAGTACATGCCAATGTGGCAGCCGGAGAGATCTTGGCACCCTGCTGGTGTGATGTCGTGGCTGTCGGAGGAGCAACGGAGCCTGGCGGAGGGACAGCTGTCGGAGCGGTTGGGTCCTTGCTGACGTCCCCCTGCTTCCGTAAGGGAGCTGAGAGCCGCCGTCGTCACAGGGCTAGCGGGGCGCCATCATTGCCTATCTGGCGGAGCTAGCCAGATGGGACACCGGTCTTGTTCTCTGCGGCCCGAGTCGGCTTGGGGTAGGGTGATGATGGCGCTTCCTGTTGACGTGGCGGGCCTGTGCCCTAGGTCGGGCGACGTGGAGGCTCCTCCGAAGCCGGGGTCGAGTCTGTCTTCCATGGCCGAGGCCGAGCCCGAGCTCCTGGGTCGGGCGAGGCGGAGGTCGTTCGGCAGAGGCCAGGGCGGAGTCCGAGCCCTGGGGTCGGGCGAAGTGGAGTTCGTCGTCTTCTGGGGCTGAGCCCGAGTCCGAGCCCTGGGTCGGGCAGAGCGGAGTTCGCCGTCTTCCGGGGCCTTAGCCCGAGTTCGAGCCCTGGGTCGGGCGGAGCGGAGTTCGCCGTCTTCCGGGGCCTTAGCCTGAGTCCGAGCCCTGGGTCGGGCGGAGTGGAGTTCGCCGTCTTCCGGGGCTTAGCCCGAGTCCGAGCCCTGGGTCGGGCGGAGCGGAGTTCGCCGTCTTCCGGGGCCTAGCCCGAGTCCGAGCCCTGGGTCGGGCGGAGCGGAGTTTCCTATGGCCCTGTTGGCAAGGCCTGACTGCCTGTCAGTCTCACTCTGTCAAGTGGCACTGCAGTCGGAGTGGCGCAGGCGGCGCTGTCCTTCTGTCAGACCGGTCAGTGGAGCGGCGAAGTGACGGCGGTCACTTCGGCTCTGCCGGGGGGCGCGCGTCAGGATAAAGGTGTCAGGCTACCTTTGCGTTAAATGCTCCTGCGACTTGGTCGGTCGGCGCGGCGATTTAGTCAGGGTTGCTTCTTAGCGAAGGCAAGGCCTCGGGCGAGCCGGAGATGTGTCCGCCGTTAAAAGGGGGGCCTCGGGCGAGACAGAAATCCCTCGGGGTCGACTGCCCTTGCCCGAGGCTAGGCTCGGGCGAGGCGTGATCGAGTCGCTCGTATGGACTGATCCCTGACTTAATCGCACCCATCAGGCCTCTGCAGATTTATGCTGATGGGGGTTACCAGCTGAGAATTAGGCGTCTTGAGGGTACCCCTAAATTATGGTCCCCGACAGTAGCCCCCGAGCCTCGAAGGGAGTGTTAGCACTCGCTTGGAGGCTTTCGTCGCACTTTTTGCAAGGGGACCAGCCTTTCTCGGTTGCATTTTGTTCTAGTGGGTGCGCGCGAGCGCACCCGCCGGGTGTAGCCCCCGAGGCCTCGGAGGAGTGGTTTCACTCCTTCGAGGTCTTAATGCCTCGCGCAATGCTTCGGTTGGTCTGGTTGTTCCCTCATGCGAGCAGGCCGTAGCCCGGGTGCACGGTCGGGGCCCAAGTTCTCGGGCTGGTATGTTGACGCTGTCAACGGTTCGGCCGGAGTCGGGTTTGCGAGAGCAGCCCCCGAGCCTCCGCACAGGGCGAGAGGGCGATCAGGGACAGACTCGGCTTTTTTACATACGCCCCTACGTCGCCTTTCCGCAAGGAGGAGGGGGGGAGAGCGCCATGTTACCCTCGATGGGCACCGAACATGGTGTCTCCGGTGAGCTGCAAGCGGGTAATCCGAGTGGACGTCCGTGCCCCGTTCGTTGGGGGTCAGCTAGGGGCCTAGAGGCACGCCCAAAAGTACCTGCGGGTGATCTGCCGGACCCGGCCCCTGGCGACAGGGTCCGAGGGCTCGATGCCTCCCTCCGATGGGATTCCGTTACAAGATCGCTCCCGCTGGTCTCGGAAATGTCCTAGGGTACCTCGGGAGCGCAGCCCGAGCCTTGGTTATGTATCGAACGTACCCCTGGTCATCCCTCGCTCGGCGTCTGAGGCGGCTGTGAACCCTTCGGGGGCCAGCCTTCGAACCCCTGATCAGTAATGGGCGCGGAGCCCGAGTAGCCTGAGGCGGCCGTGGAACCCTTCGGGGGGCCGACCTTCGAACCTCTGACCAGTAGTGGGTGTAGGGCCCACGCCATCTGAGGCGGCTGTTGAACCCTTCGGGGGGCCAGCCTTCGAACCCCTGATCAGTAAGGAGGCTCGGAGCCTGGTTCCTTCACGGGGAAGGATCCCTTTCGGGGTATCCCCCTTTCCTGGTCCCTGTCGCAAGAGATAGAGAAAGAGGAAAAAAGGAAAAAGGATACGAAACCGAACGACGCGGCGTACCTTTTTTTTGGCGCGGTTATTTCGGCGAAGGCGAAGCGTCGCCCGCTGCTCCTGCCAGAAGCGCCGCCTGTCCAGCCGCGGAGTTAATGCGACGGGGCGAGTAGTTGGCAGGGCGGCCGTTGCGCGTGCGCGAGCCGTTCGAGGAACGGATCACGGGCGCGTTGTCTTCACGCCGTGAGAGGGGGTTCTCTTGCTGCCCCCGGATGGGACGTGAGCTTGGCTGACGACGTGACCGCTGCTCCCGCGCGCCTGCCACCGTCATTACTGCCGGCCCACTTTTGGCCGCGTTGGCCGCCGCGTCAGGCTGGCGCTGCTGGGTCGCGTGCTGGGTCGCCTCGAGTCACGGTATTGGTTCCGCAATCGAGGAGGCGCGGTGGTGGCACAGGCGGTACAGTTGCTTGCATGCAGCATCCGGCACGTCGGTTGCGCGACGCGTGGGCCTGGGCCTCCATGCTGACGTGTCGGGAGTCGGAGAAGCGCGTCCACTTGGTGCGGTTGCATGCCGCCTGCATGGCTGCCCGCCTCTTTCGCACGTTGGTCCGGGCAAAAGTGGAGGGTCACTTGTAACCGCTGGGCAGTTGCGTGCACCATGCGTGGCGGTTTGGCTTCTTCTGCTCGGAGCCGGTCTGCATGACATGCGGGACCCAGCCCCCGCGCCGCAAGGGAGGGCTTTGGAGTGTGTTGGAGAAGACCTAGCCCGTGACGGTTGGGGGCGCAAGCAGGGAGAGTTGCCTTTAAAAGGAGGGTGACCCCTTTCGAAAGGCGACCATGTCTTCTTGCTCCCTTATGCGCCGCGCCTTTCCACCTTCCAAGCCCCCGGATGGGGGGAAACCGCCGTCTTTTCGCCTCATCGTTGGAGGAACGCAACTCCGTGGGAGTTGGTACCTTTCAGCCATCGTTCGGCTTCAAGGATTTTCATCAGCCAGCCCGGCTGCACCCCCCCCCCCCACCGGTGGTCACCCAAGATGGTGACCACCAGTTCCTGGGTGGGGAGGAGCAAGCCGGGCTGCGATCTTGGTCCCACCCTCAGCTTCAAGGATGCTCATCATCCTCGCTGGGGTGGGTGCCGGGCTGAGCCGGCGCTCTACCTCCCGCGCGGGTTCGTGGGTCATCCTCTCCCGCGGCATTCGAGGGAGAGGGCGCTCAGTGGCCCTGCGGACGGCCCGGACTTCGACAAAGCGGGGCTGGTCGACGGCAGGCGTCGTCACCTCCAGCGTGTCGGGTTCGTCGGCTTGGCTCCCGGCGGCCCCTTCTACAGGAGGGCGGCTGTCGCGCCGTGTACACGGGAGGACCACCCTAGATGCCGCGCGCTGCTAGGGCGGCGTTCGTGTTCTGGGGTGGTCCTGCCTTTGCACCGGGACGACGCCTTCACGCGGAGGCCGGTGCCCCACTCGTCCGGGAGGATTTGAGTGGGGATCTGCCGGAGGGCTGATGGCTCCTGCCGTCGGTGCCGAGGCGGAAGCGGCTCGAGAAGTCCCCGTCGCCGATGGGATCACCGCCACCATCCGCGCTTCGGGCCTCCGGCTCTTTGTACTTGTCCTCGCCCCTCGAGCGTCGGCGTGGGCGAGGGCAAGACTGCAGCAGTGCCTACCCTGAGGCCTGCGCTGCTGCAGTTCGGCCATCCGGTGTGGGGGCCGTTGTCGTCGTAGTCAGAGCGGGCGGCGGCGAGCCGCTCGTCAGTCTTCTGTAGCCCCGCAGGCCCGCCCCTATCGAGTGGGGTTGTTCGTACCTGCGGAGGGGGAACCGGAGTTCCGTTTGTAATGGCACTTCGAATGCCAGGGTTTTTTGTTCATTTCGGCTTTCGGGGCCTGAACATGTATCTATCTTCGGCACGGAGCCGTGTTTTTTCCTCATTTTTTGAGCGCTAAGACTCGTCTGTTGGTTATCTGAACCGCTTCACCAAGCATGAGTCGCCCCGTGTCAAGGTGACGAGTGAGGTATCCGTATCCCGGAGGCGTAGGAGTCCCTCGGCTCGGTCGGCCTTGCTGTCCGAGGCTCCTCTAGCTTAGTTAAAGAGACCCCTCGGCCGCTCTTCGACGAGCCGAGGCCAGGGGTAGCGATATCAGTATGAACAAAGGCGGAGTCGGCTCGAGAATGAAACCTGGTTGGCCGGAGCCTAGCCGGGTTGACCGTTGGCGGGACCGACATCGGAGTTGATCAGCCGAGGCCTCAGGTCGGGCTGGCGCCCTTGGAAGATGGTTGGCCGAGGCCCCTGGGGTAACCAGCCGAGCCGCCTGCTCGGGCCGGATTCCCGGGGAAGTCCCTGGGAGCGGTTGCCCGGGCGTGGTGATGACGTCGTCGTTCGGAGCGGAGAACCTCGGACCGCGTCACCGTCCGAGGCTAGGTCGGGCCTCGCCGAAGGTGTCGTCGATGCCGAGGGTGTTGCTGCCCCCTTCCAGCGTCAAGACCCGAGCCTGCAGGATCAGATTGTCTTGTAGCGTGTGCCTTGTGTGGCCGCCGAGGCCAGAACACACACCCTCGCTGCGTTGTAAAGCTGCGTCTCTTTTCCTCTTGTTTTGAGTATCTGGACTTTTTGTCGGTAACAGGGATGTTTGTGCGAGCGAGAGTTGCTTCTCGCGGAAGGTGATGAGTGAGGTATCCGTATCCCGGAGGCGTGGGAGTCCCTCGGCTCGGTCGGCATTGCCGCTTACGCGTACTTTCACCCGTCCATGAGGCCCTGTCACCGACTCGGTCGAGAAGGCTCGAAGGATCGCTTCGGCAGAAGGGCTTCCGAACGTAAAGACTTGTTCGATCCACGGAGCCACTTTATCCGAACGCGAGTTACTTATCGCAGAAGGTTATGAGTGAGGTATCCGTATCCCGGAGGCGTAGGAGTCCCTCGGCTCGGTCAACCTTGGCTGCTTACGTGTACTCCGTCGTTTCCAGGACCCACTTGTCGAAGTAGTCAAAAAGCACGAAAGATATTCTGGTAAAAGAGATCTTTTTTCGAGGAAAATTTTGACGCAGAGGGGGTTTCCCCCCTTTTAGCCCCCGAGGGAGGGTCGGGCTTTGCCGAGGCGAGGCCGACCCTTCCTTGTTGACTAAACTTTGCATGGGTGCGAGGTATATGAACAACTTGGAAACATCTTAAGGGTAGAAGCGACATAGCTGTTGGATGTTCCAAGCGTTGTCGTAGACCTCGCCTTGACTGTTGGCCAGCTTGTACGTTCCGGGCTTCAGAACTTTGGCGATGACGAATGGCCCCTCCCAGGGGGGCGTGAGCTTGTGCCTCCCTCGGGCGTCTTGCCGCAGCCGAAGCACCAGGTCGCCCACCTGGAGGTCTCGGGGTCGGACCCCTCGGGCGTGGTAGCGCCGCAGGGACTGCTGATACCGCGCCGAGTGTAGTAAGGCCTTGTCCCGAGCCTCTTCCAGCTGGTCCAGCAAGTCTTCTCGGCTAGCTTGGTTGCTTTGATCGTCGTAGGCCCTCGTCCTCGGGGAGCCATATTCCAGGTCAGTGGGCAAGACGGCCTCGGCCCCGTAGACCAGGAAGAACGGCGTGAAACCCGTGGCTTGGCTCGGCGTTGTCCTCAGGCTCCAGACCACCGAGGGGAGTTCCTTCATCCATCGCTTGCCGAACTTGTTGAGGTCGTTGTAAATCCGAGGCTTGAGCCCTTGTAGAATCATGTCGTTGGCACGCTCTACTTGCCCATTCGACATGGGATGAGCCACGGCGGCCCAGTCCACCCGGATGTGGTGATCCTCGCAAAAATCCAAGAATTTTCTGCCGGTGAACTGGGTGTCGTTGTCGGTGATGATGGAGTTTGGGACCCCGAAGCGATGGATGATGTTGGTGAAGAACGCCACCGCCTGCTCGGACCTGATGCTGTTCAGGGGTCGGACCTCGATCCACTTGGAGAATTTGTCGATGGCGACCAGCAGGTGTGTGTAGCCCCCGAGTGCCTTCTGCAAGGGACCGACAAGGTCCAGACCCCACACAGCGAAGGGCCAGGTGATGGGTATCGTCTGTAGAGCCTGAGCGGGCAGGTGGGTCTGCTTCACATAGAATTGACATCCTTCGCAGGTGCGGACAATTCTAGTGGCGTCAGCCACCGCCGTCGGCCAGTAGAAGCCTTGCCGGAAAGCATTCCCGACGAGGGCTCGAGGCGCTGCATGATGGCCGCAAGCCCCCGAGTGTATTTCTTGCAGGAGTTCCTGACCTTCGGCGATGGAGATGCATCGCTGGAGGATGCCCGAGGGGTTGCGGTGGTAGAGCTCCTTCTCATCGCCCAGCAAGACGAACGACTTGGCGCGTCGCGCTACCCGCCGAGCCTCGGCTTGGTCGAGGGGTAGCTCTCCTTGGCGGAGATATTGCAGGTACGGGGTCTGCCAATCTCGATCAGGCGTGGCCCCGCTCCGCTCCTCCTCGATGCGCAGCGCCTCGCCCTCGGGGGCCGAGGGTACCTCGGGCTGAACCGAGGACGCCTCGAGCTGGACCGAGGGTACCTCGGGCTGGACCGAGGGTGCCTCGGGCTCGACCGAGGGTGCCTCGGGCTCGGGCATGTCGTTGATCTTGACGGAGGGTTGGTGCAGATCCTGGGAGAAGACGTCCGGGGGAACCGTCGTTCGCCCCGAGGCTATTTTTGCCAGCTCGTCCGCAGTCTCGTTGTTAAGCTCGAGCCCGTAGAACTTGTCTTCCAGGCGCTGAACCTCATCGCAGTAGGCCTCCATCTTCGGGTCGCGGCAGTGGGAGTTCTTCATGACTTGGTCGATGACGAGCTGCGAGTCGCCGCGAGCGTCGAGGCGTCGGACCCCTAGCTCGATGGTGATTCGCAATCCATTGATCAAAGCTTCATACTCAGCCACATTGTTGGACGCCGAGAAATGGAGGCGTAGCACGTAGCGTAGGTGTTTTCTGAGGGGTGAGACGAAGAGTAGGCCCACGCCGGCTCCCGTCTTCATCAGCGACCCGTCGAAAAACATGGTCCAGAGCTTCGGTTGGATCGGAGCCGTCGGCAGCTGGGTGTCGACCCATTCGGCTACGAAGTTCGCCAATACCTGGGACTTGATGGCCTTCCGAGGGGCGAACGAGATTGTCTCGCCCATGATTTCCACCGCCCACTTTGCGATCCTGCCCGAAGCCTCCCGACACTGGATGATCTCCCCCAGGGGGAAGGATGACACCACAGTTACCGGATGAGACTTGAAGTAATGTCGCAACTTTCGCCTTGTCAGGATCACTGCATACAGTAGCTTCTGAACTTGTGGGTAGCGGATCTTGGTTTCGGACAGTACCTCGCTGACGAAGTAAACTGGCCTCTGAATGGGCAATGCATGCCCCTCTTCTTGCCTCTCGACCACAATCGCGGCGCTAACCACCTGAGTGGTCGCGGCGACGTAGACCAAGAGGGCTTCTCCATCAGCTGGGGGTACCAAGATAGGCGCCTTTGTAAGAAGCGCCTTCAGGTTCCTGAGAGCTTCCTTGGCCTCAGGGGTCCAAGCGAAACACTCGGCCTTCCTTAACAGGCGGTACAGAGGCAGGCCTCTTTCGCCGAGGCGTGAGATGAAGCGGCTCAGGGCCACGAGACATCCCATGACCCTCTGTACGCCTTTTAAGTCCTTGATGGGCCCCATGCTAGTGATAGCTGCGATCTTCTTCGGGTTGGCTTCGATGCCTCGCTCGGAGACGATGAACCCCAAGAGCATGCCCCGGGGCACCCCGAAGACACACTTCTCGAGATTGAGCTTGACGCCTTTCGCTTTGAGACATCGGAATGTCACTTCAAGGTCGGAGAGGAGGTTGGAAACCTTCCTTGTCTTGACTACGATGTCATCGACGTAGGCCTCGACTGTGCGACCGATGTGTTCGCCGAACACATGGTTCATGCACCGCTGGTACGTCGCGCCCGCATTCCTCAAACCGAATGGCATGGTGACATAGCAGTACATGCCGAAGGGCGTGATGAAAGAAGTCGCGAGCTGGTGGGACTCTTTCATCCGGATTTGGTGATACCCTGAGTAGGCATCGAGGAAGGACAGGGTTTCGCACCCAGCAGTGGAATCCACGATTTGATCGATGCGAGGTAGAGGGTAGGGAACCTTCGGACATGCTTTGTTGAGACCAGTGTAGTCTACACACATCCGCCATTTCCCCCCTTTCTTTCTCACAAGCACAGGGTTGGCAAGCCATTCGGGGTGGAATACCTCTTTGATGAACCCTGCTGCCATTAGCTTGTGGACCTCCTTGCCTATCACTCTGCGCTTCTCCTCGTCGAATCGGCGCAGAGGCTGCCTGACGGGTCGGGCTCCGGCCCGAATATCCAGCGAGTGCTCGGCGACATCCCTCGGTATGCCGGGCATGTCCGAGGGACTCCACGCAAAGACGTCGGCGTTTGCGCGGAGAAAGTCGACGAGCACTGCTTCCTATTTGGGGTCGATCCCGGAACCGATCCGGATCTGCTTGGAGGTGTCGCCACTGGGGTCGAGTGGGACGGCCTTAACCGTCTCCGCTGGCTTGAAGTTGTCGGCATGTCGCTTCACGTCTGGCACCTCTTTGGAGAGGTTCTCCAGGTCGGCGATGAGGGCCTCGGACTCGGCGAGGGCCTCGGCGTACTCCACGCACTCCACGTCGCATTCTAACGCGTGTTTGTACGTGGGGCCGACGGTGATGACCCCGTTGGGGCCCGGCATCTTGAGCTTCAGGTAGGTGTAGTTGGGGACGACCATGAACTTCACGTAGCATGGCCTCCCCAGCACCGCGTGGTAGGTTCCCCGGAACCCGACCACCTCGAACGTCAAAATCTCCCTTCGGAAGTTGGAGGGCGTTCCGAAGCAGACGGGAAGGTCGAGCCGTCCGAGGGGCTGGACGCGCTTCCCAGGAATGATCCCGTGGAAGGGCGCAGCGCCTGCTCGGACGGAGGACAGATCGACGCGCAGGAGCCTGAGGGTCTCGGCGTAGATGATGTTGAGGCAGCTGCCCCCATCCATCAGGACCTTGGTGAGCCTGACGTTGCCGACGATGGGGTCGACGACGAGCGGGTATTTCCCCGGGCTCGGCACGTGGTCGGGGTGGTCAGCTTGGTCGAAGGTGATGGGCTTGTCAGACCAGTCTAGGTAGACTGGCGCCGCCACCTTCACCGAGCAGACCTCCCGGCGCTCTTGCTTGCGATGCCGAGCCGAGGCATTCGCCGCATGCCCTCCGTAGATCATGAAGCAGTCGCGGACCTCGGGGAACTCTCCTGCTTGGAGATCTTCCTTTTTGTCGTCGTCGCGGGCCGTGCCACCCTCTGCGGGTGGCCCGGCCTTGTGGAAGTGGCGCCGAAGCATGACGCACTCCTCGAGGGTGTGCTTGACGGGCCCCTGATGGTAGGGGCACGGCTCCTTGAGCATCTTGTCGAAGAGGTTAGCACCTCCGGGGGGCTTCCGAGGGTTCTTGTACTCGGCGGCGGCGACAAGGTCCGCTTCCGCGGCGTCGCGTTTCGCTTGCGACTTCTTCTTGCCTTTCTTCTTGGCGCCGCGCGGAGTAGACGCCTCGGGGGCCTCTTCCGACGGGCGGCCCTGGGGCCGCTTGTCCTTTCGGAAGATGGCCTCGACCGCCTCCTGGCCAGAGGCGAACTTGGTGGCGATGTCCATCAGCTCGCTCGCCCTGGTGGGGGTCTTGCGACCCAACTTGCTCACCAGGTCGCGGCGGTGGTGCCGGCAAGGAACGCGTCGATGACATCTGAGTCGGTCATGTTGGGCAGCTCGGTGCGCTGCTTCGAGAATCGCCGGATGTAGTCCCGAAGAGACTCTCCCGGCTGTTGCCGGCAGCTTCGGAGGTCCCAGGAATTCCCGGGGCGCACGTGCGTGCCTTGGAAATTGCCGGCGAAGGCTTGGACCAAATCATCCCAGTTGGAGATCTGCCCCGGAGGCAGGTGCTCCAACCAGGCGCGAGCAGTGTCGGAGAGGAACAGGGGGAGGTTGCGGATGATGAGGTTGTCATCGTCCGTTCCACCCAGTTGGCAGGCCAGGCGGTAGTCTGCGAGCCACAGTTCCGGTCTCGTTTCCCCCGAGTACTTTGTGATAGTAGTCGGGGGTCGGAACCGGGCCGGGAACGGCGCCCGTCGGATGGCCCGACTGAATGTCACACCCGGATTTCGGGGCACCAAGACCCGGGCGCGAACATAAACACCAGATATGCTGGGACCAAGTCTCACACATATGATGTATCATGGCACAGGATCGAATGTCACGTCTTTACTACATAACAGGAGTTCTATACAAAATAAATAAATAATTACATTATAAGGAGACAACGGTCCAGCAACCCAAAGTTGACTGGGAGACGACGACCTAGACCACTCACGAACTCATCACAGCATCCTCCATGCGCCTCATCCTGCGGTACCTGTTCTTGACCTGTGGGGGGGTGTGAGACAGCAAGAGTGAGCTCACATACGTTCATCGCTCAACAAGTTGTGGGGAATAATGTGCATGAACTCGCCAAAGGTGGGAGCTCACGTGAAGTGTAAGGCTTACCAAACAGGATGGTTAGAGCTGAGCATTGCTTTTAAAGTTGGTCAAAATTTTATTAGCAATTACTAAGTATAAGTAAATACCAACCTAATTAAGTAGTAGAACAAGAGTAACCACATCACCTGCGATGCAATGCATATGACAAATTGAATTTAGTTCCATAAATTAATCATGTGAGGGTCCGAGCTGCTCATGACCGTGAGCACGGCTAGTATACCAGTTTTACACTCTGCAGAGGTGGCGCATCTTTACCCACAAGTCATGTTACCCATCTGCCAAGGGATCGCGACTTCCCATACACCTCTACCGAGGAGGCGAGGCAGGGTAACACTACGAGGCCTTTACAAAGTTCCACTAGCTTCAGAAAACCCGCTACAGTTTATAGGAAGCTCCAATGCAGGAATCCCTTGCAGGACCGCCATCGCAGCAAAATCCTCCCGAGGGCCTCCCTACACTGACCACTCCCCTACTGCCCTTGCCCCTTTCGGGTAAGGTAGTCTTCCACTAGCTTTCCTAATTAATCAGCCAAGGGCGTCCCATTAAACCCTTGTGGTAGCACTATTTTCCCGGGTGGTCGCTCCATGTTCCAATTAACATAATGATCTTATCATGAACGATAAATATAACAACGGATAACAAAAGTATAATCATGAGTAATGTATCTTTATACCCAAAACCACATAAAGCACTAGCAAGTACTACCCAAAAAGTTCAGTGGTAACAAGGTATAAAGATAATCAAACTAGGGTAACCTATTGGGTCCCATCAAAATTAACCTATGTAGATCATTATGATTAATCAGAACATGGCTAGGTAAAAAGAAGTGATCAAGGGCACAACTTGCCTGGGACTTGAGATTCCAGGTACCAGGATGATCTTCAGATGACTCGTGACCTCACTGCTAGTCGTAGCAATACAGACAAACATTGTATAGGCAAAATTAACATTACACCAAACATATATGCAAAATACACAGTAATAATCTACACATTAAAATAAAATTCTAGGAACAGAAATCATAATTTTTGGACTTATAGATTTTAAGTTATGCATTTTCAAATGTTTTATGTGTTTAAAATGGGATTAAGTAAGGAATTAAATTTATTACTGTTTTCATGACAAAACAGAGGCTCTAAGTGATAGAGAATAAAATTATAAAATTTTAGGAACTGGAATGGAGTAATTTGGAGTTCATATGCATTTTCTATGAATTATTGAAGTTCTAGACATTATTTATACATTGAAAATCAATTTGAAATTTAAATTCTCGGGTTAAAATTATTCTGGACGGGGCCTCATTTTCTGGAAAACGCAGGGGCCGACGCGTAAAAATTCATAAGACTCAGATTCTACCCGCGGTGGACGGCGGGTTTATTTTTCAGAAAGCAGAGGGCTCTTTTGTAAAACGTCCACGGCGAAGGGGTACGGGGCACTGTGAGTCGTTCGATCCACTACGGACGGCATAGATTAGAAGCTATCCAAACAGAACCGGTACGCATTATTAACCGCTGGATCCCGAACCAAGCGCACGGATTTAATGAGATCTAGATCTAGCACTGACCGTCGATCCTGCGACCGATGGCCACGATCAAATCACGTGCTGAGTTGAGCGGCGTCTAATCTACACCGTCCAAATCTGGACGGACGGACCAGAAACCCCCCCCCCCCCTTCTTTCCCCGACCAACAGCGGCGGCGCCGCCCGAAGCGCGGCGGCCCATGGCCGGAGAAATGGTGTCGGCCCTCCAGCGATCCAGTCGTCCCTAGAAACGCGCAAAACGAAATTCATGCACGTGCGAACTTGATAGAAGGTGCAGTACCAGATGGCGTGGCGCGGAGGGCACTGCCCATGGCGCCATGCGATCCCGCGGCGAGTTCTCAGTTCCGGTGAGCAGCCATCACGGATTCGCGCCCTCCAACGACGGATTGATGGCCACCGCAGCATTACTTTGTCTTGGCGCTCCTCTCCAGACACCCACCGCAGACGGGACGACGGTGTACCAGCGTCCATGGTGGCGGCCAGAATCTCCTTCTCTTTCGGTCTCTCTTCGCTCTCTCTCCTTCTTCGTTTGCCTCTCTGTTCGAGCTGGTAATTGCGGCGACCAGCACTTATATAGCCCAGAGCTCCAAGATCGCGCGGTAGCATCAGGCCGAGCATCGCAGAGTTTGTTGGGATCGAAATCACGGAGTTTGTTGAGATCCGGCAGCGCTATCGCACAAGCGGAGAGAAGATAGGGAGGGGATGACTGACGAGGTGGACCCACCGGTCCGAGCGCATGACAACAGGGGGAGGGGAAGGAATACAGGGTTGCGACGACCCGGATTCATCCCGTGATCCACGGCGCAGGCCCTCCCGTCAACTACGCGACGCGATTTCTGTTGCGCACCAAATCCAGGAGGAAGAAGCAGGTGTGGATGACTGACAATGCCGGCCCACAAGTCAGTGAGGGTGAGCCAGGCGCCTGCGCAGATAGGGAGGCTGACCCCCTGACCCCACCGGTCAGCGCGGGGGCAGCGACTGGGCTGGCGCGGACGGAAGGGAGTTGGTGAAGATGGGCCGAGTGAGGGGAATTTGGCCCAAGTGAGGCTTATGTTTTTCTTTTTCACTCTTTTCTTTTCTATTTCAAATTCCAATTATTGAAACTCAATTCAAATTCTTGTTTTGAACTCCAGATTCCAAATATCAAGAAAAAGTATACATGAATTATAATTCTACTGTTTGAAATAATATTATTTATTATTGTTATCTTATAATGTGTATTCTTTTCTTTTTCTTCTCTTTTCTCTTTTATTTCCCATATTCTAAATTTTCAAACTTAAACTTGTCTCACAAATTTGAATAAAAATGCAAACATACAAGAATCCAGCATGGAATGCACATTTATGTATTTATTTATTTGTCATTTGACTACTTTAATTCCTTTAGTTGAATATGCACGAAAAAAAATCAAGAAATCCCCAAAACTCTAGCATATAAGTATATTTATTTATTTATTTATCCTATTATCTTCCTCTTGCACTAATTTTGGGCACTACAAATCCTACCCCCCTAAACAGAAATCTCGCCCTCGAGATTTGTAAGAAAAGGGTTATAGAGAGATTGGTTTGTAATATATATTTCAGTGTCTAAGTGGTTTTAGTACCAAAAGATTTTTTTTAAGTCTAAACCCAAATTGGCAGGTGATTAGGAAAGCATGGGTGTACATATGTATGCCTACTTTATTATGTAGAATAAAAGATGGGTAGGTTAGGGCAAGAATAACCTAGTGTAAGAAAGTTTATGGTGAGGAAGAACTCCTTGTTGGGTGGTAATGCATCGAGTTTGACTTCTCTCCTTCCTTGACGAGGTTGATCTTGTCCTTTTCCAGTCTTGCTCTTTGGTGTCTCCTTCCGGATTTGGGACAAGAGGCTAAGATAGATCTGTTATATAGGTCAAGTTGTTGGGTGTGGCCGAGTTGATCTAGGTCACTAGTTTAAGTTTTAAGTGGATTTGGAGTTTGACTTTATCCTTTGTACCAGCATTAAGTAACTTACTCTAGATTAGATCATAATAGATTAGATAGAATCTAGATTAGGTTGGTACGACTAGATTAAACTAGTTAATATCTCATTATTTTGGATTAGGTCCTGGTGGTTACTTTAGGATCAGATAAATATAGTGTTTAGGATAAAATGGATCTTTCATGATAAGATGAATCTAATAGGATTAGAGGGAGTCTTTTAAGATAAGATAAATTGGTTAGAATGGGATCTTTTAGGATAAGATAAATCTCTGAAGCTAGATGTATTCTAATGGGGATAATCTAGGTTGTCTAGTTATTTTTATTTATTTATATTTATGCCTATATGTATATGCAGATGTAATTGTGGACATTACTCCACAACTCATCACACTCAATCAAAGATCCAAATCAGACAAATATCATAAGAACAAACATTCAAGCGTATAGATACCTATAAAAATAGTTTTGTTTTTGTTCCTAAGAGTAGGTCTCCTATTCCTAAAGTCACTTTAGGCACGGGATTTCAAAGTGTGAAATCCACATTTGTCTTATAGAAAGAAGAGGTAAGAATAATCAGAGTAGAGCGGAAATAGATGAGAAAAGGTTAAGAAAAGTTTAGAAAAGAATCAGAGTAGCAGAGGTAAGTAGATAATGGTTGTCCAGTTCTATCTAGGTTTCGTCCTACAGTCAACATTCCTCTGATACCACTTCTGTCACACCCGGATTTCGGGGCACCAAGACCCGGGCGCGAACATAAACACCAGATATGCTGGGACCAAGTCTCACACATATGATGTATCATGGCACAGGATCGAATGTCACGTCTTTACTACATAACAGGAGTTCTATACAAAATAAATAAATAATTACATTATAAGGAGACAACGGTCCAGCAACCCAAAGTTGACTGGGAGACGACGACCTAGACCACTCACGAACTCATCACAGCATCCTCCATGCGCCTCATCCTGCAGTACCTGTTCTTGACCTGTGGGGGGGTGTGAGACAGCAAGAGTGAGCTCACATACGTTCATCGCTCAACAAGTTGTGGGGAATAATGTGCATGAACTCGCCAAAGGTGGGAGCTCACGTGAAGTGTAAGGCTTACCAAAGAGGATGGTTAGAGTTGAGCATTGCTTTTAAAGTTGGTCAAAATTTTATTAGCAATTACTAAGTATAAGTAAATACCAACCCAATTAAGTAGTAGAACAAGAGTAACCACATCACCTGCGATAAAATGCATATGACAAATTGAATTTAGTTCCATAAATTAATCATGTGAGGGTCCGAGCTGCTCATGACCGTGAGCACGGCTAGTATACCAGTTTTACACTCTGCAGAGGTGGCGCATCTTTACCCACAAGTCATGTTACCCATCTGCCAAGGGATCGCGACTTCCCATACACCTCTACCGAGGAGGCGAGGCAGGGTAACACTACGAGGCCTTTACAAAGTTCCACTAGCTTCAGAAAACCCGCTACAGTTTATAGGAAGCTCCAATGCAGGAATCCCTTGTAGGACCGCCATCGCAGCAAAATCCTCCCGAGGGCCTCCCTACACTGACCACTCCCCTACTGCCCTTGCCCCTTTCGGGTAAGGTAGTCTTCCACTAGCTTTCCTAATTAATCAGCCAAGGGCGTCCCATTAAACCCTTGTGGTAGCACTGTTTTCCCGGGTGGTCGCTCCATGTTCCAATTAACATAATGATCTTATCATGAACGATAAATATAACAACGGATAACAAAAGTATAATCATGAGTAATGTATCTTTATACCCAAAACCACATAAAGCACTAGCAAGTACTACCCAAAAAGTTCAGTGGTAACAAGGTATAAAGATAATCAAACTAGGGTAACCTATTGGGTCCCATCAAAATTAACCTATGCAGATCATTATGATTAATCAGAACATGGCTAGGTAAAAAGAAGTGATCAAGGGCACAACTTGCCTGGGACTTGAGATTCCAGGTACCAGGATGATCTTCAGATGACTCGTGACCTCACTGCTAGTCGTAGCAATACAGACAAACATTGTATAGGCAAAATTAACATTACACCAAACATATATGCAAAATACACAGTAATAATCTACACATTAAAATAAAATTCTAGGAACAGAAATCATAATTTTTGGACTTATAGATTTTAAGTTATGCATTTTCAAATGTTTTATGTGTTTAAAATGGGATTAAGTAAGGAATTAAATTTATTACTGTTTTCATGACAAAACAGAGGCTCTAAGTGATAGAGAATAAAATTATAAAATTTTAGGAACTGGAATGGAGTAATTTGGAGTTCATATGCATTTTCTATGAATTATTGAAGTTCTAGACATTATTTATACATTGAAAATCAATTTGAAATTTAAATTCTCGGGTTAAAACTATTCTGGACGGGGCCTCATTTTCTGGAAAACGCAGGGGCCGACGCGTAAAAATTCATAAGACTCAGATTCTACCCGCGGTGGACGGCGGGTTTATTTTTCAGAAAGCAGAGGGCTCTTTTGTAAAACGTCCACGGCGAAGGGGTATGGGGCACTGTGAGTCGTTCGATCCACTACGGACGGCATAGATTAGAAGCTATCCAAACAGAACCGGTACGCATTATTAACCGCTGGATCCCGAACCAAGCGCACGGATTTAATGAGATCTAGATCTAGCACTGACCGTCGATCCTGCGACCGATGGCCACGATCAAATCACGTGCTGAGTTGAGCGGCGTCTAATCTACACCGTCCAAATCTGGACGGACGGACCAGAAACCCCCCCCCTTCTTTCCCCGGCCAACAGCGGCGGCGCCGCCCGAAGCGCGGCGGCCCATGGCCGGAGAAATGGTGTCGGCCCTCCAGCGATCCAGTCGTCCCTAGAAACGCGCAAAACGAAATTCATGCACGTGCGAACTTGATAGAAGGTGCAGTACCAGATGGCGTGGCGCGGAGGGCACTGCCCATGGCGCCATGCGATCCCGCGGCGAGTTCTCAGTTCCGGTGAGCAGCCATCACGGATTCGCGCCCTCCAACGACGGATTGATGGCCACCGCAGCATTACTTTGTCTTGGCGCTCCTCTCCAGACACCCACCGCAGACGGGACGACGGTGTACCAGCGTCCATGGTGGCAGCCAGAATCTCCTTCTCTTTCGGTCTCTCTTCGCTCTCTCTCCTTCTTCGTTTGCCTCTCTGTTCGAGCTGGTAATTGCGGCGACCAGCACTTATATAGCCCAGAGCTCCAAGATCGCGCGGTAGCATCAGGCCGAGCATCGCAGAGTTTGTTGGGATCGAAATCACGGAGTTTGTTGAGATCCGGCAGCGCTATCGCACAAGCGGAGAGAAGATAGGGAGGGGATGACTGACGAGGTGGACCCACCGGTCCGAGCGCATGACAACAGGGGGAGGGGAAGGAATACAGGGTTGCGACGACCCGGATTCATCCCGTGATCCACGGCGCAGGCCCTCCCGTCAACTACGCGACGCGATTTCTGTTGCGCACCAAATCCAGGAGGAAGAAGCAGGTGTGGATGACTGACAATGCCGGCCCACAAGTCAGTGAGGGTGAGCCAGGCGCCTGCGCAGATAGGGAGGCTGACCCCCTGACCCCACCGGTCAGCGCGGGGGCAGCGACTGGGCTGGCGCGGACGGAAGGGAGTTGGTGAAGATGGGCCGAGTGAGGGGAATTTGGCCCAAGTGAGGCTTATGTTTTTCTTTTTCACTCTTTTCTTTTCTATTTCAAATTCCAATTATTGAAACTCAATTCAAATTCTTGTTTTGAACTCCAGATTCCAAATATCAAGAAAAAGTATACATGAATTATAATTCTACTGTTTGAAATAATATTATTTATTATTGTTATCTTATAATGTGTATTCTTTTCTTTTTCTTCTCTTTTCTCTTTTATTTCCCATATTCTAAATTTTCAAACTTAAACTTGTCTCACAAATTTGAATAAAAATGCAAACATACAAGAATCCAGCATGGAATGCACATTTATGTATTTATTTATTTGTCATTTGACTACTTTAATTCCTTTAGTTGAATATGCACGAAAAAAATCAAGAAATCCCCAAAACTCTAGCATATAAGTATATTTATTTATTTATTTATCCTATTATCTTCCTCTTGCACTAATTTTGGGCACTACACTGAAGGCCTGCGGACCGGGTGGTTCGGGCGAGGGACTCTGATCCTCCCCGCTGTCGTAGCGTCCCCCACGCCTGGGGTGGTAGCCTCGGCGCACCCTTTCCTCGAGGTGGGCCCGCGGTCGCGACGATGGTGCTCGTTGCCGAGGTGGCCCGGGCCCGCAGGCGTGGTGTTGCGCGTGCGCCCGGTGTAGACCGAGGCTTCCCGCATGAATCGGGAAGTCGCGGCATGAGGTTCCGAGGGGTATCCCTGCCTTCGGGAGGCAGAGCTCTCGGCCCGTCGGGCCGCAGCGCCTTCTAGAAGATTCTTGAGCTCTCGCTGGATTCGCTGACCCTCGGTGGTTGATGGCTCCGGCATCGTACGGAGGAGCATCGCTGCGGCTGCCAGGTTCTGACCGACCCCGCTGGATGCGGGTGGCGGCCTGACCCTGACGTCGTTGGCGACGCGGTGCTGGAAACCCTGGGGCAGGTGACGTATTTCTCCGGCCGGGGGTTGGCCCGCCCATACCTGCCCGACGTCCCGGCGGATCAACTCGAGCGCTCCTGCTCCCTCGTCGAGCCTGGCCTGCGCCCCGCGGACTTGCTCGAGCTGTGGGTCGTGACCCCCCGCCGGAACGGGGACCACAGCTAGCTCCCGCGGGATGTCGGCGCGAGGCACCGGCCTAGGGAGATCACCGTCCTCCGGCATGCCGAGATGGTTGCCTTCGGAGGGATCCCCTAGCTCGACGTGGAAACATTCGCGGCTTGGGCCGCAGTCCTCGTCGTCAAGGCTGCGGCTACCGTCGGAACAGTCGGAGAGGCAGTAGTCACATGCGGTCATAAAGTCCCGCATGGCACTGGGGTTGCCAAATCCAGAGAAATCCCAGCAGATGCTGGGATCGTCATCTTCCTCGGACCCAGAGGGCCCGTAGGTCGAGACGTCCGTCAATCGGTCCCAAGGCGACCGCATACGAAACCCCAGAGGGGTTGCACTCGCCTCAACGAGAGCGCCCGCCAAAGCGAGGTCGCTAGGCGGGTTGAGGTCGAGTCAAAATGACGTAGGATGGGAATCAGTCAGTACCTTTTGGTCGACGAGGAGCGACATAGTCACATCGGGGACTGATTGCGCCGTCGTCTTAGGTACGAGGGCGACGTCCTGCAGGCCCTCCGCGAGCGCGCTGGCATCGTCCACTTGCTCGGGATTGGCGTGTCGCGGGGGGACGGCGCTCGCCTTCATCTCAAACGCGAGGTCGACGCCCGACACGCCCCCCGTTGGGGCGCTGGGGACGTCGATTCGCTCGACAGCCGACGAAGCGTGGCCTCCCGCTCGGCCTTGGTTGCCCCGCCTCCTCCTCCGTTGGCGGGGGAGAGGACGGGGCGAGCTCGAATGTTGTTCTTCCACCACGCGGGGAAGATGTCGTCGATTCCGCCGCCGGCGGGCGAGTTGTCGGCCGCCATTGTCGTTGTCGCGCGGCGGTGGAAGGAGTATCATGTCGTAGCTGCCGTCGAGGGACATGAACTCAAGACTCCCGAAACGGAGCACCGTCCCGGGTTGGAGAGGTTGTTGGAGACTGCCCATCTGGAGCTTGACGGGAAGCTTTTCGTCAGCACGCAGCAGGCCCCTACCTGGCGCGCCAACTGTCGGCGTCTCGAGACCGGGGGTTCCCTAAGCCGACGAGTGAGTGTGTCGCGTGCCCCAGCCCAGATGGGTCGAGCGCGTGGGCGAGCGCGAAGGGGGGAAGCGAGGTGGCTGGAGACGGGCGTGAGAGAGGTGGAAATCCTGCGGCCTTCGTGTTCGTCCCGCGCCCAGGTCGAGTGCGCTTGTAGTAGGGGGTTACAAGCGTCCACGCGGGTGAGGGAAGCGAGCGGCCCCAAGAGAGCGTCTGTCCCGTCCTCGTCCCCGCGCGGCCAACCTTCTCTAAGAAGGCCCTGGTCCTTCCTTTTATAGGCGTAAGGAGAGGATCCAGGTGTACAATGGGGGTGTAGCAGAGTGCTACGTGTCTAGCGGGGGAGAGCTAGCGCCCTAAGTACATGCCAATATGGCAGCCGGAGAGATCTTGGCACCTACTGGTGTGATGTCGTGGCTGTCGGAGGAGCAACGGAGCCTGGCGGAGGGACAGCTGTCGGAGCGGTTGGGTCCTTGCTGACGTCCCCCTGCGTAAGGGAGCTGAGAGCCGCCGTCGTCACAGGGCTAGCGGGGCGCCATCATTGCCTATCTGGCGGAGCTAGCCAGATGGGACACCGGTCTTGTTCTCTGCGGCCCGAGTCGGCTCGGGGTAGGGTGATGATGGCGCTTCCTGTTGACGTGGCGGGCCTGTGCCCTAGGTCGGGCGACGTGGAGGCTCCTCCGAAGCCGGGGTCGAGTCTGTCTTCCATGGCCGAGGCCGAGCCCGAGCTCCTAGGTCGGGCGAGGCGGAGGTCGTTCGGCAGAGGCCAGGGCGGAGTCCGAGCCCTGGGGTCGGGCGAAGCGGAGTTCGTCGTCTTCTGGGGTTGAGCCCGAGTCCGAGCCCTGGGTCGGGCGGAGCGGAGTTCGCCGTCTTCCAGGGCCTTAGCCCGAGTCCGAGCCCTGGGTCGGGCGGAGCGGAGTTCGCCGTCTTCCGAGGCCTTAGCCCGAGTCCGAGCCCTGGGTCGGGCGGAGCAGAGTTCGTCGTCTTCCGGGGCGTAGCCCGAGTCCGAGCCCTGGGTCGGGCAGAGCGGAGTTCGCCGTCTTCCGGGGCCTAGCCTGAGTCCGAGCCCTGGGTCGGGCGGAGCGGAGTTTCCTATGGCGCCTTTGGCAAGGCCTGACTGCCTGTCAGTCTCACTCTGTCAAGTGGCACTGCAGTCGGAGTGGCACAGGCGGCGCTGTCCTTCTGTCAGACCGGTCAGTGGAGCGGCGAAGTGACGGCGGTCACTTCGGCTCTGCCGGGGGGCGCGCGTCAGGATAAAGGTGTCAGGCTACCTTTGCGTTAAATGCTCCTGCGACTTGGTCGGTCGGCGCGACGATTTAGTCAGGGTTGCTTCTTAGCGAAGGCAAGGCCTCGGGCGAGCCGGAGATGTGTCCGCCGTTAAAAGGGGGGCCTCGGGCGAGACGGAAATCCCTCGGGTCGGCTGCCCTTGCCCGAGGCTAGGCTTGGGCGAGGCATGATCGAGTCGCTCGTATGGACTGATCCCTGACTTAATCGCACCCATCAGGCCTCTGCAGCTTTATGCTGATGGGGGTTACCAGCTGAGAATTAGGCGTCTTGAGGGTACCCCTAATTATGGTCCCCGACAATCTTGTTTTTCATAATCCGTATCCTGACACTTAATAAATATGTACGTTGTAATGTTATGCCCTTCTACATGCTCTTGGATTTGCAATGCCTTCATTTGCTCATGTTTTGCTTATTCTGGCTCCTGACACAAGTAAACTATCTAAACGACATGGAGCTACTTCTATGGGGCAGGTAACTTACCGATTATTTTCTATCTCAAATCTCTGCCAACATATATTGTTTTATACAAGAATGAAGTCTGATGTTTCTTTATCACCGCACAGTATAAAGAGATGGTCAATTATTTAGCACTACTGGGCTGGGGTGATGGTACTGAAAATGAGTTCTTCACTATCGATGAATGCATAATTAAATAGTTAATTTGTATCGATCTTCTTTTCTTGTCATTGTTAAATATGGTTTCCTCAGTGTTCTATATAAAGATTTGTGATGAACTCAGCCTTAAATTTAAACTAAATGCGGGCTTTTTTTTGTCTTGCTTGAGTTTTATTATATAGTCACAGTAAATAAATGGAAAATAATTTGTGAATTTTAATATGTGCTTTTATATGCAATTGGTTTAATCTTGCTCTGATGAAGTCTGTCATTTTTTTAAAATGCAGCTTGCTTTCACTTCTTAGTGTACCCTTCACTGATCCTGGTTTAGATGCATCGGCCAAGCTGCTTATCTGTCCCAGCACCATAACCTTGACGCAAGCTACCAGATCGGGTTCTACATTGCAGTTCCTGGTACGAACACTACTGCCACTATCTGGTTCACGTATGTACTCTACATTGCATTATGCTTTCAGTAGTGAAGTCGCCTTCGAAGAAGCGATGGAGTGCTTGATATCCTAGATATTGTACTAGCTTCAGACCTCGCCGAATTGACACCTTCGAACAAATGAAGTCGCCAGATTGGTAGGCTCTGAGTGTTTCACCTTTGAACAAATGGTATAATTTTTTAGCATAGGAAATCGGCACTACTGTGCTAGATAGAAGTTAGAAAGCGCTGGCTTTGATACAGGATCATAAGAACTTCCACTTATGCAGGTGAAGGTTCTCAGATCAATTCAGAAAGTGATATGAATAGAGTGGGACAAAGCAGGGTAAGTAGCACACCATTGTCCTTTCAATAATAGAAAATGGACTCATTATCCTAAAAGTTTCAGCTAGACATCGACATCTGCAAGTTGATTTCAGTGCGCAAGGTACCCAAATCTGCACAGAAACAGGAAGAGGGAGGGCAATGTGCAGTTTGGAAAGTTTGGTCAACGTGGATGAGTACCCCAACCTGATCTATAGGGATGTTCCATACCATTTCCTGAAGGACTCAAAGAATCATCCCTCCAACCGTGGGGCTTATAGATGGTGTAACTAACTCTTTGAATTATGTCAAACATAATGTTTCAGCACTAGATTACTATCATCATGAATTCGTGCTGAATCATAGAATCAAGAAAGGCTTATCTTGGAACGTGCAATGCTTTTCTTTTTACATGGGAATGGCAAGATGGCTGTGTGATCATAAGGCTAATGAGCCGGACCATGCAAAATGGAATTGTAAGAAAACAAGGAGGCTGACAGATGCATCATCATTCACTTAAGGCAAAATGTCTGTTTTTTTGTGCTACTGTACTAATGAGCATTTATGATGCCATTTGGTTTTCTATGATTTAATTTAGCTCACCAGTGCATAGAGACGCTTGACTGAGGAAAACTTGTGTTTTCAGTGTAATCTGCATTTCTTTACTCAAAATGGACAACTTTTATATATAATTGAACCCAGCTAAAGCTAATTTCCCATTGCTTTGGCTAAACTAATCACGAAATATTATTATTTTTTATTTGATACTTGAGATCACATTTATCTCCTGATATAGGTTGCCATTCGTGGTGGCATTACTATGGATGGTGGTGGAGGTGTTTCCATTCCTGGAACATTCCACATTGCAACTTATAGGACAGTACATCACTTTTATTTTCTATAGATTTTTGTGGCGAGCTTATATTATTTTCTTTTTGATGCTTCATGAATAGTTTAACCGCAGGTGTTTGATATATTTTTTAACGCAACTATTCCAAGTATTTGTAACTCGAGAAGTTTATATTGGATTTCCATCCTGATGTTGCAGCCTTCTTTTATTTGTGGCATCTTAATAATATGGAGTGAAAAGTCTTTTGGTGCAAGCAGGCAGACAAGGCATCCATGTTGGATGAAATCTCTATATTAATTATGTGCTTATCGTAGGCGTCCACAATTCACAGTGGTGCACGGTTCTGCCGTCGCGCTGCGCGCCTACCATCTCCCTCCTTCCTTCCTTCGACGACGCTCCTTCCTTCGACGGCCCGCAGCGGCTCCCCTCGAATCTCGCCCGCGCGCCACCTCGCATCCCGACCGCTCGCCTACTATGGAATGGGTGTCCCTCGCATTCCGCCCGCAGCGGATCCCTCAAATCCCGTCAGCAGCGACTCCAATCCCCGCTCCTATCGCCATTGCTTGATAAATGATGACAATGGTGATGGTCATGATATATGCTCAATATTGTATTGATCTTTTTCCGAGTTTTAGGTTGTCATGTTGTTTGCTGGAATGGAGATATTTCATTGTTCACTTGGTTCATGTGACAGAGTTAATTACCTTATTTCCGTCCTTTCTTAGTACCCTTTTTCTGAGATTTGAGTTGTAAATAACACTTTCCTAATCGTGTTGTCATTATAACTCAATGACATTATTAAAATCATATATAAAAGTCTATATGGTACCGATGGTTGCAATGTAATGGTGAAATAGCTATATTAAAATAACAAAATTTATGTAGGGTAGGATCACAAATGGATTCTGAAACATTTTCTCATAACAATATAACACACATATGTACATAAGTTATCGTGTTATTATACGGTTCCGTTGCAACGCACGGGCACTCACCTAGTAAATAATAAAAAGCTTGACGACAGCTTTTTTCTTTGTTTTAGCACAAGTGTATGGCTTCCGTGTTCAACATTGTTGTGCTTGTTTATATGTATCAACTATAGCCATTATTGAGGAAGATAACGAAAGGGGTTAAATAAAGCATCCGTTCCTTTTTTTATTATATTTTTATATGTAATCTGGGATGGATTGTGAATAGGGTAAATGTAGTCTTTATATACAGTAAATAATGTTCTTTAGTCACTAAAACTAAATAGAGTACTTTAGTGGCTAAAGACTAAAGGAACCAAATAGACCAAAGGACGTGTACAACCTCATTAATTAGGTGGTCTCTAAGAGGTATGTAGGTGGTTAATTGAAAAAAAAATACAACCCATCTCTACACGATTCTTTATACGTAACTTTATTTATTTTTTAGGGGCTCAGAGTTATACCATACAACTTTTTTTGTCTACTTATAAAACCGTTCGACCTTCTCGTGGGCCTAAGGCCTTATGTGGACAATGTGGTCGGGTGGGAACGCTACGTACAGTGTGTCCTGTGTTCGATGGAGCCCATGAAATCGAGCGGTACGGTGAGCCTGGGCTTTAAGTTTCGACCCAGCAGAATGGGCGTATCTGGGCCAACCCGTGCGCTGAGTTGTCCGCTCGCAGCCGGACGTGTATATATAATAGAAATACTAGTTATATACCCGTGCGTTGCTACGGAATCAATATGATAAAAATGCATTAATATGCAAAAACACTAATTATTATTCTATATTTATGTTAATATCACTAAAAGGAGATGTTTAATATTCAGAATTGATGGTTTGGTACAAGATTTTTATATTACAAACATATATTAATATATTTTCTAACATATAAAAGTAAAATCCTAAAATTTGATACAATCTTAGAAATTGATAAAAAAACATGCTCAATCTAATGGTACCTAGCTTAGAATTATTTAAATCTTGCATACTCTGTTTGATTTTTATTTGCTAGTACTATATTTAGTCTACCTTGACTCGAACATGCTAATCACCATATCACAAAAAGAAACATCCTTTGTTTTCAGTTTCTTGTTTATAAACATGCAAATGAGTTCCGTTCGTTGATTTTAATTAATAGCACAAAATGGACATGGTCGCACAAGAGAATAATGTAACAAAACAACTTTATAAAGTAATGTGAACCTTTTTGTAACACAGTAAATGACTCCAGAGGAGAACAAAATACTTAACGAAAGCCATAAACAACTTATATATAAATCATATCTGAAAAAAGTAATAACTATGGGCCAAATAATGACGATACAGCTCCGCAGAGGTCCCAAGAAAGCAACAACATATGAACAGTGAGTTAGATGTATGCTACACATCAACAACGCACATCAGGGGGCGTAAGCAAGTCCAAAGATAAAAGCTTCTATGGGGGCTCTTGAGCTCCGACCATACCACCCTGGAGGTCACTGCCCCGCATATAGCATCATGATCTACCTATGATTTTTCTCTCTAAACAATCTATTGTCGTGATTTCTAACCCTTCCTGCTTCAGGCAGAAAGTTCCCTCGTGTCAGAACACATTTTCATCGGGGAGGCCAGACTCAGACGTCGGATTCAAAAAAATCCACTGGTCTTTATCCAAGGTTACTCAGGATTTCCCTGTTTTCTCCCGAATGGACGGACCGATGTTCCAATGCCTTTGTTACCATTTACTGGAGCAATTCTCAATGGGTGAGCTTCAGTATTGAAAACACACTCCTCAAAGGATATGACTGATGGAGGGGAGAAAAGTAGGTAGAGGTACTTGAGCGTCTCTGCCAGGAAGAAGCTCTGCATCATGTTATCTTTTTCACCAGTGTTCACCTGAACACAAATGTTCCAACAATAGCTGTGTCAGACAAATGTTATTCAGCAGAAATTCATCAATGGGAGTTATGAGGAAACATACATCTCTCAGTCCCACATATCCAGATTCTACACGGGAGTTCTTCTCAAATGCCTAGAATATGTCCCACCCCCAATCTTGGTACATTGTATTCCCCGTCAAGCGCCATAGGTACATAAGTGATTCAACAGTATCCGATCTCAAGATGTTCCACGATGTGCCCACACTCATGTCCTATGCTTAGTAGGAAAATAACATTCAGAATTGATGGTTTGGTACAAGATTTTTATTGTTGGAAGAGGAAAAATAAAGGAGTGCCATACTACCTGTCCAGCATGGAAAAAATAATTTTCGCCAACCAACTTTGTGGGAGTGGTTTGGTAGAAATTATAGCAGGTCCCAGCAAGCTATGACATAAATGGAAAAGGGAAAAAGTCATACCAGCAAACATAAAGAAAACCATATTCATTCTCAAGTGTGTCATGCAAAGACTTGAAATATTCGATAAACAGGAGGATTGCCACAAGGATTTACCTCTTTTGCCATATTCATAATTTGCTCTGATTGTTCTGGCCCATAACCAGAGGCTCCTAATGCCAGCATACCAGGGGCAAAGCAAGCAAGTTCATCCATCTGTGTTTGTCCCAGGCAGAACTTGTTAGAACTTTAGAGAAGAATGGGGGATAAGCTTCAGCAAGCAGCCTGCCATCAATAAAGAACACACAACTGAATGAGGATACATTACCTTGTCACACAATGAGCCACCATTCTTTTCACAAATGTAGTAGTAATTAGATGGTGTAGTTTTCTTTGTTAAACTTAATAGACCTTCCATTGATGTATCCCACATTTGTCTAAAATGAAAAACATGAATGGAATTGTTATCCATGTTGAATCAAATAAATTGCAATGCCTACTTAACATTATGAAACCAGGTTGACAATAGTCCCAAACCTATTGTGTTTTACATGCTCAGTTTTATTCCCCTGGATCCAGACCTTGAGCAAATATTCATAGAAGCTGAACAGTTGCCACGAGAGTTAAAGGCACAAAGTCTACATTCATAAAATCTAATCACTGGACTGCTGCAACTAATTTCATTTCAATAGAGGATACATGAAAAATGTAGTCAATGAGTACATGATTATAGGTTCAAATGAAGAACACACAAGTTTGTTAGTGACCACATACCTTTACTCTGATGAAGCAAGAGGCGTTTCTAGTAACTTTCAGGAGAAAAAAGAGACAGTGATTCAACCATAGATGTGGAACAGTGAAAAAAAACCTGACCATCAGAGGGGAACCTGGTACACTACAAATGTAGGATCTTAATACCATAGATGTGGTGCTTCTACCTCTCAAATGGAAATGCATGTGTGTTAGTGGATTTGAACATATATGCACTGAATAGTTTAGATATGGCCAGTAGGCACATCATAAAACATGTTGATCTTGCTTGCCTAGTAGAAGAGCAAGGAAAGACACTTCACAATAACAATGTATACTACCTCCATTTTTATTTATTTGACGCCACTTTATTCAAATTTGTACTAACCGGCAACAAATAACAATTAATGGTGGGACTACCTAGATAAGCAATTATATCATGTTTAATGATAGACCCAGCAATTGCATTTGACATTACTCTTACCCATAACCTGTACAAATACACTCCTTTTCTTCTCTGTCGTCAAACCTTTGCGTAAGCCTTGAAGCGCTTCATTCTTTGGCGGAGAATATTTCAAATGATATATTTTCCCTGTTACAAGATCAAGTCATCTTCCAACCACCCTTTCAACAAGGAGTTAATCTAGAACCTATAACAATAAAGAATGGGTTAAAGGCACAAATTCTACATTCATAAAATCTAATCACTGGACTGCTACAATTAATTTCATTTCAATAGAGGATGCATGAAAAATGTAGTCAATGAGTACATGATTATAGGTTCAAATGAAGAACACACAAGTTTGTTAGTGACCACATACCTTTACTCTGATGAAGAGTAGAGTGAATGAAAGAAATGCTGATATGTTGTGCTTCTTTGAGCCTGTCTCCTGTAACTGCAGATCGGTCCACCCTTTCACTTCCTGCAAGGTCCACAAGATGCAGAGCACCACGCAAAGTGTTACTGGTTTTTAAATCCTGGCCCTGGACATGGATGGTCACAACACCACACAAAATAAACAAAATAAACAAATTGCCCACAAGCAAGGTCTCTTTATACAAAGGACAAGCAGCACAAGTAACTTACCTGTGAGATCTGCTGCTCCTCTCGTTCAAGGCTGTTGCACTCATGGATCTATTGTTGTGCCCTGTTTGCATTAGTTCAATAACATGAGAAGTCGAATCAACAGGACACATTGTTGCATCAGGAACTGCAAGTCCATTGGGCTGGGTGGTATTCTGGATCCCTAGTGTGCGCAAGTTAAGGAAAACGAGTGGTTTGTTACATCACTTCAGTCAGCAAAAAACAATGGAATAAATTCCTACAAGCAGTATGATGGCAGTAGAATCTGAAAAACTGGTATCACTTAACTCATTGAGGTTTTAAAGAACTCAGATTTTTGGAATGATATATTGAGTGGTTGACTGAAGTCTTCCTCCATCCAAGTGCTCATAAGGCCTTGTTTCGATGTTCATGTATCCCCGCAATCCATGTGTGTTGGAGTTAGACCAATAGAACACTTTCTTTTTTTGTTCTGGTCACTAAGCAAGAAACAAAACTGAAACATAAACTGGGAAGTCACTATATTATAAGCAAATATTGACATCTTAAGAAACATTCATTGTATATGCTCAAGTGATAAATAGGTGGCAACACAAGACAAGATTATACTCCGGAATGTGTGCTCTGTATCTTTCCCAACACAAGTGTAAGGAACTTATGTGAAGGATGTTGACAGACCTGAGCATCCTCCCATTGAAGGTGACAGTTTTATCAGAGTGACCATCTACGTTGGCAACGAATGCTGCACAAACTGAACCAGCTATGTATACTGCTGCCTGAAGATAGAAGAATGCAGAATTTTTTTTATACGGACCAGACATTGAAGATAAAAAAAATCAGAATGAGGGAACCAGCTATGTATACTGCTGCCTGAAGATAGAAGAATGCAGAATTTTTTTATACGGACCAGACATTGAAGATAAAAAAAAATTCAGAATGAGCACTGGAGCATGAGGGACTCACCGGAAAGGCCATCTCGGCGGTGTCTGCTTCTAGTCGTGCCTAGACGTCGTCGTAGAACTGGTACTGGACTGCCTCCTCCCATGTCTTGAACTGAAGTTATTCCTATAAAACTTACTGACTGTTTCTACTATGTGAGTTAAGGAAAGCTCAGCGAAAAAGAAGTTGGTTAGGTATGCAGGAACCCATTTGTGCCTTATTATTTCATACAGTGACTGCAGCCAATTATCGTCTCTTAGGCCATACTTGTCAAGAATGGAGCCCCAGAGCATGTCAAAAATAACTGCGATATCACACCCATTGACACATCTCTTGAGCTCCTCATGTAACCCAGGAAACCTTGTGCGGGCATCAGTCAGTCTCTTCTTGCATCTAGACAAGATGCGCCATCTGCAAAGACGATGGAAACACTGAGAAAATACTTTTGCAATAGCAGCTGCTATTCCCTTACCTTCATCGGTAGTCAAGGAAAATGGTAACCTACTATCCATTGCTGTCAACCACGTCTCAAAAAATCCACTCCTCGCCCATCTTGTCGTCGGGCTCGGCAGCCTGGTCGTCGGCCTTGGCAGCGGAGGTAGGTTCTTGGGGCTACCGCTGAGGCACCGATACGTGACCAGTGCCGCGCTCTGGACCACCCACGCCGAGTACTGGCCCTTCACGCGAGCATAATCCGGGGTGAGGCCAGATCCGTGGATGGCAAGGCCGATCCGGGGAAGAGGTGGAGGTCCCTTCCATGGAGACCGAGCGGGGTTTAGGGATGACGCGAGCATCACGGACGCCTTCCATGGAGAGCGTGGATGCGGACGCGGATCCAGGGCGGAAGGTGGCTGGGACACGGATCTGAGGCGGACGCGCTTGTCGAGGGTGCGGGGGAGGGAGCTTGCCGAGGGCGCAGAGGGAGCTTGTCGCGACATCCTCGGTGTGGACGCGCCGAGATTGCCGCGGGGGAGAGGACGCTTGCCGCGGAGTGCTTGCCGAGGGCGCGGGGGAGATTGTCGCGGAGGAGGGGGCGTCTACCGAGGGGCTGAGATTGCTGCGGGGGAGACGGCGCCTGCCCAGGGCTCGGGTTCGAGGGTGGGGATCCGCGCGGAGGAGGGGGCGCCTGCCAAGGGCCCGTGATGGCGGACCGGTTCTGCTCCTCGAGCGAGAGGTTGAGCAGCGCGGTGACTGTGCTCTCCTGCGCCATGGGTCGGTGCTCCGAAGCAGCGGCACGAGCGCCGGGATGGCGCCCGACACGCCGATCTGCTCGCGGATGTCGGAGCGATGCTTCGCCAGCACCCGCACGCATGCTAGCACGAACGACTCCATGTGCTCCAGCGGAGCAGCGTCCGCCGACAGATCCATGGACTCGAGGTCGTTCAGATCCACGGCGGCCGCGTCCGGCACGTCGGATCTGAGCGCCGCCCCCGTCGTGGCAGCGAGGCGCTCGAGCTCGCCGGAGATGTCGGAGTTGAAGCCGTGGATCGCTTTCCACCAATCGCCAATCGCGGCGTGTGTGACGGGCGTGGTGCAGACGCGCGACGCGAGATCCAGGGGACAGCACGGAGGCGGTTGGAGAGGCTGGGGCGAGGATCCAGGGGACGGCGCAGTGAGGGGGAGAGGAGGGCGACGCAGTGAGGGGGAGAGGAGGAGGTGGCGGCGTAGTGAGGGGAGAGGAGGAGGAGGTGATTGCGTAGGGGCGCGGCGAGATTTCCGGACGCAGGGGCGTGGAACGAAGGCAGAACCGTGCACCACACCGGGTGGACGTCTACACTACTATCTTATAGAGTAGTATAGAATCAGGACAATACCCGTATGGTATAGTCAGGACAAAAGCCATACACTCATTGTACGTAGTAGAAGGTAGCAGAGAGATGGGAGAAGCATATCCATCAATGCATATCCATATGGTAACGACTGACTAGTGGGATGGGATTTGTACGAATGTATTCGGAATCCTATCCTATCGCATCACACTCCAATCATATCCCGGCGCAGAGGCGCAGAGCCGATTCCGGTCTGATTAAAAAGCTCCGAATCCCACGTATCGTGCCCTCATCCCATCGTTAACAACAAACAGCCAAGCTTGATACGGGTCCCCGTCTCGATCGCTCGAAGTTGGCTGGCCCAGGCCTAAACGAATCCTTTGGATTTGGATCTGGATCCTTCGATGCCCCGGTGCATGATCGTGTGCGCGCAGCCCCAGAGCCCGAAAAGTGGTCATTTGTCAAGCCCGCCCGCGAGAGCCTGGTACTCTGGTCGCCCGTCCCGATCCCACCCCATGTGCTCTAAGGCCTCGCGGGCGTGGACTTTGCACGTAAAGAACACGAGCCACTTGACCTGCAGACTGCAGTTCCAACTCCCAACTTGTGCAGCACTCCGCTCTCGCCCCGCGGCCGCCGCATCCAATCATGCGTGGCGTGGCGGAGGATTCCCCAGTCGGCAAAGCGCAGTGCGTCGTGCAATCACCAGGCAGCTGGCGCTGGGCATGGTGGTACATTTTAGCACTGGCAGAGTGGCAGAGATTCGTCGTCGTGGTTTGTATGTCGAGCACGTTCAGCGCGACCAGCCTCGGCTGAGCAACAGCTCCTGTTCGTGCGGCGAACCGCAAGGCGGACGGGCGGGCTTCCCTTTGTCTACTGGGCACGCGCGCGTCGTCGTCGACTGGATTGGACTGGACTGGACTGACCAACCAACCACGGCGCGTCGGTCGGCGGCGTAAAAAAGTAGCGTCGCCGGCCGGACAACTTTTCGGAGTTAATGCGCTGGGATCCTCGCGAAAAAGGTGCGGAGATCTTCGTGGCGATGCTTGGCCCGGTGGAGTGGAGCAGCACATGCATGCTCGGCCGCGTTGTTTGGAGGACAGCCTTTGACTTGAGTACGTAGTGACATGCATCCAGACTTTAGTAATCCTCCTACTATAGTTAAGCTTAACCAACGGGTTTCTTTGCCACTTGCGGCTGCATGTTTGTTGGTTAAGCTAGGAATGAGATATGATATACTATTCCCTTGTGTGTGTGATTGGGGTTGGGGCTTGCGAGTTATATCTCTTATGTTTCTTGTTCCTCCGAGTCTCACACGAACAACCACATCTTTGTTGAGCGTGTACCCCTAGCTATAGGTATAGATGGTCATTTGGCACTAACACGACGGGCCAATCCAGACACGACACAAAAAGCACGGCCCAGACATGACCTGGTCCAACTAGTATACTATAGTGCCGTGTCTGGACCACCATCTCGACCCGTAGTACTGGCACGGGCACGACACAATTACATTTTTTATTTTAAAAATAATAAATTACATATATTTAGCATAATAATTCACCATATCTCTACTAATAATTAAGATCCCTCTGTAAACCGCCCCCGCCCCCTACAACCCCGCGCCCACCTCCACCCACCTCCGCATGCCTGCGCGCGCCGGAAACGTCGCCCCCAAATCCGCTCACCACCGCCCACATCCGCACGACTGCGCGCGCCGGAAAACTCGCCGCCTCAGTCGCCTACCTCCGCCCACCTCCGCACGCCTCGATCCCAAGCCGCAGTCCCGCCTCAGTCCGCCGCGAAATCTGCGATGCCGCCCTACCACCATCCCCACGCCGCGCCGCAAGCCCGCCGAGACCGCCGCGAAAGCCGCTCGCACGCCGCGAACCGCCCGCGCCGACCATTGCCACATGCCTCAAACCAAGCCGCGGCCCTTGGCGAACCACCCTAACACCCGCCCTAACGCCAGCACGCGCGCAATCCCGCAAATCCCGTCGTGCGCCACTGCAGCCACCTCAAATCCGTTGCGGCGTCCATTGAGGCGGGACAAACTCCCTAATCCTACTCACTACGCCTTACATTGATCATATCCCCGCATGCCAACATCCTCTTTCCCCTAACTTCCCAAACCCCCGTCCCTGGAGGATCCAAAGGAAAAGGAGCTTGGCCCTCTGCCGTAGAGGGAGGAATACTAATATTGCTTCGGTCGCGGGTGCCTCAACCAAGGTATGCCATGCGTTCTCCTTCCAGATTTGTTAATCCGCGTCCCTAGCGCAGATAAATTCATGTCAAACTTAGAATGAGTACGGGACCTTCTTTTCTAGGGGAAATTCCTTTAGAATTTAAATACCCAAGGTTGTAAGGTATGTGCAAGGACATGTATGTTCTTGTACAAGAGCAGGTCATGCGGCTTGAGAGGGATGCAGTGCTATGTATTTTGGACAACTATAGAAACTTTACTGTTAATTCGTTAATAGATGATGCCAAAAGCTGCATTACATGCTTCCAAGATTTTCAGAAAGAACTCCAAGATAAACAATGATTAGTTCTATGTTACCTGTACCAGCTGTTACTTGGGATTTGATAGAATGCCCTTTGTCCCTAAACCATTCGGCAACAAATGGAACACCCAAAAACTTTAGTTAACAGAGGAGAATGGCATATCTGCCAGCTGCAATTTTATGTTTTGCGATCAGATAAGATGTCGGTTTCAAACTTTGTTTTCAGTTCTTAGTTAAGAGGGCATTAACAAACTCGAATGTGCTTCTTGTGCTTGTATTTTCTGGCATTTAGGCGAAGCAACTCAATAAGTGGTTGTAAAAAAACAGATATCCAGTTATGTAGCTTCCAAGATTTTCAGACAGAACTCCAAGCTAAACAATGATTAGTTCTATGTTACCTGTAGCAGCTGTTACTTGGGATTTGATAGAATGCCCTTTGTCCCTAAACCATTCGGCAACAAATGGAACACCCAAAAACTTTAGTTAACAGAGGAGGATGGCATATCTGCCAGCTGCAATTTTATGTTTTTACATCAGATAAGAGGTCGGTTTCAAACTTTGTTTTCAGTTCTTAGTTAAGAGGGCATTAACAAACTCGAATGTGCTTCTTGTGCTTGTATTTTCTGGCATTTAGGCGAAGCAACTCAATAAGTTGTTGTAAAAAAACAGATATCCAGTTATGTAGCTTATTCAATACCATATGCCAACTAAGAACACGGACAGCATAGAATCAAAAGCAAACAAAATATATTTAGCATCGAGGGACAGAAGGGCTGATTAGTAATGGCTAAAACCTGTGGCAGCTGTTACTTGGGATTTGATAAAATGCCCTTTGTCCCTAAACCATTCGGCAATAAATGGAACACCCAAAAAACTACAGTTAACAGAGCACAGCTTCTTACCTGGAAAAGAACAGATGATAAGAATAGCCTGAAGTGCACCTCTGCTTCGCTTCAGCATGCTGGATGAATTCTGCCTTATTTCCTTGCACATTGATGTGTAGCCGGTTTTTCAGTGTCTCTGCAAGTTTTTCTTCCCGATCCTTTTGAGCAGCCTGCAGTTTTAGTTTTTCATCGAGCTTGATATTATTGCAGAAAGAGTATGAAATGCAAAAGAAAAAAACAGGGATAGGAATAATATTGACCAACCAACAACCATGATGATATTAAGTTATTAACCAACTATCTGGAAGTTTATAGAACAATCCGGCTAAAGGAACGTACCTGCATTATCTCTTGCAGTTTTCTTGCATCAATCTGCTCATCTTAACCAAAATTATCAAGTGAAGCCATTGATGCCATTGCCAGCTGACCAATATATTCCTCAGAAAGCTCAAAGATATTTAACTATATAACTATATATTGAACCATATAATAAATAAAAGAGACAAGAAAAACTTATTCCATACCATATGCCAACTAAGAACACGGACAGCATAGAATCAAAAGAAAACAAAATATATTTAGCATCGAGGGACAGAAGGGCTGATTAGTAATGGCTAAAACCTGTGGCAGCTGTTACTTGGGATTTGATAAAATGCCCTTTGTCCCTAAACCATTCGGCAATAAATGGAACACCCAAAAACTTCAGTTAACAGAGCACAGCTTCTTACCTGGAAAAGAACAGATGATAAGAATAGCCTGAAGTGCACCTCTGCTTCGCTTCAGCATGCTGGATGAATTCTGCCTTATTTCCTTGCACAGTGATGTGTAGCCGGTTTTTCAGTGTCTCTGCAAGTTTTTCTTCCCGATCCTTTTGAGCAGCCTCTTCAGCATGGGATATAATTTTCTCTAAAGTTCCAAATACAATATACATGATGGTTAATCATGAATCCTGACTCTCTGAGCTTGACACCCTCCCTTTTGGTACAGCCTCTGTTTCCTACTAATAGGATGCAGCAGAATCCCTTTGTCCCTAAACCAGTCCACTTGGTAGCACTTCAAGTTTTATTTTCCTGCTGAGAGCAGCAGCAGTGCAAAAAAAAGGCACTGGACTGGTTTGAAACAGTTTGATTCACATATAAATAAGAAACTTTCCCATGATCCAGCAAGCCCTGGTTCCATTGAAAAGCTTCAGCAAGTAATTTATTTGTAACTGAACGTACATTGAGGTGCCGTCTTTCCCATGCGAGTCATACAGCAACCTGATTCTCATAAACAGATGCCAGTGCATAGTGCATCAAATATAATTTGATAACCTACACAAATGATAAGCAAGTGAGCATAAACCCAACTCACTTCAACAATCTGTGACCAGCCAGTCAACATGTGAAGTTGGGCAGCCTACTCTTCAATATTTGTGTTATATCGCCACGCCCATTTGAGGAAACGATGAACTTATTCTTTTAGTCCAGCTTTCTCAGGCTCGGTTAATTGTGAGTTCAATTCTTGTGAAATCTAAGTAACAAAAAGAATTCATTAAACATGAGATCAATTTTGGAAACAATGAACAGAACAAGGACACATAAGAATGAACACATAACCTGGAGAAGTTTTTCATGGAAAGCATCAAGATCAATCAGTCGGCCACCTCTCTCTGAATAATAATATACACCACCATTTTCAAAATTGGCAGAGTTCCTTAGGATCATTTCAATCTGTGTACCAAAATGTAGTTAGAACTAAAACATCTATGCAACTGGACGTTTAAAGGACATACCTTCGATTCGATTCCCAAGCTGGAAAGCAACTGTGGATACTTCGTTGAAGTATCCGGACATCTAAACTGTAGAACCTCAAGCAATTCCAAAACCTAAGTGCAACGTTTCAAGTGATATAAGGATCTTGAAAATGGCTATGTAGATCAAATAACATACTTGGCTAGCAAATAAATAAGAACCAAAGTAGCTTAAACAATATTTGGAAACTTTGTTTCAAAAGGAAAAAAAGTAATCTGCATGAAGAGTAACACTGCTCTTGTCATGATGGATTTACAGTGAAGTTTTTTAAGTCGTTGTGGTATATGATAGGTGGTGACATAAAGGAAACGTTAGATGAGTTTTTTAACCTGACTGCAGTCCAACACTGATTTAGAGCATCTAGCCAAATGAAAATGCTTGCATTGGAGGTGCAGCCCAAAACTTCGAGATTTCTTTCCATATTTCTATCTAGATTTCAGAGAACATGTACAATCTTTCTCTGAGACAGTTAATCGTGGATTACAATAGCTGGGTGTGGGAACCCATTTTCTATGCGCGATTCGATTTGCTATTTGCTTATGCACAAGGGGTGGTGCAATGACTAAGTGCTTTGTTTGCTCTGTTGGATGGTATTGAAAGAAGGAATTGAGAATCGAAGATTTACACTCATCTCCTTTTGTATATACTTACTACCTTCTATCATTAGTCTGATTAATCTGCATTTGTTCATTGGCTATGATGCAAGCTACACCAAAATATTGGACTGTCGTTGTCGAGTTATTTTCAATGAATTATTGAAGTGATAAATTAGTGCGGTTTCTGGTACATTTCAGATTGTGTGAATTTGGTAAAGGGAGCCAAGGACAATCATTTGAGGGTTAAGGGACCTGTCAGGATCCCTCCGAAGGTTCTCCACATCACCACTCCGAAGTCCCCTGGCGGTAAAGGTATCAAGCTATTTCCTATCCTCTGCTGTTGAAGCTGTTCTCCACATAACTTGCATTGGAGCTATAATCTGAAGCAGAGGTGAAGGCTTTACCAATGTACCTTTTTTTATGTTACCCTGTTTTCTGTTAAGTATGTTTGGGTCCTTCCATGGTCCCTTTTCAGCCTTAAGGCAGCCTCCTTATTCAATTCCCTGAGCAGTTTTTAACAAATTAAATATAATAATCATAAGAGATCAATTAAGAAAATATTATGCTATTGTTAATTTTATTTTGGATTCCATTTTTTTCCTTAAACAGATTTTTCTTACTACTATAACATGTAAAACTATTGTATCTATCCTGCACCATGGGAGGTGATTTTTGTTATTTTTACGTTATTATCTACTCCCTGTGTTCCTAATTATTGGTCACTTTGGCTTTTCTATAGTATGTTATTCCAAACTTGTGTGTATTTCGGGTATTTATTGGGGTAGTCTAAAGTTTATATGCATACTTCCTGTATATAGAGGTTGATGCTATTTATCTAATGATATATTAGTAAGGCTTAGCTAATAGTATGATTTGTGTACGGTGAGTTGTATCCGTTCACAATTCTCTTTCTCATATGATCCTCGAACCTTCTATTTTGTATCTGCCATTAAGTACAAGAACAAACACTTTATTATTTATCCCAATACAAACGATTTGAAGGATAAACAATTTATTATTTATCCCTGTACAAACGATAATATCTGTTTCATGAAAGGAATAGAACAAACAGCTCCAAGTAGAAATCATCAACACGCACGCCACGCTGGGGCACTGGCCACGAAATGCGAAACCTGTTCCACGTACTGGAGTGCAGAAATGGACCCAGATCTCACAAAGACGCAAACTGCACGGGCGACAACCGACACCCTTGCATTGTGTAAAAACCCATACCAACTGCACACATCAGGAACATCCTAATATGGCACTGTTGTTGGGAAAAGCAAACTAAACTGCCCTGAGGATCTATACCACTGAAGTACTGCACACGTTTCTTCATGCAGTACATCAATCGACTTTACCACCTTGCACAATGCTCCATGGCCAACTGCTCTTCAATATCCAGAAAGAATGAAGAATGCTAGAGAGACCACGGGAGAAACTTGCATCCCAACTAACTGAAAATGCAAGCAACATATATACTGCTCCTGAAATTCAGAAGCACTTCATGTGGACGATGCCCGGACCAGATTCGTCATGCTCTTCCTTGGAGATCCACATCTACAACACAATAAAAAGACTAAGTCAAATTTCAAATACAATAGATTGCAGAGCAAGCAGAAACGTCTCATTTAGATTTTGAGAGGGTAACAACCTGCTGAAAGGTACTGAGGGAGGCCAGAATGGAACCACCAATCCAACACACTGTACTTCCTCTCTGGCGGAGCAACCACCTTCACCTTCATGCTGCTAGGGGCAAGTGCAGTAATCTCCTTGCTCATGCGATCACCAATACCAGAGAACATATTGGAACCACCACTGAGGACAACATTACCGTACAGATCCTTTCTGATATCGACGTCACACTTCATGATGGAGTTGTGCGTGGCTTCATGGATGCTAGCAGATTCCATGCCAACGAAGGATGGCTGGAATAGAACCTCAGGGCACCTAAACCTTTCTGCACTGATTGTGATAACCTGGCCATCGGGCAGCTCGTAGCTCTTCTCAACACTGGAGCTGGTCCTGGCAGTCTCTAGCTCCTGTTCATAATCAAGGGCACTGCAGGCAAGTTTTTCCTTGATGTCCCTGAGGTTCATGATTAAGAAACTGGACTTGACTTTGTGTTAAAAAAACTGATACTTGACTCATGCGTGTATAAGCTGTCAAGCAATTCGCAGAGACAACCAGACTTTGGTGCTAGCTGATAGTCGATCCTGGGACCTGTGGGTTATGGCCCACCACGCTTCCATGAAGCCACTTTGCTGTTTACGTCCATTTTATCTAGCAGTGTTTATATCATAAACACAAACAAAAGATAAAACCGCGAACAAATAGATTAGAACAAGCATGAGAGAGCGCAAGAAATTAATACTCAGTATACATAATGTTCGAACTAAGGGGGTCTAAATTTCCAGGCCCAAGTTTTTGTTTTTTGATGGTAGTCTGCTGGCAGAGTAGCATCATTATGCTCCAGTTTAATTACCATGCATCCTAGAATAGTAAGAAGTAATAAACTTATCTGAAAGTAGCAGTGACACCTCCTCTAATATTTGGCTATTCCCTATTCTCTGAGAGTAGCAGAACTGTACAGATTATTTAACTTGATGCAGAGATATGAACGACTCCTCTAATACTGCTGCATCATAGGAGTTTGTGTTTGCAAACCATTTTTTAAAAATAAAAACAGTAGTAATCTAGGAATAATTCATGATGCACACTAGGTCACCAGCAAAAAAAAAGGATTCTTCACTCTACCCATGTTTGGATCTTGAATCGAGAGTCAAGACACACACAACAAACCTCGATATAAAATAACACAAAACACACACATATCAAAGTGATATATAACCAAACTGACAAGATAAAACCTCAGCTAGATTACCTCCGCTGCGGAAGCAACGATTCTGTTTGTCCGCTTTCACTGCTCAGACTGTGACGTTACCAAGCCCAAGTTTCTGATGGTAGTCTGCTGGCAGAGTATCATTATGCTTCAGTTTAAACTACCATGCACCCTGAAATAGTGAGAAGTAAACTAATGAGTCCTTGGACTGACAAGCCAATCAGAAAACTATATAAGGATACATTATATCCTTAGATTACTGTTATAAGTACTGCTGTTTGGTGATTTGACCAAACACATGACAGAACACTCCTCTGATAGTTGGCTGTTCTCTGAACGTAACCTCCTCTAATATTGCATTATAGGATGTTACGTTTTTTCTCGCCCAGCAGAAGAAGAAAATAATGCAAAAAAAAATACTTGTCTGAGCAGAATACTTGATTGGCCGTAAATTCATTATGTTCATAAGACACGGAGTAGGATTACAGGACTACACGTACGCCGGTAGCTTTTGCTCGTTATGCTGGATAAATTTACAGCATACCAGACCACCTATCCGAATCCCAGAGCCGAGGCGAGCATGACAAAAACAGCCGCCCGATGTACCCAGTGTCGCCCACCACCAGCACCCGGCTCTTCTCCATGGCTCTGGCTCGCGAGAGGACGACTGATGGATTGGGACGATTGAGGGTGCGGCAGCAAATAAGAGCGCATCATCAGGGCGGCCCGAGGCGGATTGCGGAGGGCGGGCGGGGATTACGGCGTTCGCGGCGGGGAAAATTATCAATCTACCTTGTTTGGTTTATTTGGAATGGCTAAAAACTCACCACTATATTAGGTCTGTTCTTTTCAACTGCCAGTAAGGTTTTAGGCATTGTGTCATCAAATGTATTTAGTATGAGCTGCAGACGCCGTACTTGAGCACCAACTGCGCAATACAAATCCGTCATACGCTATCATGCATGCCATCCACCTCTGCATGAGCTGCATACTGGTGAACTACAAGCCTTAATCACAGTCACACCTACAGTCCAAAATAAGTGCTCAACCAACCAACCCACACTGCTCCTATGCCGTGCTATATCAATGCATTGGACTATTTTACAATTTAGTTTAAAATATTTTCAACTGGTAATAGGTTTTGATGGAGCCAGCCGTATTGAACCGTGAAAGAGTTGCATTGGACAAGAAAAACAGGATGCCTAAGTAAGTTATATTATAAACAATATTTAACACAAGATTTCGCTATCAAATCTATGAACGTTATTTAGTTGCATGTGTAATATAGCTTCAGGTTGTTCGATGACTATAGCGATGAAGATTTTTATGGGGTACAACGGAAGTATAGTATTGTCGCTCGAGTTGAAGTTAAATTCCCGATTGAACCACGTTATCGTGACAGGCAACATTACATTTTATCTGACATCAATGTAAGACAACCCCTCTCTAGGTATCATTTACATAACTATATATAATGTTCGTACCACAATCTATTTTGTGCTGAAATCAAATTAGGGAGCCAAGATCGAGGCCATTGCAAATCGGTATGAGATAGTCAAATACTTCAACAGTTTGCTCCATGAAAAGCATGTCTACAAGATGCACAACGTATGGTTTGGTCTTAATCCGGGTGCATTTAATTTTCGACATCTAAATGGTACCATGGAGTTGTATTTCACCCACCAAACTGTCGTAGAGCCATACGCTGTCCCAGTTCAAATGCCGCCATTTCCAAAACATATATTCTTGAACCTTGATGATATTGCCGAGCTGCCAAACAGGACTTTAGTTGGTAAGAATATATCGATCTACTAAGCCTATTAAAAATTCCTTTACACAAAATTGAGTATTAATCCATATTAAATTGTGCTTTTTGTAGACATTATGGCTATTGTAGTCCACTTGGATACAATCCATCGCACAATGTGGGGTACATTCAGGAAGATTGTTATAATGGATGCTAGGTATATTACATTAATATATTACCAATATGATGTTAAATCTATTAGTACTAATCTATTCTTCACAAAATCAATGTCACAAGGTGGTCTTTACATACCATTAAAGTTTGGGGCGATTTACTAAACAAAAATGCACTACGCTGGGCGTTGGCTAATGAGAATTATAGCATCATAATTGGGACCATGTTTCGGCGGTTCAGAAAACAAGGTACAACATATGTTTACGCCTTGCAAACACATTATTCACTAATTTTTCTTTTATAATGATTAATATTGAATATTTAAATTTGCTATTCTAGAGTGTCTCGAATCAACTGACCATACAACAATACACTTCAAACCGTTCCATCACAACACCCATTATTTTGAACGTAACTATTTTATAAGATTACATACATCAAAATTATGTACTTGTTTTCATTATATTGTGAACTGAGTATACATGTGATTAAATGCTGCACTCATTGCAGCAATTCAAAAGGCTTTGGTGGCGCGAAACGATCGTCAGTTTGCTGTTAGATATCTTGACGAACAAAGGCGTAGATAGAGTCTGTAACTTTTGCAGATCTGAATTTTATGATGGAATACATGTACTTTTATTGATGCACCTTACATGTGTCAAGATTTGTAAAACATTTTGTTCTACTGTGACATATCAATGAATAAGTGGAACATCAAATCGTTTAGCCCGTACGTTTTCCATTTAGAACACTAATATTGGTTTAATGTTGTGTCATTTTGATATTAAATTAGTAACTTCGCTCGTGAAATTATGTCAAATATACAGATCAAATCCAGAACAACTTTAATGTACATTCGGTATACCGAAGCCCATCTATAGGAGCTAGGCATGCACCAGGAAGATATTCCACATCATCAGAGTTATGAAAACAATTACTTAGCGCGTCACCCATATCTATCTATGCAGTTCAAACTTGAAATATAATACAATATCTTATACGGACACCAAAATCGTTCTCCTATCAACTCTCTCTAGATCTTATCTCTTTATTCTTGGTTATGATGCTTGTTTCTATAACCTCTATTACCAAGGGCATCTTTTTTGATCTTCTATTCGCTTCGTTTATTGCAGTCATATCATTTCACCCTTGGTTCTTGCAGTATTATTTTTATGCTCATGTTTTCTCGGGTACTGTTCTTGTTATAGATCAGATGGGACATAATGCCGGTCGCAAACCATTCACAGACATCTCTAGCAATATCATTAGAGGTAAAGTGTAAGGAAAATGGACCCCGGACCATTTGGCTAAGTAAGTTTTGGTGTTTGATGATTAACACAATCTGTGGACTAACAAGTTTCCTAGTGTTTATGATTGTAGTTCACAGGATGCGAGAACTACTTGGACTAAGGAATTGAGGAAAGCAACACCTCAAAAGAAGACATTAAGAAGATCAAGAAAAGTCCAAGAAAGGAGGCGTGTGCTGCCTGCGGACTGTCTGTGCGTGGAGCACCGGACTGTCCGGTGGCACACCGGACTGTCCGGTGCCCACACGCCGGACTGTCCGGTGCACCTGGGAACTGCAGCCCAACGGCTAGTTCCAGGTGGCACCCGGAGCCTGCGGCGCCAACGGTCACCTGCTCTGACAGGAGGCAGACAGGCAACGGCTAGGCGCACCGGACAGGCTACAGTGCTCTATCCGGTGCACCACCGGACTGTCCGGTGTGCCGCAGAGAGCAGCAGCTTTTCTCCAACGGCTACAATTGTGTTGGGGGCTATAAATACACCTCCAACCGGCCATTCTCAAGAAGGGGAGCCCAAGCAACATACCAAGGCATATAGTGCACATTTCCAAGAGCTCAAACACCCAAGTGCTTAATAGAATCACTCGGTGATTAGCGTAGGTGCTTTGCGAAGTGCTTAGGTTAGTTAGACCGCTTTAGCGCTTGCTCTAGGTGAACCCTAGTTAGTTGAGTGAGTTTAGACAAACCACACAACCCCTCGGCTCTTGCGTGAGTCGTTGTAATTGTACCGAGTGGGGCGAGAGTCTTGCGAGACCGTGACAACCGCGTTTGTGTCACGGCCGCCACCGTGTACCGGAGGGAACGAGGCCCGCGGCATTTTGGCCGGAAGCTCGATAGTGGAGACGGCGGGGAGCGTCCGAGAGGAGCCGGAAGCGGAGCACCACTTGCGTGTGGAGAAGGCCCGTGGCTCTCTACGGAGTTACTCGACCGAAGGTGCTTGGCCCTCGCGTGGGCTTCCCTTTGCGTAGGGGCACCAACGAGGATTAGTCGGAACCTTGTGTGGTTCCGGATACCTCGGTAAAAATACCGGCGTCATCCACGAGAGTTTGCTTCTCTACTTTGCTCTTTAAGTTTCCACATTTATATTAAGCATTTAAGTTTCAATCTTGTATTCATACATATCTAGTGTAGATTGAAACTTCGCCTTTGCGGTAGAGATAGCAACACTTAGACAAAACCTAGTTTGCACATTCTAGTTTGTTTATTTGCATAGGTTTTGCTCTAGGGATTTAATTGTGGCCTAGTTTAGAGAAAGTTTTAGAAGTCCTAATTCACCCCCCCCCCCCTCTTAGGCGTCACCCGTTTTCTACAAGTGGTATCAGAGCCTGGTTTGGCTCATTTGAAACGTTTTAGCTTCACCGCTAAAAGAGCCGACGTTTTTTAGAGGAAGGGATGGATACCCATAGGCCACCGCATTTCGACGGCACTAACTTTCCCTATTATAGTGCTAGAATGGCTTGCTACCTAGAGGCCGTTGATCTAGGTGTTTGGAGAGTCACTCGTGACGGGATGAAACCCCTCAAGAATCCCGAGAAACCAACCACGAGCGAGGAAAAAGAAATTCACTTAAATGCTAGAGCCAAAAATTGCTTGTATGAATCTCTTAGCATGGATACTTTTAATCAAGTATTTACCTTAAAAACTGCTAATGAGATTTGGCTAAAATTGCATGAGCTCCATGACGGCACATCCAATGTCCGTGAGCAAAAACATTGCCTTGTCTTAAATGAGTATAATTCTTTTGCTATGAAAGATGATGAGCTTGTTAGAGACATGTATTCTCGTTTGAATCTAATTATCAATGAGCTCAATTCGATTGGCATTAATAAGCTAGGTGATGCGGACATTGTGAGGAAGATTATCTCCCTGCTACCACAACAAAGATATGGGAGCATCATCACCATCCTTCACAACATGGAGGACTTGAGCAACATGACCCCGACCATTGTGATTGGGAAAATCACGGCTTTTGAGATGTCGCGAAAAATGAGTCGGGAAGAGGAGCCAACATCCTCAAGACCATATGCTTTTGCATGTGACGAAAGGAAGGGCAAAAAGAAGGCTCCCACTCCAAGTTCCTCAAGCGAAGAAGAGGAAGAAGAAGAAAGGGATGATGATGAAGATAATCAGCCATGCACATCATCCTCCGAGGACGAAGAAACAATCCGACGTGTCGGAAAGGTAATGGGGATGATCCGCAAGATTAATCTAATGGGTGTCCCCCTGCAGGTCGAAGATATTCTCTTTAACATTGACAGGAAAAAGCAAAGAAAGAGAGGATGCTTCGCATGTGGGGAGAAGGGCCACTTCAGGGACAGCTGTCCAACTATGGCCAAACCCAAAAAGGAGAGGAGCAAAGGCAAGGCGCTAACAAGTGTTAGAACTTGGGATGACTCTTCAAGTGAAGATGAACCTCCAAGGACGCGCAGCCACCGGTCCTCATCACGCTCATCACGGTCATCACACAAATGCCTTATGGCAAGAGGTAACAAAAGCATTCCATCCTCTAGTGATGAAAGTAGTAGTGATGATGAAGGTGAGGGAAAGCCCTCCGTAGATGAGCTTGCGGAAGCTGTTGAATTTTTCCAGGATGTTTGCACTAAGCAAAAAGCCCAACTTAAAACTTTGAAAAATAAGTTGATTAGCTCCCAATATGATTACAAAGGTTTGCTAGAAAAATTTGAAACTTTTGCAAACTTGAATAGTGAGTTATCAACTAAAATTGAACTATTAGAGTCTAGTGCTCCATCCACTGCTACCGATGATGGCCTTATTAAAAAGAATGAAAAACTTAAGGCTAAGTTAGCTAGCTCCCAAAATACTATTGAAAATTTGCTAGAGAAAATGGAAATTCTTAGCATACACAATGATGAGCTAACTACTAAGCTAGAAAACATTGGTAGCACCCCAGTAGCCTCTTTAGTTGAAGTTTCTAAAATTATTAAAAAGGATGCTTCTACTTCTTGCTTTGATTTAATTGATGATTCTAACCCCTGCAACCAAGTTTTTGTTGAGAATATTATTGTAGAAACATCTTCGGATGAGGTTGCAAAGGAAAATGAGCAATTAAGGCAAGAAGTGGCTCGTCTTGGCAAGGTTTTGTATGAAAAGAAAGGCAAAACCAAACAAATCCAACCTCCACAGGATAACACCACTGCGGGAGTGAACAAGCCTATGGAGGGAGAAACCGTGATTTGTAGGTTATGCCACAAGGAAGGCCACAAGTCTTTCCAATGCAAGACGATGACCGGGGATAAGCAAAGGCAAAAGCTCAAGCAAAAGCCATCAAGCAAAATCTCCAACACCTACATCAAAAAAGTGGACAAAAAGACTGCTACACCATATTTGATCAAAAAGAAAAAGAATGGAAAGGTGATAGCTATCAAGGCCAACAAGCAAGCCAACAAAGGAAAGGGAGCCAAACGCATCTGGGTGCCAAAAGAAATAATTTCAACCATGAAAAGCACCAAGAAGGTTTGGATCCCGAAAGGGAAGTGAGTGGACCGAAGACAACGGGAAATTTGGAGACTTGGCAAAAATGGGATGTATATCATGGGATACATCATAATGGATAGAGTTTATTGCCAAGTGGTTTAGTAAAAGACTTTGGACCCAAATTTCCCCACCCATGACTAAGGTAACTAGATTTATTGTATTTACTATTCTTAGATATGCGTATCTATTTTCTTGTATCTAGCTCTACCTTTCATGCCTAGTATTACATTTGATGTTTACTTTTATGTATGCATACTAGGTAAATCACATGGTAGGATTGCTTGCTTTCAATTTATATCCTAAGCAAACCTACATGGCTTAAAACGTTTATTTAAGCACGGCACATAGCTTCTACATCACTTCATAGTAAATGATACATCATCGGATAACTATGAATTCTAGTAGTGGTAAAACACTCATATCTTACATTTGGTATCATTTAACTTATATGTGCCAAAGCTCGGATTATGGATAACCTGCCCCTCTTGATATCAAATCAAAGTGCATGTCTCCTACAAGAATTCAAAAAACTTGTATGCACATCTTTAGGGGGAGATTACTCTATAATCTAAGACTTTGAGACTAACACTCCTTTCGAGTTTATTTTCTTGTGATAAGTCTCATTGTAAGGAAAATGAAGTCCCCGGAGAAAGACAACAATCTTCCACTGCATATCTCCAAGAACTGTAATTCTACATCATTTACACGTCTTCTCCGACATTTGGTTAGACTACCATTTCATATCTTATACTTCCTTGTTGCTATAAATGCATAAGTGGCTCAATCATATTTTGTTATCTTTGCATAAGGGAAGTTAGTCTATTCAAATCCTGACTTGCTCCTCTAAATTTTACATGCTTTTTCCTAAGTAGTTGATCTCTGTCAGGGGGAGTATTTCTTCGTCTCTAAAAAGGGGGAGAAATTTCTTTCTAAAAGAGAACACTCATTTAGGGGGAGTTTTCATATGTTTTTGTTCTTCAAGAGTTTCAATTCCTTATGAGGGCAAGTTTTATTTACTTCCTACATGCTTTTAATGTCTTCCTTTTCGGTGGTTGATTCCAAAGGGGGAGAATTTTAGGGACCAAAGCAATAAAAAATGTATCAAACACCAAACACCACCACCAATTTATAATCTTAAAAATTCTGCAAGTGCCCTGTCGAGTGGTTTTGGTTATTTGGTCCAAAATAGGAAGTAAGTGAATTATGGAGTTAGGGGGAGGCTTAAGTCCATAATATCACATTAAGGGGACAATCATGCATCCTAACAAGTAGATTGCATATTTACACTCAAATACTTGTATTATTTGCTTGCTTTGGTTGTGTTGTCATCAATCACCAAAAAGGGGGAGATTGTAAGGAAAATGGACCCCGGGCCATTTGGCTAAGTAAGTTTTGGTGTTTGATGATTAACACAATCTGTGGACTAACAAGTTTCCTAGTGTTTATGATTGTAGTTCACAGGATGCGAGAACTACTTGGACTAAGGAATTGAGGAAAGCAACACCTCAAAAGAAGACATTAAGAAGATCAAGAAAAGTCCAAGAAAGGAGGCGTGTGCTGCCTGCGGACTGTCTGTGCGTGGAGCACCGGACTGTCCGGTGGCACACTGGACTGTCCGGTGCCCACACGCCGGACTGTCCGGTGCACCTGGGAACTGCAGCCCAACGGCTAGTTCCAGGTGGCACCCGGAGCCTGCGGCGCCAACGGTCACCTGCTCTGACAGGAGGCAGACAGGCAACGGCTAGGCGCACCGGACAGGCTACAGTGCTCTATCCGGTGCACCACCGGATTGTCCGGTGCACACCGGACTGTCCGGTGTGCCGCAGAGAGCAGCAGCTTTTCTCCAACGGCTACAATTGTGTTGGGGGCTATAAATACACCTCCAACCGGCCATTCTCAAGAAGGGGAGCCCAAGCAACATACCAAGGCATATAGTGCACATTTCCAAGAGCTCAAACACCCAAGTGCTTAATAGAATCACTCGGTGATTAGCGTAGGTGCTTTGCGAAGTGCTTAGGTTAGTTAGACCGCTTTAGCGCTTGCTCTAGGTGAACCCTAGTTAGTTGAGTGAGTTTAGACAAACCACACAACCCCTCGGCTCTTGCGTGAGTCGTTGTAATTGTACCGAGTGGGGCGAGAGTCTTGCGAGACCGTGACAACCGCGTTTGTGTCACGGCCGCCACCGTGTACCGGAGGGAACGAGGCCCGCGGCATTTTGGCCGGAAGCTCGATAGTGGAGACGGCGGGGAGCGTCCGAGAGGAGCCGGAAGCGGAGCACCACTTGCGTGTGGAGAAGGCCCGTGGCTCTCTACGGAGTTACTCGACCGAAGGTGCTTGGCCCTCGCGTGGGCTTCCCTTTGCGTAGGGGCACCAACGAGGATTAGTCGGAACCTTGTGTGGTTCCGGATACCTCGGTAAAAATACCGGCGTCATCCATGAGAGTTTGCTTCTCTACTTTGCTCTTTAAGTTTCCACATTTATATTAAGCATTTAAGTTTCAATCTTGTATTCATACATATCTAGTGTAGATTGAAACTTCGCCTTTGCGGTAGAGATAGCAACACTTAGACAAAACCTAGTTTGCACATTCTAGTTTGTTTATTTGCATAGGTTTTGCTCTAGGGATTTAATTGTGGCCTAGTTTAGAGAAAGTTTTAGAAGTCCTAATTCACCCCCCCCCCTCTTAGGCGTCACCCGTTTTCTACATAAAGGTCAATACACAAACTAACCATACATCGTCGAAACGTAGTAAGTAGGGAACACTAATACACTAACTTACATTATAGGTGATCAAAATGAATTGCTCGGACCAATGGTCGATGCTAAGGAGCGTAAGAGGAAACGGGATAGGGAAAGATATGCAGCGATGTCCGTTGAACAAAAAAACGAGAAGAATAGGAAGCGTCGTGAAGCACGTCAACAAAACAAGGGACACAATGTGATGCCCAATGTGTCAGGAGGTGATGAAAAACGTCCACTTTTGATTAATAAATCTGCGCATAAACCTACAAATGGAATGTAATTGTGTTCATATTTTATAGGTGACCAAAATGAACAGCTTAGGTTGTATAATCAGACACCAAGGCGGAAAGAGGGAAAGTTAGAGTACATAAGAAAACGTAGAGCACTGCAAGCAAGCACTTTGAATCAGGGGTCCATCGCCATGGAGGTCCCAACATATACCTCTGAGGTTGTACACCCTACAGCAGATGTATCAGAACCTGATTCATCCTCTGATAACGCATGCGACTGGGTTATCCCTGAATACACCAGTACATCTTTCATGCCAGCTTCAACATAAACTGAGGATGTCGATTCACCCGATATGTCTACTGGGCCACTAAGACGTAAACATCATGTTCTGCCTGGTGAAAGACAAGCTATCTTAGCCCGTCAAAACAAGAAATTTGAAGCAAACATTGCACGTAACATGACTACTTTGACTGAGGATACTATCAGTGACGTCGGACAAATGGATGATTCGACACAACCCGATTCAACTATAGAGATCAACAACACTGGTAATTATACTAACCAGTTTTAAATGGATCTTGCACGACGACGATAAAATGTAGTCCGACTAAACGTGTGTTTCCATCAGTACAATATAGGAATACACGCCAAAGTGCGATCGTGGCAACACATGGGAGTGCAAACATGGTCCAACCAAGAAGTGGGTTGGAGCAAAGCCCGTCAATCCCAAGGATCATTTCCAATGGTAATTGTTAAAAATCTTTATTGAGGTTATATATTTTCTCAACCCTGAATGCCCTGTCTTTTACTTGGATTGTATTTTCACGATCCAGTTGATGACGATGATGAGGGTGTCATATTCGGAGAGGATAATGATGAGAACGAGGGATATCTATTCGCTGGTAAATGTACTTATGTCAATTTCTATTACAATACCAATGCGTATATAAATTCAAATGTCTTAATCGTTCTTTTCCAAAAAAATATCAGATGAGGACACTAACGAGGACTTCGAGATAGATGGTACTCAAGATCAATCTGTTGTCACTGATATGCCTGACCCGTACGACAAGGTCTACAGTAACATCCCTGAAGAAACACATATGCTGAAGCACGTTCCCGACTGTGGTTATTGCACTGCGAAGAAGTTTGAGTATGAGCCGCCTGGGTTTTGCTGTCGAGGTGGGAAGGTTGAGCTAGCCCCACTAGAGACCCCTCCCCAGCTCAGGAGGTTGTGGGATAGTGCAGACTCTGATGCTAAGCACTTTCGTGATAACATCAGGTTTTTTAATGGCCATTTTTCTTTCACTTCCCTGTACTGTTGCCTCGACAGTATGACAACTAATATGAGGGATTCTGGTATTTACACATTCCGTGCACAAGGCATGATGTACCATAATATCAAGTCATTTGGTAGTGAATGTGGGGCAGAGCATAAGCACCTAGAGCTTTACTTTTACGATGATGATCCCAGTCTCGAGCATCGATACCGTAAGTGTCGTGAAGATCAGATTCAGAAAGACCAAGAGGTTATTAAACAGATAGTTGGCATACTTCGTGGAAATCCGTACTCTGAGCACCTTAGGAGCATGGGTCATGTTGAGAACCTTGCTGACTATCACATCGCATTGAACCTTGACCAGACGTTGAACCAGAAGACATATAACACACCTCTCACTTCGGAGGTGGCCGCTGTCTGGATCGAGGGGAGCGAACGGCGAGGCCAGTTCAGCAAGAGTGTTATGCTACATGGGAAGGATAGGTCAAGCCACGGCATCCGCTCATACCATGGATGCTACGATGCGCTATCATATCCACTGTTCTTCCCTAGAGGTGAACTTGGATGGCATGCAAATATCCCAAAGGTTGGTGTATCCATGGACGAAGTGGATGCATACCGGGCGACGCATAGGGCAAGTAATGCAAATGATGAAGATGCGGGTTAGTTGTTTCTTTGTAATTTCTAAGTTGTTCACATTATTAAATATGTTTTCGGCATCACTAAATAATCAATTCTTGCGTATGCAGAACCTCCTACCCATCTATGTGTGTCCGTGTGTGATTACTACTGCTACAAATTTCAGATACGTCCAGGGGTATTCAATCCAATACTTCATGGTAAACGGCTTTTCCAGCAGTTCGCGGTCGACACATACATTAAGATTGAGAGCTCCCGTTTAGATTTCATACGTAAGAACCAGGATCGGTTAAGGGCAGACCTATACCAGGGCTTGGTGGATAGCATGTTAGATGGAGATGTTAGAGGAGAGAAGGTTGGAAAGCGAATTGTGTTGTCACCGTCGTTTATTGGCGGTCCTCGTGACATGAGACGTCGATATATGGATGCTATGGCTCTGGTGCGGAAGTTTGGTAAACCAGACATCTTTCTTACCATGACATGTAACCCTAACTGGGATGAGATAAGGAGAGAGCTTCTACCTGGACAGACACCGCAAGATCGTCCGGATCTTGTAGTGCGTGTCTTTCATGCGAAACTACAGGAGCTAAAGCATAGGTTGACTAAACAGGATATTCTCGGTAAAGTCCGAGCCTACGTCTACGTCGTGGAATTTCAGAAACGAGGTTTGCCACATGCCCATTTTCTACTCATCATGCAAAGGAAGTACAAGCTCACGTGCCCTGAACAGTATGACCTTTTGATCTCAGCTGAGATCCCATCCAACAAGTACCCTGAACTGCGAAAGATGGTTATCAAGCATATGATGCATGGCCCGTGCGGGTCTCTAAACCCTAACTGCCCATGCACTAAGGGTCGTGCATCGTGCAAGAATCAATACCCACGACATTTCTGTGAGGCAACCATGCAAGGGAAGGATTCATATCCTAATTACAGACGTCGTGACGATGGGCGTAAGGCAAATGTTCGAGGATGTGAATTGGACAATAGATGGGTTGTCCCTTACAACCCTTACCTCCTTCGGCTCTTCAACTGTCACATCAATGTTGAGGCGTGTGGGAGCATCAAGGCTGTTAAGTACCTGTTCAAGTACATATACAAAGGCCATGATCGTGCGTCGGTTGTTATGAGAGATGCGAGTAAGGAAAATGATGATGTAGATGAGATCCAGCAGTATAGAGATGCAAGGTGGGTGACTCCTCCGGAAGCCTTATGGAGGATATATGGATTTGAGCTTAGTCAGAACTCTCCATCTGTGATGCAGCTGCAACTCCATCTTCCAAACATGCACATGGTGACGTTTCACGAGCGACAAATGGTCGAGCGAGTCGTCAACCGTCCAGGTGCTGATAGGTCAATGATTACAGCATATTTTGAAGCGAATAAGCTATACGAGGAGGCTCGGGGCATCCTGTATCGTGACTTCCCTGAGTGGTACACTTGGAAGCAGGGCAAAGTGTGGCAAAGGAGGAAACGAAATACGGGTGGACAAGTCGGTAGAATCGTCTCTGCTCTACCATCTGAAGGGGAGCGCTTCTATCTTCGGCTCCTCCTAAACCATGTGACTGGTGCTACCTCCTATGTGGATCTAAGGACAGTAGACGGTGACACACTACCATCGTTTCGTGAGGCAGCACAAAGAAGGGGATTACTTGAAGCAGACAACACAATAGATGAGTGTCTCAATGAAGCTTGAGAGCACCTAGAGGGGGGGGTGAATAGGTGATCCTGTAAAACTTAAACTTATAGCCACAAAACTTTGGTTAAGTGTTAGCACAGTTTATGCCAAGTGGCTAGGGGGGAGTCAAAACACAATAACCACAAGAATTCAATCACAGAGATGACACGGTGGTTATCCCGTGGTTCGGCCAAGTACAAAACTTGCCTACTCCACGTTGTGGCGTCCCAACGGACGAGAGTTGCACTCAACTCCTCTCAAGTGATCCAATGATCAACTTGAATACCACGGTGTTCTTGCTTTTCTTTTCTCAATCCCGTTTGCGAGGAATCTCCACAGCTTGGAGCCTCTCGCCCTTACAAAAGATGTTCACAAAGAATCACAGAGCAAGGGAGGGATTAGCAACTCACACACGACACAAAGATCACAGCGAATACGCACACACAAGACCCAGACTTGAGCTCGAAAGACTAGCACACTAGAACGGAGCTCAAATCACTAGAATGTCGAACAAGTGCGCAAGATTGATGTGTGAGTGATCAAGAGTGCTCAAGGAATGCTTGGGTATCTCCCTCCATGCGCCTAGGGGTCCCTTTTATAGCCCCAAGGCAGCTAGGAGCCGTTGAGAACAAATCTGGAAGGCCATCCTTGCCTTCTGTCGTCGGGCGCACCGGACAGTCCGGTGCACACCGGACACTGTCCGGTGCCCGATTTCTTTCCTTAAACAGTCCAGTCGACCGTTGCCGACCGTTGCAGATCTGGCGCACCGGACAGTCCGGTGCACACCGGACAGTCCGGTGCCTCTTTCCGACCGTTGGCCAGACCACGTGTCGCGCGCAGATTCCGCGGCCGACCGTTGGCTCGGCCGACCGTTGGCTCACCGGACAGTCCGGTGAATTTTAGCCGTATGCCGTCGGCAAATTCCCGAGAGCGGCGTCTTCGGGTCGAGGCAGCCTGGCGCACCGGACATTGTCCGGTGCACCACCGGACAGTCCGGTGCCCCAGACCGAAACAGCCTATTGGCTGTACACAGCCAACATTCTCCTTTTCTTCTTCTCTCTGTTTCTAACACTTAGACAAATATATTAGTACTCAAAACCAATGTACTAAGGTTTAGAACATACCTTTACTTGTGATTTGCACTTTGTTCATCCATGAGCATAAATTCACATTTAAGCACTTGTGTTTGACACTCAATCACCAAAATACTTAGAAATGGCCCAAAGGCACATTTCCCTTTCAATCTCCCCCTTTTTGGTGATTTATGCCAACACAACATAAAGCAACTAGAACAAGTGCAGAATCACTCCAAATAAAATAAATTTTAGTTTTATTCAACTTTGGCATATATGGATCATCCTTTGCCACCACTTGGTTTGTTTTTGCAAATCAAACTCAAATCTCTATCTCTAAGTCAAACACACATGTTGAAGTATAAAGAGAGTCATTCCAAAAGAGATTGATCAAAGATTTCAAAAACTCCCCCTTTTTTTCATAATCACTACTTCTCCCCACAAAAAGCCAACTTTTGACAAGAGAGACAATAAGAGAGTTTTGACAAAACAAAAAACTCTATTTCACTATTTTCAAAATTTCTCAAGTGGTAGCTGATCCATTTATTGCTTTGGCCTTTATTTTCTCCCCCTTTGGCATCAAGCACCAAAACAGAATCAACTTTGGCCCTTTAACCCCATTGCCTCACCAAAAATCTCCAATTAAGAGCAAATGGCAATAAGAGTTCAATAGATGGACTTGGAATAAGTTACCCTCTCATCGGAGTGCAGTGGAAGTCTTTCATGGTCCAAGTCCACCTTTTCCCTTTCAATCCTCCTTCGAGACTCCTTTGTTGAGGTCGGTGTGTCTGTCGGTCCCCATCGGCGTCTTTGCGGGCTTGGCGTCCTTCATCCCAAACCGCTTTAGCAGATCTTGCGTGTACTTTGTTTGGGAGATGAAGGTGCCGTCCTTGAGTTGCTTCACTTGGAACCCAAGGAAGTAGTTCAACTCGCCCATCATCGACATCTCGAATTTCTGCGTCATCACCCTACTAAATTCTTCACAAGACTTTTGGTTAGTAGAACCAAATATTATGTCATCGACATAAATTTGGCACACAAATAAATCACCATCACATGTCTTTGTAAAAAGAGTTGGATCGGCTTTCCCAACCTTGAAAGCATTAACAATTAGAAAGTCTCTAAGGCATTCATACCATGCTCTTGGAGCTTGCTTAAGTCCATAGAGCGCCTTAGAGAGCTTACACACATGGTCGGGGTACCGTTCATCCTCGAAGCCAGGGGGTTGCTCCACGTACACCTCCTCCTTGATTGGCCCGTTGAGGAAAGCGCTCTTCACATCCATTTGGAACAACCTGAAAGAACGGTGAGCGGCATATGCTAGCAAGATACGAATAGACTCTAGCCTAGCCACAGGAGCAAAAGTCTCCTCAAAGTCCAAACCTGCGACTTGGGCATAACCTTTTGCCACAAGTCGAGCCTTGTTCCTTGTCACCACCCCGTGCTCGTCCTGTTTGTTGCGGAACACCCACTTGGTTCCCACAATATTTTGCTTCGGACGAGGCACCAGTGTCCAAACTTCATTCCTCTTGAAGTTGTTGAGCTCCTCTTGCATGGCCAACACCCAGTCCGGATCTAGCAAGGCCTCCTCTACCCTGAAAGGCTCAATAGAAGAGACAAAGGAGTAATGTTCACAAAAATTAACTAGTCGAGATCGAGTAGTTACTCCCTTGCTAATGTCACCCAGAATTTGGTCGACAGGATGATCCCTTTGAATCATTGCTCGAACTTGGGTTGGAGGTGCCGGTTCCGCTTCTTCCTCCATCACATGATCATCTTGTGCTCCCCCTTGATCACACGCCTCCTGTTGATGAACCTGTTCATCGTCTTGAGTTGGGGGATGCACCATAGTTGAGGAAGAAGGTTGATCTCGTTCATCTTGTTCCTGTGGCCGAACTTCTCCAATCGCCATGGTTCGTATAGCGGCCGTCGGAACATCTTCTTCATCTACATCATCACAATCAACAACTTGCTCTCTTGGAGAGCTATTAGTCTCATCAAATACAACGTCGCTAGAGACTTCAACCAAACCCGATGATTTGTTGAAGACTCTATACGCCTTTGTATTTGAGTCATAACCTAACAAAAACCCTTCTACAGCTTTGGGAGCAAACTTAGAATTTCTACCCTTCTTCACTAGAATGTAGCACTTGCTCCCAAATACACGAAAGTAAGATACATTGGGTTTGTTACCGGTTAGTAGCTCATACGACGTCTTCTTGAGGAGGCGATGAAGGTAGACCCTGTTGATGGCGTGACAAGCCGTGTTCACGGCTTCCGACCAAAACCGCTCGGGGGTCTTGAATTCTCCAAGCATCGTTCTCGCCATATCGATTAGCGTCCTGTTCTTCCTCTCTACCACACCATGGTGTAGGGAGCAGAGAACTCGTGCTTGATCCCTTCCTCCTCAAGAAACTCTTCCACTTGAAGGTTCTTGAACTCGGACCCGTTGTCGCTCCTTATCTTCTTCACTTTGAGCTCAAACTCATTTTGAGCTCTCCTGAGGAAGCGCTTGAGGGTCCCTTGGGTTTCAGACTTATCCTGCAAAAAGAACACCCAAGTGAAGCGGGAAAAGTCATCAACAATAACTAGACCATACTTACTTCCTCCTATACTCAGATAGGCGACGGGTCCGAAGAGGTCCATATGCAGCAGCTCCAGGGGTCTTGAAGTGGTCATCACATTCTTGCTGTGATGTGCTCCTCCCACTTGTTTACCTGCTTGACAAGCTGCACAAGGTCTATCTTTTTCGAATTGAACGTTAGTCAAACCTATAACGTGTTCTCCCTTTAGAAGCTTGTGAAGGTTCTTCATCCCTACATGTGCTAAGCGGCGATGCCACAGCCAGCCCATGCTAGTCTTAGCTATTAAGCATGCATCTAGACCGGCCTCTTCTTTTGCAAAATCGACTAAATAAAGTTTGCCGTCTAATACACCCTTAAAAGCTAGTGAACTATCACTTCTTCTAAAGACAGACACATCTACATTTGTAAATAGACAGTTATACCCCATGTTGCATAATTGACTAACAGATATCAAATTATAACCAAGAGACTCTACTAAAAACACATTAGAGATAGAGTGCTCATTTGAAATTGCAATTTTACCTAACCCTTTTACCTTGCCTTGATTCCCATCACCGAATATAATTGAATCTTGGGGATCCTTATTCTTTACGTAGGAGGTGAACATCTTCTTCTCCCCCGTCATATGGTTTGTGCATCCGCTGTCGATAATCCAGCTTGAACCCCCGGATGCATAAACCTGCAAGGCAAATTTAGGCTTGGGACTTAGATACCCAACTCATGTTGGGTCCTACAAGGTTAGTGCAAATATCCTTAGGGACCCAAATGCAAGTTTTGTCTCCCTTGCATTTTGCCCCTAACTTCCTAGCAACTATTTTCTTATCCTTTCTACAAATAGCAAAGGAAGCATTTAAAGCACAATAGATTGTAGAAGGTTCATTCACTACTTTCCTAGGGGCATGAATAACATTCTTTCTAGGCACGTGATGAATATCATTTCTCCTAGACATATTTCTACCATGCATATAAGAAGAACTAGAAGCAAACATGGCATGAGAGTCAAAATCATCATAGGCATTATAACTCTTATAAGCATTTCTAGTTTGTCTCCTATCATGATACATAAAAGCATGGTTCTTTTGCACACTACTAGCCATAGGGGCCTTCCCTTTCTCCTTGGCGGGAATGGGAGCCTTATGGCTTGTTAAGTTCTTGGCTTCCCTCTTGAAGCCAAGCCCATCCTTAATTGAGGGGTGTCTACCAATTGTGTAGGCATCCCTTGCAAATTTTAGTTTATCGAAATCATGCTTGCTAGTCTTAAGTTGAGCATTAAGACTAGCCAATTCATCATTAAGCTTGGAAATTGAAACAAGGTGTTCACTACAAGCATCAATGTCAAAATCTTTACACCTAGTACAAATTACAACATGTTCTACACAAGAATTGGATTTATTTGCTGCTTCTAATTTAGCATTTAAATCATTGTTGACACCTTTCAAAGTAGAAATGGTTTCATGACAAGTAGATAGTTCAAAAGACAGCATTTCATTTCTTTTAGCTTCTAATGCAAGAGATTTTTGAGCCTCTACAAACTTATCATGTTCTTCATACAACAAATTCTCTTGCTTTTCTAAAAGTATATTCTTTTCATTCAAGGCATCAATTAATTCATTAATTTTGTCTATCTTAGATCTATCTAAGCCCTTGAACAAACATGAATAATCTACTTCATCCTCATCGCTAGATTCATCCTCACTTGACGAAGCATAGGTAGAGTTGCGAGTACATACCTTCTTCTCCTTTGCCATAAGGCATGTGTGACGCTCGTTGGGGAAGAGGGTTGATTTGTTGAAGGCGGTGGCGGCGAGTCCTTCATTGTCGGAGTCGGAAGTGGAGCAATCCGAGTCCCACTCCTTGCCTAGATGCGCCTCGCCCTTTGCCTTCTTGTAATGCTTCTTCTTTTCCCTCTTGTTTTCCTTTTCCTGGTCACTATCATTATCAGGGCAGTTAGCGATAAAATGACCAATCTTACCGCACTTGAAGCATGAGCGCTTCCCCTTCGTCTTGGTCTTGCTTGGCTGCCCCTTGTGACCCTTTAGCACCGTCTTGAAGCGTTTGATGATGAGAGCCATCTCTTCATCATTAAGTCCGACCGCCTCAATTTGTGCCACCTTGCTAGGTAGCGCCTCCTTGCTTCTTGTAGCTTTGAGAGCAAAAGGTTGTGGTTCGTTGATTGGTCCATTCAAGGCGTCGTCCACGTACCTTGCCTCCTTGATCATCATTCGCCCGCTGACGAATTTTCCTAAGACTTCTTCGGGCGACATTTTGGTGTACCTGGGATTCTCACGAATATTATTCACCAAATGAGGATCAAGAACGGTAAAGGACCTTAGCATTAGTCGGACGACGTCGTGGTCCGTCCATCGCGTGCTTCCGTAGCTCCTTATTTTGTTGATAAGGGTCTTGAGCCGGTTGTATGTTTGAGTTGGCTCCTCGCCCCTTATCATCGCGAACCGTCCAAGCTCGCCCTCCACCAACTCCATTTTGGTGAGCAAGGTAGCGTCATTTCCCTCATGAGAGATCTTGAGGGTATCCCAGATTTGCTTGGCGTTATCCAAGCCACTCACTTTGTTATATTCATCCCTGCACAATGAAGCTAGAAGAACAGTAGTAGCTTGTGCATTCTTATGGATTTGCTCATTAATGAATATAGGACTATCCGAACTATTAAAGTGCATTCCACTATCTACAATCTCCCATATACTAGGATGGAGAGAGAATAGGTGACTACGCATTTTGTGGCTCCAAAATCCGTAGTCCTCCCCATCAAAGTGTGGGGGCTTGCCGAGTGGAATGGAAAGCAAATGTGAATTTGAACTTTGCGGAATACGAGAGTAGTCAAAGGAAAAGTTAGAATTAACCGGTTTCCTTTGCTCGTAGTCGTTGTGGTCGTCGTCCTTTTGGGAAGAAGTAGACTCATCACTGTCGTCGTAGTATACGATCTCCTTGATGCGCCTCGTCTTCTTCTTCTTCCCTTCCTTTCGTCTATGACCTGAGCCGGAGTCGGTAGGCTTGTCATCTTTGGGCTCATTGACGAAGGACTCCTTCTCCTTATCGTTGATCACGATTCCCTTCCCCTTAGGATCCATCTCTTCGGGCGGTTAGTCCCTTTCTTGAAGAGAACGGCTCTGATACCAATTGAGAGCACCTAGAGGGGGGGGGGTGAATAGGTGATCCTGTAAAACTTAAACTTATAGCCACAAAACTTTGGTTAAGTGTTAGCACAGTTTATGCCAAGTGGCTAGGGGGGAGTCAAAACACAATAACCACAAGAATTCAATCACAGAGATGACACGGTGGTTATCCCGTGGTTCGGCCAAGTACAAAACTTGCCTACTCCACGTTGTGGCGTCCCAACGGACGAGAGTTGCACTCAACTCCTCTCAAGTGATCCAATGATCAACTTGAATACCACGGTGTTCTTGCTTTTCTTTTCTCAATCCCGTTTGCGAGGAATCTCCACAGCTTGGAGCCTCTCGCCCTTACAAAAGATGTTCACAAAGAATCACAGAGCAAGGGAGGGATTAGCAACTCACACACGACACAAAGATCACAGCGAATACGCACACACAAGACCCAGACTTGAGCTCGAAAGACTAGCACACTAGAACGGAGCTCAAATCACTAGAATGTCGAACAAGTGCGCAAGATTGATGTGTGAGTGATCAAGAGTGCTCAAGGAATGCTTGGGTATCTCCCTCCATGCGCCTAGGGGTCCCTTTTATAGCCCCAAGGCAGCTAGGAGCCGTTGAGAACAAATCTGGAAGGCCATCCTTGCCTTCTGTCGTCGGGCGCACCGGACAGTCCGGTGCACACCGGACACTGTCCGGTGCCCGATTTCTTTCCTTAAACAGTCCAGTCGACCGTTGCCGACCGTTGCAGATCTGGCGCACCGGACAGTCCGGTGCACACCGGACAGTCCGGTGCCTCTTTCCGACCGTTGGCCAGACCACGTGTCGCGCGCAGATTCCGCGGCCGACCGTTGGCTCGGCCGACCGTTGGCTCACCGGACAGTCCGGTGCACACCGGACAGTCCGGTGAATTTTAGCCGTACGCCGTCGGCAAATTCCCGAGAGCGGCGTCTTCGGGTCGAGGCAGCCTGGCGCACCGGACACTGTCCGGTGCACCACCGGACAGTCCGGTGCCCCAGACCGAAACAGCCTGTTGGCTGTACACAGCCAACATTCTCCTTTTCTTCTTCTCTCTGTTTCTAACACTTAGACAAATATATTAGTACTCAAAACCAATGTACTAAGGTTTAGAACATACCTTTACTTGTGATTTGCACTTTGTTCATCCATGAGCATAAATTCACATTTAAGCACTTGTGTTTGACACTCAATCACCAAAATACTTAGAAATGGCCCAAAGGCACATTTCCCTTTCAAAGCTGCTCTTTACCAAATGCCATCAGCGCTACGAAGGTTGTTTGCAACGATACTGGTTTACTGCGAGCCAAATGATGTGGCCGAATTGTGGCAGAGACACCTTGACACAATGTCCGAGGATTATCATCGTATTACTCAGAGCAAAACTCATTTGCAGCAGATGGTCTTGATTGACATTAGAAACATGTTGCAGTCAATGGGTAAAGACATAAAGACATTCCCTCTCCCTGCTATCATCGATAGATATGACGATTCACAAGGTATTGATAGAGAGATTTACGAGGAGGAAAGTATCGAGGCGACGACAGAAGATGTTGCTTTGCACGAAACCCTAAATGAGGAGCAGAAGTCTGCCTATGAAAAGATCTTATCTGTTGTTGACACCAGTAATGGCGGTATGTTCTTTGTGGATGGGCCTGGTGGGACTGGAAAGACTTATCTGTATAAGGCATTGCTTGCGGTGCTACGTAGTCAGGGCAAGATTGCAGTTGCAACAGCTACATCTGGGGTTGCGGCTTCCATAATGCCTGGTGGGAGAACTGCCCATTCACGCTTCAAGATACCACTTACTATTGATGATGGTGCTATATGTACCTTCACGAAACAAAGTGGGACATCAAAGTTGCTACAGAAAGCGTCGCTCATTATTTGGGACGAGGCATCAATGGCTAAGAGACAATCAATTGAAGCGTTGGACAACAGCATGCGTGATATCATGGGACGCCCTGGTCTGCCCTTTGGTGGGAAGACTATTGTGTTTGGGGGAGATTTCAGACAAGTACTCCCTGTTGTACGTAAGGGGTCAAGGGCTCAGATAGTTGCTGCCTCTCTACGGAGTTCTTACCTATGGGAATCAATGTGCCACCTAAAGCTTGTTCGCAACATGAGAGCAAAGAGCGACCCATGGTTTGCAGAATATTTGTTGCGTGTCGGTGGTGGAACTGAGGAAGTGAACAACGATGGTGATGTTCGTCTTCCAGATGAGGTATGTGTGCCATATACCGGTGATGACCACGACCTTGACAGATTGATAGATGACATTTACCCCAGTCTAAACGAAAACATGTCTAATACAAGCTACATCACTTCAAGAGCAATATTGACTACTCGGAACGACTGGGTGGATATGATAAATATGAGGATGATCGATCGTTTCCAACGGGAGCAGATGATGTACCATAGCTTTGACACCGCGATGGACGATCCTAATAACTATTATCCATCAGAATTCCTAAACACGCTGAGTCCTAATGGACTACCCCCGCACGTTCTGAAGCTCAAAATTGGGTGCCCAATCATGTTACTTAGGAATATAGACCCTGCTAACGGACTTTGCAACGGTACACGGCTGGTGGTACGTGGTTTCCAAAAAAATAGTATCGATGCTGAAATTGTCCTTGGTCAGCATGCTGGAATGCGGGTTTTCTTGCCTCCTATACCCCTGTGCCCTTCTGATGACGAGATGTTCCCTTTCCATTTTAAAAGGAAGCAGTTTCCAGTAAGACTAAGTTTCGCCATGACTGTTAACAAGTCTCAGGGACAGACGATTCCTAATGTTGCTGTGTACTTGCATGAACCAGTGTTCTCTCATGGCCAGCTATATGTTGCTCTCTCAAGGGCCACAACTCGATTGAATGTGAAGGTACTTGTAATTCCAGTCACTGATGATAAAATGAAGAAGGGGGTGGAAAAGAAGTCAACAATAAATGGCGTAACATACACAAAGAATATTGTCTATAAGGAGGTCCTTACGACGTAGCTGGACTGTGAATTTATTTCTTTTGGTATAATGTATGTGAACTCGGCCAACACTGTATGTGAACACTATATTTCTAAAGATGTGTGTGCTGGTATCGGATATCGTGAGCATCTTGCAGAACATGTGCGCGTTCGTGCGAGCGGCCTCATGGCGACGCCGTCCTATTTTATATCATATTTTATATCATTTTATTTGCAATATTAATTTTTCATTATTATGTTATCACTAATGCATGTAAAATTGTTTAGCTGGTTATAGTAGAAACATTTGAATCGTGTATCAAATAATACATAGTAACAATGATTATAGGTTTTTGTCTCCTGTGGATGGAATCTAAAGAGGAAAATGTTGCACTTACAATCATCCAAAGAGATAATACATTATCTATAGATGAATCTCTACTAATGTCCTTGTCTCATAACAAGCCAAAAAAATCGGTGACTACTACAATAGTTCCGAAAGGTATGATAACTTCCATACTATCGTCTGCATCAATTTGTATTGTTTTTATTGCAAGTGATTCATGTTTGATCTCATGACTGTTTCGTTCGTAGATTATATTTGCACGCAGGGTGATCTTGCACTCATCGATTGGATTAAAGAAATCCCTTGTGAACCAAGGGTAGAAGTCGTGCTTATTGATGATGCTTTTGTGGAAAGGAAGTGGATGGAATGCCTATTTCAACCGGACGCATATCTAGGTGATGAGGTAATTCATGATAATTCAACTAGCTAGGAGCACCACACTTCCAAGATACTCACCCTGGTATTTTAAGCCATAACTTACATACTTGCAGGTGATAGACTGTTACATAAATTTAATAAAAGCTCAAGAGCATCTAAAATGCCGATCTGGAGGTCGTGTACACATAGAAAATGCTTTTCAGTTCAACTTTCTAAAGCGAGACGGTGATGTTGAAACTAAAACAGATGAGTTATATCCAAGTAAAGACATGGCACAAATATCTAGCGCTGAAAGAAGAGTTTTACTTTATCTAGACCATGACATGGTAAATACGAGATTGCAATCTACACGGTTAGTGTTTACATGTATTATTATGCAATATTTATAATTGACTTGTAGGTGTTTATTCCAATAAATATCCGAGAAATGCACTGGTATCTTGCTGTGATCAATGCAAGAAATATGGAGATACAAGTGCTCGACTCACTTGGTACATCATCCGGTCGCAATGACCTCATTGCCACTGTGAGTTTATACAAACTCAACAATTACGAATCCCTTATTAACTTAAACTCTCAACTTCTAATTCTATGTTTTTATAATAATAATAAAGATAAAAGGACTCCAAAGACAAATTGATATGGTATCTCAGCGTAAGGAGTTAACAGATCATAGGTGGCCAGACCTCCGAGTTGCTTCTTGGCCACTTAAAGAAATAGAAATGGAATATGCAAAGCAAACAGATAGGTACACCATATATTCTTATGTGTTGCTATTAATATTCATTGCTGTTAATCTTCACATTTTATCATCTGGTTGATGTAGCTCCTCGTGTGGCCTCTTTCTACTAAACTATATCGAGTACTGGACAGGGGATGAACTATCTGATAATTTTACCCAGGTATATTATTACTACTATGACATTACATGTGGCTATAACATGAATATTTGTTTGCTGTCTTCTGTTATTATTATGTCAATCCAATTGATACATATAATTGCTAAATAAATTGTTTCTTATTTGCAGGACGACATGTCACACTTTAGGAAAAAATTGGCTGCTATATTACTATCCTCAGATATAAACAAGAGAAAGGGGTGTCCGTTATACAAGTATGACAAAGAAGTCGATGCTGGATGCTCCTCTGATGTTCAGATATTAGATAGTCCCACAAATCCTAAGAAGAGGAAACTACCTTGTGTATCTGAAGAAAACAAAGTATTGATGGAAGATGGTGATGGCCCCATCACTCAAGCAGACTTAGAAAGGTGGTTTGTTCATGATTGGGATAAAAGAACTCCTATAAAAATCCCGACCGATGAGTGCACTAATGAGTTTTTACTGAGTGGCCTTTCCACAAAGGACATGCCAGTGACCAAAGCCGATTTAATAGATGTTCTATGTGATTGCATCATGACAATCCAAGATGATACGACATTAGAGTAAGTGCTCATTGTTTTATCTATTTTATATGTACCAACTACGTAAAGTTTTGATATATACTTTTGTCATGTTGCATTACAGGATGACATGGGTGCGAAGTTTCAACCCTTTTAAGATAGAAATATCTGTCAAAGACCTGCAAAACGTATTAAGGGTAAATCTAGATATGACTCTAAAATGTTTTGACATGGCTGTTCGATTGTTGGCCATTAAAGAGTCACATATGTCGAAAGATGAAATGATAAAGGATAAAAAACATTATATGGACATGCGCTTCTGGGTAAGTTTGTTTCCAATCAATAATGTAGTAATATATTGTATCTATACATATAATCCTAATGTGGACATGTATATATATTTATCTAGAGAATGGTTGGTTTTGGTAAACTTGCAAAGTACCATCAGGATCCTACAGCAGAAGAGTTAGCCAAAACACTCGACTGTTGGCCTTCATTGAACTATTATATCACTGGTTGTAAATATGTAAGTATGTGTTCATTTCGAATGTATTTATAAAAGGCACTTCGTTGCAATCCTAATGACTGGTATTTTGTAGGTTCTTATGCCATGGAAATTCAACGGATGCTACGCACTTTTTATAATCGATCATGGTAAAAAGCACGTAACTTTTATGGACTTTACACCCACTGAAGATTGGTGTAAACACATGCCATACAAGAGGTTTGCAGAAGCAATTATCATGGCCTCTAAGAAATATAAGATTGCCTACAATAAGAAACGTTCTGGATGGGCACATGATATTTTTAAGTGGGAACATACAATTCGGTCTGGTCTTCCATTGGACTTAAAAGGGTATTTTCTTAATACCATATTCTCAACAGTTTAAATTTTTTCTATGATAACCATTGTATATAATATAGTTGGCCAAACATTATTCTGTAGGGTTAATACAAGCTACTTCGTTCTACAAGCTATGGTCATGTGGGGGAGTGGTAGACGAATGGAATTTAATAGGGTGAGTGGAGTACGTTTGGTTCATGTTTAAACATACATTTCAGTTACATAATATAAATTTGACGTATTGTTCTCTTATGTCTTTGTGTGTAGGATACAAAGATTCTTCGAAGGAACTTTGTAATTGATCTATTAAGTTACGAGGAGAATTCATGCCGCTATGCTATCCCTCCAAACATACAACAACGACTTATCAGTATCGCTAAAAAAGATTAGATTAATGTACGGTTGTCGACATATTTGACTATTATTAGAAATTGTAAGACAAGTTGATTCGTGCAATACCGATGGTGCATCAACAATATGCGTGTAGAACTACATATTTTCCATGTCTTCTTTTTCTCGTGTATTATTTTTCAAGTCCGAAGAACATCTGCCATGATATACACTTTCTTGTGCAGACCACTTTTTTGTGTGCTTGCAATTGCAACTATATTGCCTTTTCGTCCTGTGGAGAGGTTAGTCCACCTAATGTTTTCAGGTCCCAGTGAATGCACAGGCAGTGGCTTTGTTTTCTTTCCTAAACATTATAACACATTTGTAACCTTTTTCTATAATATTATAACACATTTGTACATGAGTTATTGTGATATTTTATCTTCCCGTTGCAACGCACGGGCATCCACCTAGTAACATAATAAAACCGCAGTTTGCATTGGCTAGATGGGTGCATTTAAATATCTCATACACTAGGATGTGGGTTCAAACCTCTACAACTACACATTTTTTACTAAATTATACAATATACTCAGATGGGCCAACGTGCCACTGGGCCGGCCCGACACAACATTTTTTGCTAAATTATACAATACTAGGAACGTGCCCGTGCGATGCCACGGAACACAAATTGCAATCCTCCAATGGACTTAGAGCCCTGACGACGGGCGGCGTGAGTACAATAGTGACGGCAAAATATGTGATTATTAAACATAGATACAGCAGCAGGTCGACCATGTCCCCGGGCACGAACGCGTCGCCCTCCCGCCGCCGCCGCTCGCCGTGCTCGCGCAGCACGTGCTCAATGAGCCGGTCGAACTTCGCGGCCAGCCGCTTCATCCTGCCCACGTACCCGTGCGCGTCGAGCCAGCCGAGCCACGTCACCATGTCGCCCACGTGCAGCGCGCCGTTGAGGAAGAAGATTTCCTCGATCATCCACCTGAACTCCTCGGACGTGGTCGCGGCGCTCGGCCTGGCGCCATCCTCGCCCACGTACTTCTTGCCCAGCACCATGCGCGAGATCACGTTGAGCGTCACCATGAGTAGACGCTCCTTGAGCACCACCGCCGTCGTGCTGGTGCTCGTGGCCGGGTGCAGGTCGCGCAGCATGGCGCGGACCTCCTCGACGCGCACGCGCTCCGTGAGGCGGAGCTGGCGCGCGCTGAGCAGCTCCGTGACCCATAGCTCGCGGAGCTGGCGCCGGTAGGGCCCGTAGTGCGACCACAACATGCCAGAGTAGTTGTACACGGTGTGCTTGCCGCAGGCCATGCGGGGCCGGTCGAGGTACGCCAGGTCCTGGGTCTTGAGGAGGACCTCGACCACCTCGACGGAGGAGCCCACGGCGACGGGAAGGAGCCGAAGCAGAGCGACATGAGCGGGGAAGGAGGCGGTTGCGCGCATGGCGGGGAAGAAGGTGGGGGCGGCTGCGCGGGGAAGGAGGCGGCTGCGCGCATGGCGGGGATGGAAGCGGGGGCGGCTGCGCGGGGAAGGAGGCGGCTGCGGGAGCGGGAGCGGATCCGGCGCGACTCGCAAGCGAGGATGGAATCGCAATCGGACGGTGGGGATGTACGCAATCGGACAGTCGGGATACAGGCGGGGCACGGTTGTGCCTGGTCTACACTATCGTCTTAAGGATTAGTAGAGATACTCAGATGGGCCAACGTGCCACCGGACCGGCCCGACACGACTAGCAGGCTGACGGGCTGTGCCTGGGCCGCTACCGCGGCATGTGGGCCCATTAGACACGACACGGTTAGTGAGGTGGGCCTGACGGGCTGTGGTGAACACGGGTCGTGCCGGGTCGGGCCGTGCCGGCCCGTTTGGCCATCTATAGCTATAGGTGCCCCTTGGCCCTTACTCTCCAGGACGTCAACTGGTACACAATCTCGTTTAATTCTGCAAACTTTCAGAGTGAGGTATTGGTGCTCAGCACAAGCAAGACCCCCTTTGATAGAGCTGTTTTAACGACTTCTTAAAAAAATTACTGAAGTAGAGAATTTTTTATGAACTCTTCTTAGAGAACACGGAGGAGCTCATCTAAAAAGACCGGTAAGAGCCAGGAGCCATAAAAAGAAGCTTCTACCGGCTTCTCTCCCATGTTTTTCTCTTCGCCTATGTTACATCGTAGGAGAATCTTCATGTGGAGTTATATTTGAAACCAAACATAATCCTCTTTCTAGAGCCCTTTCTAAAATAAGGATGAAACTTTTTTTATGAACCAAAGTCAGGCTACGGCTGGTAGAGCAAGAGCCCTACCAAATGGGGACTAAATATATTTGCAGATTCACTTACCAGTACACGTCGACACCCACCCCAGCCAGCAATTTGGTACAGGATCATCCTGACAGGCGAAACACGATCCCGCGGGGCTCGCGACCCTATCACGCTCCGATCCTGCATGCTGCTAGCTCCCTGCAGATACGATGTATATTTTATGGTTAATAACAATGGCCAAAAGCCGATACGCTCCATGATCATCTATCTGCTCGCCTACTACCCCCGGCCAGTCGTGGCCAAGTGAAGACGACGACGACACTCTTTGTTAGTTATTATAAATCCGTGGGTGGGGGAGCAACCAATAATCGCCACCTGACGCACGCACGCAAGCAGCGCGGATCCTTTTGTGTGTCAGATCGAGCGTGCGGCTGTGGTTGTGGTTGTGGACGTCGCTGGAGAGGAGGTTCCTTTGGGTCGTGGAGGCACACGAGCACGACACGTGCTCTGCGCGCCAGGCGCCACTTGCAACTTCCCACTCGCGTGTACAACGCCTTCTCCATTTGGGTTTTTTTTCTTTTTGAAAAAAAATGCAAAGCTGTATGAACGCAGAGTGGCAACGCACCGGTGCTGCTGGCTAGCAGAGAATAGCATGCCGCTACGTTTGGCTGCACATGGATCCACCCCTTGTCCTCGCTCCGCCACCATTTGTGCTTATAGATGTCCATCTTGGCCGGACCCACCGGTCGCCCGTGACACGGCACGAAATTGGCCCGGCCAAGAACCGGCACGACCCGGCTCCTATCTTGTCTGGGCCAGCCTGGTCCGTTCGCCGAGTCGGGTTGGACCACGAAAATCAGCCCACCGGGTTTAGCCTGACCCGGTCCGTTTGAGGAGGAGGCACGCGGTGGCCCGGTTTATGTTAACCGGCCGCGCGTCCCACCCCACTCCCTCGACTCGGCTCTGACGCTCTCGCCTCACATTTGCGCTCTCGTCCTCGCCTCGCTCGCTCTCTCTACGACTCCGCCCAAACCCTAATCCCCTCTCCCCTCTCGGATCTGCGGTTCACCATCGGGCGCCGGTGTCTCCTGTGCTTGGACTCAGTTCCCCGCCGGTCGCCGCCGCCGTGCTTGGACATCTATACTTCCTCTCTGTCCTTACCTTCCTCTCCTGGTCCTCTCCCTAACCCTAATCCCCTCCGGTGTTCCTCGCTCCACGGATCCCACCCATCGTCCGTCGTCTCCGGTGCTCCTACTGCACAAGGTGAGTTCCTCAGGCTCTACTCCTATCCCTATTCCTATCGGTGTGTTCCTCGGGCCCTACTCCTAATTCTAATCCTTCCGGTGTGTTCCTCAACGTAGGTATCGGTGAAATCCGGTGTCGCGTAGTCGTTGAGGAGTCGGAGACGTGTGCGAGAGGTCGAGGACTCAAGGAGCCGGGCAGCCGGCTCCAGCTGTGCTCCTCGTGCTCGTTGTCGAGGTCAAGGTCTCAAGGCTATGGATCTTGACCCGGCTGCAGAGGAGGAGGAGCGACAGCTTGAGGACCACAATGAGGCGATGGATGCTAGACAAGCCTTAATGGGTGTTGGTGTCACTCATTTAGATCCTATCGAGCTTGAGGATTTTGTCGGCTCTAGAATAGGCACTGCTACGGATTCCACGAGCCCACCAGCATCTACCACTGCCTCTGTTGGTGGCGGCTCAAGGAAGAGATCCAAAGTTTGGAACAATTTCGACGAGTTAACCAATCTGGTAAATGGTAAGCGTGTAAGGTATGCTGCTAGATGCAAGTTGAAACATTGGGCGTGTTCGGCAGGCTGCAAGCCGACACTGTTGTAGCTGTTTGGACTGCTGCAGCTGCAATCCATAGAGAGAAAAATACTGTAGAAGCCGCAGCCGCAGCCGGATTGCAGCCGCAGCAAGCCGCAGCGAACAAGCCGATTAAGTGCTAGATCCTCTTGCGCACTTGCCAGGGTGCCGGGAGACTTTGGGACGCGCAGCATGCCCGACGTAAGGTACACGTCTTCTCATCGCCGGTGAGTGGAATACTGGAGTCCATTCCGCCTCTGTTCGCCCGGGCGGGCGAGCGAGCGACCAGGACGGTGCCCACCAGCACGTTTCCCTCCTCACCGATCATCGTTGGCTCGCGCGAGGAATTTTAGTGCACATATTAAGTGCGTGTTGGGTTAGCTAGCCAGGATTGAAGGTAAAAACCGTTCCGGCTTATTAAAGTTACACAAATTAGCGAATCATTCCACCCAAAATTATTCTGGTCGCCGGTTCCAGATAAAACGAACGGGCCCTAAATCATCACCACTTATTTTAGACGTCTCTAATTATTTGGTACATTAAATCAACATGATAGGTCCATAGCAACTAGCCACAAAAACCAAAATTCATGGACCGTCTCTTAAGGTCTGACCCCACCAAAATTCTCGTTAGATTTCATTATTACATCAACAAAGCTACTATTATATATTGCCTATAAAGCTTTTTTTTTGGAACGTCAGACAGCTCTGCACTTCGAAGATTAAATTAATGTCAAAGGCGAGCGCTTAATGCACGAAAATCACCATATCTATATAACAAGTTAATTCGGTATTAACTACGTGAGAGAAATGCATCGTTTTCTTATATACAGTGGAGATCGCTGTAGGATTGTAATAGACGACGAGATCGATTGGACGGGCAGTCAAGTGATCGTTGCCTAAAATTTTAAACTTGCCCCAAACACACCCCGTGTGGGTTAGGACTGAGGACGAGCGATCTTAGAGATAGTGTTCCCTTCACGGCGCCGTAAAAGAAGCATGAGATCGGTCAACACTGAGAAAACAATTTTAAGTTTTAAAAGTTTTTATATATAAAAAAGATAAACTCCAACAAAGTCGTTGCCGACGAAGAATCGCCGGATCGGCGACATTGCAGTTGCATGTTGCCGAACTTTTCGGAGTTAATGCACAGATATCCATGCAAAAGGCGTCGAATCCTTCTACAGTAGTAGACTAGTAGTAGGCATTAACGAATCCATTCCCCCCCCCCCCCCCCCCCCCCCCCCACCCCCACCATCTCATATCTTCCTTTGCAACCCAACTCCTGGCAAGTTCACGGCCACATGTTCAGGCGTTGTTTACATGGTGTGGGGGCAGAAGAGACAAAGTACGCCTCTTTTTTTATATAAAAAATAAGAAGGAAGAACTACGAAGCGAGGCTTTGACTTTGCTTCTCATACGCATACTGCATACATAGGGCTTAAGCAATGCTATTCCTTCAGTTGGTTACAGTAACAAGAGCACTCCCGAATCCCGATACTGACGATCTGTCTATTCTGTTCGTTGGTTTGGTGTTCCAAGCCTTAGTTAAACGTGTACTACTATAAATTGGTACAGTAGGCGTCAGTAGCTAGGGTCATCTGCAGCGCAGGCCTTAACCTTTACCCCGAGTCCCCGACCGTGTCCGTGGCTGCGACGGCCGGGGCAGCAGACCCTGCCTCCTGAATCCGGACCAGCGACCGCCGGGCGCCGGCTGCCCGGCCGGCCGGCCGGCTGGCAGCCTGGCACCTGCTGCTCGCTTCTCCTGTCACAGCACCAATTGTTCAACTCAGGTGCGCAGCGCAATTGTTCCCCACTTGGCACTTGTTTTTGGTTTGCTGAATTATGTTCAGCCCATTTGGCAACATGTTACAAATACCGAAGCAGCAAACTAGAAGGCCAGCACCACCAAAGCCAGGGAACTTTTGGCTTGCTAATCAATCAATCAGAGTATGCTCGTAAACTGCTGGATCATACATACAGCAGTATCTCGGTTCATTGTTGGGCTTAATCTCTATATGTTAACATAAACAGCACCTGGAAGAGAAAAAAAAAGAATGCTACTAGTGCACACCATTCCGTTTCCCGTGTAAAGTGCTGCTAGCTAGTTAGTGTGCCCGTGGTAGCCTGGTAGGAAGAACAATCGGCAAAAGCGTGACCTTGCTTGCCCCGTGCTCGGATGCAAAAGTATGTATTCATTCATGTCCTTTGACAGCCTAAAAAGTGGGTTCGGTCATCAGGACTCGGCAGAGCTGGGAGACGACGACGGTGGGCGATTCGTGACTTGATTTAATCCAGGCCACTAGTTCCCTTCTTCCACCACCACATGCACCTGTGATGCGATGCAGTCTGGACTACTTGCACACGGGGATCACGCTTTATTTCGTCTGCAGGATGGATCAGTGCTTCGGATGCCTTGCGCTGTTTTTTTTTTGTATGGTGAGATGCCAACAAGTATGTAGTAACGTAAGGTTCCAGTAACTTTTCTGGCTCCTTTTTTATCTGAACCAGTGCCCTGCCCTAGCGAACGACATGTCGCTGCTGGTACGACCTCGTCGCCTTTCGTCAATTTTTTTTTTATCTGATGACGAAAGGACATGCTCTGATAGGGAGAAGAGTCGTAGCACAGGAATCCAGGGGCCGGCGAGCCGGCCCACCCTGGCCCGAGTCCGGCCCCGAGAAAGCGACGCCACGCGGCCAATTGGAAGACCGCGTCGGGGGTCAGCCCACGCCCGCCCAGCATAATAAGAGCGCCTGCCAATTGAGAGACGGAGACAAAACGCCCGCCTTGGAAACCAAGACCACCAGAGACGACGGACGGACGGACGGAGACCGGAGCAAACGAGGCGGCCGGGGTCCGGAGCAGAGGACGCGTCCAATACTACAACAGGAGCGCCCGATCCTTCCCATCCCCCAAGCTCGCCCGCCTCCGATTCCCGCTGTCCTGTCCCCTCCAAACACCCTCCCGCCGAAGGCCTCCGATCCAGGCCGCAACCGGGATGGCGCGTGCCGGCGGGAGGAGGTCGGCGGCGGCGCCGGCGGCTTCGGGAGAGCCCTCCGTCGAGTGCTCTCGCGGCGGGTGAGTGCCGTGCCTCTGAATTCTCGGTGCTCTCTCTTCCGTTTTAGGCGCCGCGATCCGCTTTGGCTTCTCCGCTCCGCCCGTCTGGTTTTTTTGTTTTTTTTTGTTTTTGTTTTTTTACCTACCATCTCGATCGGTTTGGTTGCGCGCGTGAGTGATTGGAACGGTTCGAGCTGCTCCGAAAGAGCACCGTCGCGGCGCGTCGCCCACATTTGATTCACATCAAATACAGAGTGGTGAGTACTACCCAATACCATGCAAAAATAAGCCCCGGATACCAGCGCTGGATTTTAGGGGAAAAAGTCGCCCTGACCCCTGACTCCGCGCGCCTCCGTTTTCGCTTTCGAATTTCTGTCGGGTCGGGTCGGGTCGGGTCGGGAATGGACCTAGAGCGGCGTCGCCCTTTCGAACGGAAGCCGTAGCCACATTTATTATTAACACATCCTCCTCCGGTTGGGACTGGGAGGACCGGAGGCCGAATTGTATTGGCGCGGTGACCCGCAGAGCACATGCAACCGAACCAAGCGCTTCGCCTTCTGTTCATATTCTGTCAAACAATCCAACGCTACCAGTAGTCAATTATTTCGGTTCACGGAAGGGTATCTAAACTTGTGTTGTTGTTGTTGTTGTTTTTTTGAGACTTCGACTCTGCATTTCTGCATATATGTAGGAATTAGGTTCTGCCGTAATTTTGTTTCTCTCTCCACCGGAGCAGTTCCTCTGGACTGAAAGGCCGCAACTTTAGTGGCCATGTAGTACTACTACGCGGGAAGAGCGAGCGAGCGGAGTTTAAGTTTACTACGCCCCTACGCCTGCCGGCCGGGCCGCGTAGAGCCGCAGACGCGTAGAGCCGCCGGCAGGCCCCCCTGCTCCCCCCCCTCCCCGCTTTCCCATCCACGGTACGCTACGGCACAGTGCGCGGGGCGCGGCAGAGGCTGTTTTTTTTTTATTACGGGACACTACCCTAGTCGAGAGAATCCTTTTTTTTTTACTTCCGAGCGTCTTCATTGTCGCTAGCCTTTCCGCGCTGTTTTTCGCTGCTGCTCCTCCAGTTTCTCGGGATCCGTGTGGGTTGTTGTTGCTCCGTCCGTCCGGTGGGATTCCCTATGTGCGGCGGCTTCAGGTGTACGGGTGTCGAGTTGTTGCCTTGGTGGTGAGCATCGTCAGGAGTGCACGACAGAGGCCGGGTCGGGGATTAAGGTTAACCTCGGCCGCCATATTAGTTTAGTGGTGGTTAGCCTTGTGCTTTCTTTTCGTTTGCTTTGTTCTTGACAACCTGTGTCAGTTCACAGTTGTGGGCCTGGTGAGCACTGCTGTATTTACTAGCAATTGCTTTGATTTGCTTGAAATGGCAGTGGTTTGCATTGCTCCGCGAGTGAGGATTTTCAGTTCGGTCTGAGTATCTTGCTATATGCTGCCGCGCTTTTGGCCCATCTCGGCGAACTTTCCTCTCGTCATTCGTGGTACTGTAAACAGTGAACTGCTTTCGGCGAACTGCTTCCGAACTAAACTTTTTTGGGTATCTCTTGTTTTGCAGTACCATTTTATGCAGACCTTCATACTTTGCTTTGTGTATACCTTTTTTTTGAGTAATTGACCTAGCTACATCATCCTGCTTTGCTTAATAGTCCTACTCGTATGTATCTTTAATGTAAGCAGAATTTACTTTTGGTGCGTGCGAATAAGAACACCGAGCTTTGGAAATTTTCTCTTAAAAAATATTCGCTTGCTCGTACTTTTACTGGGAGTCATTTTCTGGGGGTGCTGCTCCGTCTTCTTCTCGCGTCACCGTCCTTTTTCCTCCTTTACCAAAGCCTCATATTTGCATTGTCGATTGCAGATAACAGTCTGATACCCCCCCACCCACTGCCTTCACTGACTGCTAGAGCCCCTCCTTGTCAGTACAGTGTTTGGTGCTGAATCAAATCCACTGAAGATGCCAAGTTCTGAACCAGACAGTGATGATGTTTTCTTTGACGCATTTGAAGATGTTCGATCTGCAGGGGAACCTTCATGTTCAGAGGATTGCAGCACCAGCGATGAAGTTTCAGTGGTGAAATTTGAGTATGAGATTTGGGCAAACGAGCCGATGAGCGTTCAAGAAAGGCGGCAAAGGTTCCTCAAGGGAATGGGATTCGATGATTTCGTGTCTAGTAGAACAGATTCTTTTCAATGCCATGGTGAAATCACAGCCGTTGAGTCTTCCACTGGCATGGAGGTGAGAACGGCCAGTTGCCATTCTTCCGTGGATTCATCTGTTTGTGACAATGAATCGGAGTTTGACGGTGCCTGTTGCATAAGGGATATGGATAGTAGAAAGAGAGATATTGTCAAGGGTGGACATAGCAGTATAACTGACATGCTCAAGGAGGTTGGATCAGATAAGGTGATGTCTCTTCTGGAGTTCCAGAGTTTGCCTGGCCTCTCTCGGGCTGTTCAAAATTTAGTTCGGAGGGGGTGTGGTAAAAGTCCTGCAAAAGAAACGAAAAGTGCTAAGAAAATGGATGCCAAAAGCTTGTGGAAGAAATTCATGATAAAGAGAAGCTTTGGTAGCGTGTGCAAGTATGATGTCCATGTGAAAAACTGCACAAATAGTATACCAACCAGAACAAGAGTTCAACATCGGAAGAAAAATTTCCTTGAATTCTCTGCTGTCTACATGGATCAAGAAATCAGAGCTCACAAGGGTTCAATTCGGGTCATGAAATTCAGCCCATCTGGCTGGTATTTAGCAAGTGGTGGTGAGGATTGTGTTGTACGGATATGGCAAATCATACAAGTAGAAGCATCTCCTAAGTTGTATAGGGGAGAGGACCCCTATGAAAAAGTGGAGAAAGTTCAGGTCTTTAAGACAAGTATAGAAAAGGGGCAGAACCAGGCACTTGCAGTTATACCCAATAAGGTTTTTCGTATATCAGAGACTCCATTACATGAATTCCGTGGCCATACAAGTGATATCCTTGATCTGGCATGGTCCAAATCAGATGTAAGTCTTCCTTTGCATTCTGCCTAAGTCACATATCTTGCTCAGGCCACTTAACCTAAAGATGAACAGATACTCCCTCCATTTTTAAATATATGGTTCTTAGGATAAGCTAATTAGTTCAAAAAATAAACTAAGTAGTTTGTCACTAAACATCATATATTTAAAATGGAGGGAATATTATTTAGTGCTATTTCCCTGTTAAATTGCTTACCCTTTTGTTTTTTTTGCCTTGGTTTGACTGCAGTATCTCTTAACTTCATCCAAAGATAAGACAGTGCGCTTATGGAAACCCGGCTGTGATGGTTGTCTTGCAGTTTTCAAACACAAAGACTATGGTAAGCAGAATATCAGTAAACTATGACATGTTTTCAAAGCTTAATTGGAATCATTGCTCAATGTGTCGCATCATTTGTGATGTTGAGAAAGACTTTCTGATGTTCTCAGTACATTGAAACATACTAAGAGCTTAGATATTTTTTCCTTGGATAAGAACCTGACTCCCCTTTTGTGTTCCTTTGTAACTGATAACAGTAACATGTGTTCAGTTCAACCCTATTGATGAGAAATACTTCATCAGCGGTTCAGTAGATGGTAAAGTGCGCATTTGGGACGTGTTGGACAAGCGAGTAACTGACTGGGCCGATACGCGAAATATCATAACTGATTTGAGTTACCAACCGGATGGAAAGGTGTGAATCAGATACAATTGTCGTTGCATATTATTTTTTTTCCCAGTAACTCGATTCTAATTCACGCTTTTGCAAACCAGGGCTTTATTGTTGGCACGATTGCAGGCACATGTCGTTTCTATGATCAATCAGGTACATCAAGGTCTTTTTTTTTTCTTTAGGGCTAGTTTTCCCATTTTCCCTTGGGAAAATAGAAATCCCATGGGAAAATGTAGTTCCCAAACTAGTCCTTAATGTAATTCCACTTATGTTGAGTGTTCCAACTTGTGTAGTAGTGAACCATCGTGATCGCCAAATACGTTTACGAATAATTCAGTACTAAGATGGAGTGGTTCAATTTCCCTGTTCAGGTGAAAGCATCCAGCTAGAGAAAGAATTGTTTGTGCAAGGGAAGAAAAAGTCAGCTGCCTGTCGGATCAACAGCCTAAAGGTTCATTTCTCCCTTGGTGGCAGCACTAGTATTCTCGCAATTATTAAATCATATGAAATCGCTAATTCGTGATCTCTGCCTTGTTGCAGCTATGTGCAATTGGTTCCAACAGGGTTATAATCACATCAGGAGATTCCAAAATCCGAGTTGCCAATGGTGATACCATCCAAAAGTTTGAAGGTAGATTAGATTCACACGGAAAGCAGAAAACTCATCATGTTTCAACCCATGTTACGCGTCCTGCAGGCTTCAGTTACTGATAGATTCTTCTTCTTCTTCTTGTTTACTTTGTCTCTGACACAGGGCCTTGGAAGTCGAAGGCTCTGTCATTACCGTCTCTAACATCAGACGAGAGATACCTCATATCGGCCGGCAAAGATTCCAACGTCTACATCTGGGACTTGGCCAACTCGAGAGACGACGCAAAGCCAGTCCACTCGTGCGAGCTGTTCTTCTCCAAGGACGTGACGACCGCAGTGCCATGGCCGGGAGTGCGGCAACAAGACGGGCACGCGAGCGCGAAACCTGCCTGTGTGGCCGAGAAATCCGCCAGCGCGCCCATCCTGCGCCAGTCGGCCCCCGGGCCGTGGCCGTTCGTGGACGGCGGCGGCAGCAGCAGCAAGGGGTCGGCGACGTGGCCCGAGGAGAAGCTCCTTTCTGCAGCGAAGCCTGTGGAAAGCAGCCCGCGGCTGGACGACTGCCTCTCCATGCTATCCGCCGCGTGGAGCACGGTCATCGTGACCGCCGGCCGCGATGGCGTCATCCGGTCTTTTCCCAACTACGGCTTGCCCGTCAGGCTGTGAGCTCCGTCACCGGTCTGGGCTGCTGGTCAGTGGAGGCGCAGCAGCCGTGGTTGGCGACTGATGATAGATAACCTGCTAACGTCTTGAAGTTTTTTTTTCTCTCTCTCGTTTTTCTGGGCGGAGTTACTAGAAATTCTTTTTTATGTAAGCATTTGTTAGATCATGAACCTTGTCATGAAGAGATGATCTGTAGTAGTCAGTTCAAGTCCAAACACTTGTGCTCTGTGTGTGTGTGTTTTTTTTGCTGGATGGTTGTGACAAGGTAAAAAAACGCAAGCATTCAGTTAGATGTGACCAGCCTTTTTTTTGCCCTCTAACATCAGGATGTTTATATTGAAAATATATTTAAATAGTTTCTTTGTTTGTTTTCCTTATCTCTGCGAGCACACACTGTACCTGTCGTCGCAATTTTTTTTCTTCCATTCATATACTGTGATCTGCATTTTGTGCCGATGATAAATCAAGTTAGTCTATAATTTTGTCTCGATGGGCTCAGTTCTCGGTAAAACAGTCCAGTTGTCTAAGAGCGATTCCAAGAACAGCTAGCGCTTCATTTGGGGAGGAGAGCGGCGCCACGGCTGTCGGAGAGCAAATCTCCGCCGCCCCCGGCCGGGCGGCGGAGTGCACCCGCCTTAAATCCTGAGATGAGAAGTGGCTTAGGCGTTTTGTTTGATCGTTGGAATGAACGGAAAGAACTCAAGAACACACAAAGATTTAGAGTGGTTCAGGCCGCCGGAGCGTAATATCCTACTCAACTGTGAGATGTATTGCTTGAGAGCTTGTATGAGCTTGCGAGTCTAAGGGCCCGTTTGGTAAAGCTCCAGCTCCTACTTCTTTAGCTCCAGATTCTGATCCTCGTGAGGAGCTGATCCTCCTGATTCTCCTAGAAAATCAGAATCATTTTTAAACCGTTTGGCAATTAAACTGATTTTTGTCCTCTAAGAGTTGGTGGTCTGTGGCGATTGTCTGTTTTACCCTTTGCAGTTCAACTTTGTTACAAACCAATAAGTAGGATGTATATACGGAAAAAATATGAAACAATAACATATAAAATATTCTCATCATAGTAGTGCATAAAATGGTCTCAAATGTTTAATCCATAAATTGGCTCGTTATGTTTTTGTCCAATGGCAATTGCGGGTAATTTCGATCAAACTTTAAGGGGAGATCCATATTTGGTTGGTTGAGGAGCTGTTTTAAGGGAGGGTGGATCAGGTTTTTTTAGATCCCACCTTTCTTCATAAAAACGACTCCTGATCTTTCGGCTCCACACGAGAATCAGTTTTAAAAAATACCCGTTTGACACGGCTCCTCTAGATCATCGCTTAAAATCAGGAGCTGGAGCTGTGCCAAACGGGCCCTAAGGTGTGACCTAAGATTGTGTATGTGTGTAACGCCGCAAGCCTCCCCTTTTATAGCTGAAGGGGGGCATGCACAAAGTTACTGGGCCCCGACATGTGGGCCCAGGGACATAAAGAATATGGCGCTTGGAGCCACTAATGTCTGTTGCCGAGACGGTCTTCTTGTGCCCTGACGTCCGAGATCTGCGTATCCTCGGCGTGCAGGGGAAGCTTCTTGTAGAAGGGAAAATGAGTACAGCGCGTCGTTCGGCACGGGCGCACTATTTGCCAGTAGACTGATCAGACGCGCCGTCGCTGGATGGGTCTGACACCGTCTGCCAGCAGATGGGACGGGGCGCATTAAATGCCGAGAGGGCACGTCGCCCGTCAGCGTGGTGGAAGGCGGCGCGTCCTCTCCGCAATAAATGCAAAGACTGCATGGCTGTATGGACCTTGCTTCGGGCTCGGCCTGCTAGCTTATGTCACGGGCCACACGCCACGTGGCAGCAGCGGGCCTTCGCCTGAGCGGGAAGCGTAGGGCAAGGCCTGGACACGTGCCGGCACCGGACCCCTACCCATGCCGGGGTCCTCCTCGTCCCGGGACCTTGCCAAGACCTGGACCTTATTGAGGGGAGTCTAGAGCTTATTCGAGGGACCCGACATGTCCTCTTGGGAGCTCCGGACCTGTTCGTACAGGGGTCCGGTGTCCCTTGGAGGTCCGGACCCATCGATGTACCTCGGGATGTATTATCTTTCCTTGCCACGTGGCGCCCTTTGGCCTGCCCATGCGGTGGGGTCAGGCGCCGTCTCCCTCGTGGCTAGGAGACGTCGCATGGGTGCGGCGTCTTCATGCTGTAGAAGAGGGTACCCCTGATTTAGGGTACCGATAGTGGCCCCCGGGCCCGCCTCAGGGGAGGATGCGAGCCTGCAGGTGGGACCAGAGTCTGATTGGTGGTTGGACCGCTGCTCCTACGCGCCTGTTGATGCAATTACTACCGGCCCGCCTATGGCCATGCCAACTGCTACGCCCATTCCCACGGCTGACTGGCCCGTGACCATCGTACTTAATGTCACTGTTGGGCCATGCGCGGTGGTACCTCGAGTCGCTGCACTGGTTCTGAAAAATTTACCTTTTCAGACTCCCGTGACGGCCCCGAGAAGATGTGGCATTGGTGCGAGCGGCGGTGTGGTTTTTTCGCACTTGGTAACCGGCGCGCCGGTTGCATGACATGTGGGCCTGGGCCCCCGTGTTCGACCGCCGGTTGCAGCGAAGCTGAGGGGGGCGCACAACCGTGTGACGATTGTACGCTTCTTGCGCGACGGTTCGCCTCTTTGACCGCTGGTTACGGTGAAGATGAAGGGACGCTTAACCGTGGGGCGGTTGCATGCCCCTTGCACGACGGTTTGCCTTCCTGACCGCTGGTTGCCTCGAAAAGGAAGGGGTGCATAACCGCAGGGCAGTTGCACACTCCTTCTTCGGGTTAGTCTGTATGACATGTGGGGCCTGGCCCTCGTATCATAAGGTGGGACCCTTGGTGCACGCCGGGGGAGACTTCACCCGTGACGCTTCAGGGGCGCGAGTGGGGGGATCTGCCTTTAAAAAGGGGTCGATCCCCCGGGCAGTAGAAATGCCTCGCTCCTCTTGCGACCATCGCGCCCTTTCGCCTTTCGGGCCTCCAGATGGGGTGCGCCGGTGTTCTCTGGAGGGATCTGCGCCAAGGTCGTCCCTTCCGGCGACTTCACCGTCGGAGAGCGCGCGCTCGTGGTGGTGTCGCTGGTCTTGTCTTCTTCTTGCTGCTGTTGGGGGGGTGCAACCCCATGGGAGTTGGCATCCTTCCACCATCATTCGGCTTCAAGGATTTTCATCATGAAGCCTGGCTGCAATCTCCCACCAGTGGTCATCTAGAAGGATGACCACCAGCCTTGTGGTGGGGAGAAGCAAGTCGGGCTGCGGCCTCCCTCCTACCCTCAGCTTCAAGGATGTTCATCATCCGTGCTGGGGAGGAGGGCGTGCCGAGTTGGGGCACTGCCTCCGCGTGGGCTAGCGGTCCGCTTCTTCCCTCAGTACTCGGGGGAGAAGGGCGTTCGCCATCCATGTGGAGGAGGCGAACTTTGGGTACGCGGGGCTGGCCGACTGCGGGTGCCGCCAGCCACCGCGTGCCCGATGCCTTGGCTTAGATGGCGTCGGCGCCGCCTCTGACGCTGCCTCCTGCTGTTGGGTCGGGGCGTGGCTGCTCGTTCACCGCACGGGCGACGGTCGCGCCATGTGCAGGTCCGCCACACCCACGGCTTCTCCCGCGCCGCCGGCTGTACTGGTGGGTCGTACATGGCGCCGTACGTCGCGGGGGCAACGACCGTGTTCTTGGATGTCCTCACTCCCTTAGCAAGGATGGGAGTGAGGACCTACAAGCACGCTGAGGCAGCCGTCGCCCACCGGTGCATGGGTGGTTGCCGTCGCTGTTGAGACCATCAGTGCTACTTGTCGCCGAACCTCCAACTCTTTGGCTTTAATGGCCTCATTGCTGCCCCCCGTAGGAAGACGGGGGCGAGGACCTTTTTGCAGCGGCATACATGCTGAGATGATCTCTGCTGCTGGCGAGTCGTCGGTGCAGAGGCGGCCATCGCCGTCGGTGCTGATGCGGTCGCCTCTACTGGCGAGCCGCTCGGGGCTTGTTATCCCGCGGCCCTTACTGGTGTGGAGGTAGTTCATTCCTGCAGAAATGGAGCTAGGGTCCCGCTTGTAAGGGAATGTAATGACATTTGCTTGAGAGCAGAATGTAATAACATATGTACGTAGGATTTTAGCCTGGAAGCCAAGTTGTGTGTTCGGGGCCCTTGGATGGTGGCTTCAAGTACTAAGACACCTGCCGCAGGGCGGCGGAGTATGCAGGCTCACGGTACGGGACCAGGCTGAGCGGCTACATGGTTTCCGGACCCCCCAGGAGACAAGTGCCCGTTCTTCAGAGTCGGACCTCCGGGTTGTTGGACGCACAGGACTATAGTTTTAAATACTAGGACACCCGCCACGGAGTGGTGGACTGTGCAGGATTTCGGGTACGGAACCAGGCTAATCGGCCACACAGGCTCCGGACCACCCTATGGAACGGGCATCCGTTCTTTAGAACCGGCCCCCAGGCCTTCCCCTCTTTTTGTAAAGTAATAAATAATGTCTTCTAAGCAGCATTTAACACTTATCTGTGTATTGCCCGTTCCTGCTGTGCGAGATGTTGCGGTGTTGAGTCCCCCTGGTACCTGGCCCACCGCTTGGGATGCAGGCTTGATGTGTCGAGGTTGGATACCAGCGTGTTCTGAAAGAGTTGTCAACAATTCTCGGGAGGGAGCCTCTCCGAGACCTGGATCTGTGCACAACTTTTAGCTAGGAAGCATTAGTAGTACACCTCATAGGGTTCTCCGTCTGTCATTAGTCGTCCTTTGATACATGCTCGGGACCCGCAGGTTTTAGTCCGGGTGGCCAAGTTGCGTGTCCGGACCCCCTTGGGTCGCGGTTCTAGATACTAGGACACTTGTCGCAGGGCGGTGGAGCGTGCAGGCCCATGGTACGGGACCAGGCTGAGTGGCTGCACGGGCTCCGGACCACCACAGGAGACTAATGTCCATTCTCTAGCTCCGGTCCCGAGGTTGTTGAACCCGCAGGACTTATAACTCCAGGTACTAAGTTCCCGTCACGGGGTGGCGGAGCATGCAGGCCCACGGTACAGGACCTGGCTGAGCGGCTACACGGGCTCCGGTCCATCCTATGGAACGGGGTCCCGTTCTCTAGAACCGCCCCCAGGCTGTCGGAACACCCTACTTTCGTATCAGGGGCCCTAAACTACAAGCCTGGCTGCTCAATTCGGATGTCGCCATGTCCCGTTAGCTAAAAAGTATTATCTGAAAGACTGCAAGGTAGGACCATGGAGCAGCAAGATGGAACTATCACAAGAGCACAACTGAGGGGGGTAGTTTCTCTTTATAACTTGTCGTGCATGTGTGCAGACCAATAGTTCGGGTTCATGGGGGCAGACCCCACCGGGTTGTCATACACGTATGCGTCATCTAGTTACAAAAAAGGGAAACAAATTTGACCCCTTAGCTTTGCTCTATGGATAGAACTTACAGAGATGTTTGGCATCGGGGTAAGGTACTCCGCCAGTCGTAGCTAGATGGTTGCCCCTGGGTCGGTGCATTCCCGTTACCTCGAAGGGTCCTTCCCAGCTGGGAGAGAGTTGTGGAGCCCCTCTTGGTGTGGTACTTGCCGTGGGGCTAGGCCCAGACCCAGGGTTCCCGTCTGCATTTGACACGAGAGCCCTCGTCTCTGGCTGTGGCCACTTTTGCATGTACCTGTCTGCAACCCGGACCCGTGGGAGATCCGGAAGGGCCTCCGAAGGAAGGCGTGCTTCAGCTCCGTAGACTGGGGAACACGGGGTCCCTCTGGGGCCCGTCTAGTTGTCGGTGTTTCGACCCCGGGGGGTCCCTAGACCGACGAGTAAAATTGTCGCTGCGTGTCCCAGCCCAGATGGGTTGGCGCGAGATGGAACACAAGGGGGGAATACGCGGCTCGTGTTATCCTGCGCCAGGGGGGTGCGCTCGTAGTAGGGGTTACAAGCGTTCGCGAGGGACAGAGAGTGAGCCTGTTCGTCAGCCCGTCCTCCCGCGCGACCCTCCCGCATGAGGGCCCTGGACCTTCCTTTTATAGATGCAAGGAGAGGGTCCAGGTGTACAATGGGGGTGTAGCTATGCGCTAACGTGTCCGGCAGAGAGGTGCCTGAGCCCCGTGTACATGCCAACGTGGCTGTCGGAGAGGTGCTAGAGCCCTGTGTAAGCGGTATCGTGGCCGTCGGAGGAGCGCTTGAGCCCTGTAGAAGCACAACTGTTGGGGCTGCTGGGATCTTGCTGATGTCTCCTTGCTTCCGTAGGGGGCTGAGAACCACCGTCGTCATGGACGCACGCGGGGAGCCATCATTACTTGTTACCGGGGCGAGCCTGGATGGGACACCGGTCTTGTTCCCCCGTAGCCTGAGCTAGCTAGGGGTAGGGTAATGATGTATCCCTCATGGCGTGGTCGGTCCGAGCCCAAGGTCGGGCGAGGCGGAGACTCCTCCTAAGGCCGAGGTCGGGGTAGGGCGAGGACGCGATTCCTCCTGAGGTCGAGGTTGAGGCCGAGCCCTGGGGTCGGGCGAGGTGGAAACCACCCTCCGAGGCCGAGGCTGAGGCCGAGCCTTGGGGTTGAGCGAGGCAGAGTCCTCCTTCCGAGGCCGAGGTTGAGGCCGAGCCCTGGGGTCGGGCGAGGCGGAGTCCTCCTTCCGAGGCCGAGGTTGAGGCTGAGCCCTGGGGTCGGGCGAGGCGGAGTCCTCCTTCCGAGGCCGAGGTTGAGGCCGAGCCCTGGGGTCGGGCGAGGCAGAGCTTCCTGTTGCGCCTGAGGCTGAACTTGGCTGTTGCCAGCCTCACTCTGGCGGGTGGCACAACAGTCGGAGCGGGGCGAGCGGCGCTGTTTTCCTGTCAGGTCGGTCAGTGGAAGGGCGAAGTGACTGCGGTCACTTCGACCTTGCCGACTGAGGCACGTGTGTCAGGATAAGGCATCAGGCGATCCTCGCATTGAATGCGCCTGCGATACGGTCGGTTGCTGAGGCGATTTGGCCAAGGTTGCTTCACAACGAAGCCTGCCCGAGCTGGGCTTCGGGCGAGTCGAGGGTGCGCCCGTTGCTTGAGGAGGCCTCGGGCGAGGTGTGAATTCGCCTGGGACTACTGTTCCCGCCCGAGGCTGGGCTCGGGCGAGGCGAGATTGCGTCCCTTGAGTAGACGAAGCCTTGACCTGAATTGCGCCCATCAGTCTCTGCAGCTTGTGCTGATGGTGGTTACCAGCCGTGTTTAGGAGTGTTGGGGGTACCCCTAATTACGGTACCCGACAGTAGCCCCCGAGCCTCAAAGGGAGTGTTGGTACTCGCTTGGAGGCTTTGCCGCACTTTTTTGCGAGGGGACCGGCCTTTCTCGGTTACACTTTGTTCCGGTGGGTGCGCGCGAGCGCACCCGCCGGGTGTAGCCCTCGAGACCTCGGAGGAGTGGTTTGACTCCTCTGAGGTCTTAATGCCTTTCGTGATGCCTCGGTCGGTCTGGTTGTTCCCTCATGCGACCTGATTGTAGCCCGGGTGCATGGTCAGGTTCTGAGTTTTCAGGCTGGTTTGTTGACGCTGTCAACGGTTTGGCCGTAGCCGGGTTTGCGAGAGCAACCCCCGAGCCTCTGCACGGAGCGAGAGGACGATCAAGGACTGTCTCGACTTTTATCATACGCCCCTTCGTTGCCTTTCCGCAAGGAGGAAGGGGGGAAAGCGCCATGTTGCCCTCGGAGGGCGCCGAACATGGTGTCTCCAGTGAGTTGCTAACGGGTGATCCGAGTGGACGCTCGTGCCCCGTTCGATAAGGGTCGGCTAGTGGCCCAGAGGCGCGCTCCAAAAGTACCTGCAGGTGATTTGCCGGACCCGGACCCGTTTGATAAGGTCCAAGGGCTCGATGCCTCCCTCTGATGGGATTCCATTACAAAATCGCTCATGCTGGTCTCGGAAATGTCCTAGGGTACCTCGGGAGCGTAGCCCGAGCCTCGACCATGTAACGGACGTACCCAGAGTCATCCCTCGCTCTGCGTGCTCTGGGGCGGCTGTCGAACCCTTCCGAGGGGCCAGCCTTCGAACCCCTGATCAGTAGTGGGCGCGGAGCCCGAGTGCTCTGAGGCGGCTGTCGAACCCTTCCGAGGGGCCAGCCTTCGAACCTCTGATTAGTAATGAGCCTAAAGCCCGAGTGCTCTGGGGCGGCTGTCGAACCCTTCTGAGGGGCCAGCCTTCGAACCCCTGATCAGTAGGAGGGCTCGGGGCCCGCTTCCTTCACGGAGAAGGATCCCTTTCGAAATATCCCCTTTCCCGATCCCTGTAGCAAGAGAGAGAAAGGGGAAGAGGAAAAGGATATGAATTTAAACGGTGTGGCGCACCTTTTTTTACGTGGTCATCATGGCGGAGGTGAAACGAAGCCTGCTTCGCCTGCCAAAGGTATTGCTTGCCTTGCCGCGGAGTTAATGCGACGGGACAGGCGGTTCGCGGGGCGGCCATTGCGCGTGCGCGAGTCGTTCGAGGAACGGGCGTTTCGCCTTCGAGTTTGAATTCCGCGGTGGGTTTGGGCGAAGTGTTGAATGGATCTCGCCCGGGCCTTTATATACCCGGGAGAGGGGCCAACGGTGGTTCTTTACTCTGCTATTTGCGCTTGCCTTCTGCTTTGGTTTCCGCAACCTAAGAGAATAGCCAGAGAAAAGAAAATCGCGCACCTTGTCCCCTCCGTCTCCACCCCCTTTGTTCAGCGATGGCTGACAAGGCGACCGTCGTTCCGCCGCGCGATCCGTGGCCTTTCTCCACCATCACGGCGGATGATCTGGAGGCCCTCGTCGCCGATGGTTTGCTCCGTCCCCTCTCCGGTGACCCGCAGCCGGAGTGGATGGCTCCTGCGGGCGAGGCCGACCCGACTCCACCGCCGGGGTATGTGGTCAGTTTCGTCTCCTTCCACGAGCGGGGGTTCGGAGTGCCAGCGAGCCGTTTCATGCGGGCGCTCCTGCACTACTACGGGGTGGAGCTGCACAACTTCAACCCTAACTCCATCACACAAGCGGCCATCTTCGCGGTGGTTTGCGAGGGTTTTTTGGGGATTGACCCCCACTGGGATCTGTGGACCCATCTCTTCTCCGCGGAGCTCTTTGCCTCGACAACGGAGGCGAAGAAAGTTCGTATGGCGGTGCGGGCCGGTGGCTGCACCCTCCAGCTGAGGCCAGGGTGCTCGCAGTTGTACATCCATGCCATCCTTGTGTCTTCGAACAAGGGGTGGCAACGCCGTTGGTTTTACCTCCGGAACAACGACGGAAGGCTCCCGTCGTTTTCTCAACGAGTGGTGACCGCCGCCGGCAACAACTGGCATTGGGGTGCCACGCGCGAGAAACAAGAGAAGCTCCAACCTCTTCTGGAGGCCTTGCAGAGGTTACAGGATGGGGGGCTCACCGCCGCGGGGGTGGTTGCCGCCATCCATCGCTGGAGGGTGCTTCCTTTGGTAGAGCGACGGTTGCCGCTTTCGGAGATGAAGCCAGGGATTGATTTGGAGGGTTCGCAGATGTCCTTGGCTCCCCTCTCTGCCGACGACCTCAGCAGGCGAGTGGCGGGCATGGTAGGAAGGCTGGATGCTGGCGCCCTTACCCAGCCTGTGATGCATCCCGAGCGTGGGTACGTGTCCCTGGTGAGTGTCCGCTCCTTCTCCTATCTTGCACCGAGTTGGCTTTAATTCTTACCGTCGGGATTTCCATTCGTCTCCAGAGGTTGGGGTTTTACAAGCCCTCCCTGCCACCGGTCCCGGAGGATGCGGTGGACCGAGCCGCGCGGAGGGTCGCCGCGGAGAAGAAAAAGGAGAAGAAGGACACGGAAAAGGCACAGGCCCGCGAGCGGATGCGGGCTCGGGAAGCCTTGGAGAGGCGTCGTCGGAGGCAGGAGAGGGACGGGCTCTCGAGGGAGCCGTCGCCGGAGACGCCTGACAACGATGATGATGACGATGATGACGAGGACGACGACATGGCGGCCCGTCTTGGCCTTAGCCCGGATCTGAGGCTGGGCCAGGGGTCGTCGAGCCAGCCTCCAAGTAGGTTGGCGCCATCAGTATCTAGGGCCGGGACATCAGGGTCCCGGTCCGAGGAGTGGGGACAGGTCGAGGGGGTACTTGACCCCTTGGCCGAGGTAGTTGAGGTGACTCCGGGGAGTCATACCGATCCGCCTGTCCCCCAAGAGCAGTCGCCCGTGCCGGCTGCACAGGAAGTTGGTCCTCCGACCATCGTGACGACGCCTGGGAGGGCCGCCCCTTTGGCGCCTCGGGCGCCCGAGGCGGAGGCGGCGCTGGAGTCGGCAGCGGGGCAATCCTCGGCGGCACCTGCGGGGACCGAGGCCCAAGGGGCCTCCCCGCAGGCCCGATTGGCCTTGGTTCGGAGCGGGTAAGTATTTGAGGATACCTCTGTTTTGGCTCTTTCTCCGTGTGCCCTGATCCTGCTCTATCTCTTCCTTTCAGCAAACGGAGGCAGGGCTTGGCCGGTCTGACCCCCCGGAAGGCCCTTAAGACAGTGCTAGCTTCTGCAGCCAGTGCTACAGCGCGCCATGCCGGTTGGCTGGCCTCCGCGCAAGACGCCCTCGAGCTGGGGCCCAGGCGGCACGAGTTGCCATGGGGCAAGCCTCCTAGGCTGACCCCTCCATCGGGGCAGCCATCGTGCCAGGGGAGGCTGATGTGGCCGCGGCCCCGAGCCCACCTGACGTGTTGCCGGCGCCGGCACCAGCTCCTGCCGAGGCTGTCGCTGTTTTGCCCGTGGAACCACCCGTCGCTGCTGATGCTGGGATGGCTGAGGTGCCGCTGCTCGAGGTCACCTCCGACCTCCCCAGCCTTGGCCATAAGGAGAGGGCGGCCGCCGTTGCCGAGGTTAGTGATCGGAGGCCCGCCTCCTTAGCCGAGGGGAGGCCTAGTACGTCGTCAGCGATGGTACCCGATGCGTCGACTGCAGGGGGTCTCGACGCCTTGGAGGAGGGGCGCGCAGAACCGTGGCCCGTCTTGGGGAGCGGCGACCTTATCCCCGCGCGGCGCAACCCCACTGAGTGGTGTGGGCAGGCGCTCCGGTTCTGGACCCGCGGCGCCTCGAAACCCCTCTTCGTCCTCGACGATGAGCAGGAGGAGCAGTCTCGGGATGAGCTCCGTGAGTATGCCGAGGCGGCGATGAGGTCGCTTCGGTCGACCTTGGAGATACTTTCCAGGGACGTTCCCAGGGCCCTCCAGGTAAGGATTTTAGGCATACCCCTTGCATGACCAGGGCATTCTTTGTAACACCCTGCTTCCCTTCCTCAGGAGCTGACGGATGTGAGCACCGCCAAGTCGCTGTTCATCCGCCGCGAGACCGACGTCTGAGATTCGCTGTGGTTCCTGAGGACCGCGCTTGCCAAGGCTAATGAACGCCTCGCCCAACGAAGCACCAAGGTGGTGGACCTTCAGCTGCTCTGTGATGAGCTAGAGGTGGAGGCAGCGGCGGCGCAGGCAGAGGCGGCGTCAGCACGGACGGAGGCGCAGCAGCGACAGTTGGAGCTTGGCCAGGTCATTGGCGAGCGGGACCAATCTCGGAGCCAGGCTGCCGAGGCTGTAGGCCGGGCTGAGGCCCTTGGGGGCCAGCTGACCGAGGTGTCTGCTCGGGCTAGAGCCTTTGCGGAGGACCTGGCCGTGGCCGTCGGGTGTGCTCAGTCCGCCCAAGCCGTAGCCTCGGAGTAGCGTGCCCGGGCTGAAGGTATGTTTCGGTCGCCTTGTGACTTCGATTCAGCTTCATTCTTCAACTCGTGTCTGAAGAATTCTGTTCGGCTGTCTACAGAGTTCGAGACAGCTCTTAACGAGTCCGCCAAGGCACTTGCCCAGGCGGCTGAGCAGAAGGAGGCCGACCGCGTGGCCATTTCTGAGGCTATCTCGGCCTTTTGCCAGGCCTTTGGCCTCGATGACGTCCCCTCGGGTAGCTCCCCCCAGAGTCGCTTGCTGGCCTTGGGTGGACATGTGCGCAGCAGACTTTGTGGGGCGTTGCATCACGACGTTAGGCGGGCCTTCGCCGTGCTCGCTTCCCACTACGACATGGATTTGGAGCGGGTCAGCGAGGGGTACTGTCTACCCGATGAAGATGAGGCTGCCTTAGCCGAGGTCCAAAGGCTTGACGAGGCCGTCGCGGGCCCAAGCGCGATGCTGGCGTCCTCCTTCGAGGTGGAGATCCTTCCGCTTGCGTCGCCGTCTGGGGTCGGGCCAGATCTTGCCGACGGTGGAGATGACGCCGAGGGTGCTGCTCCTCCCCCGGGCGATGTCGGATTCTGCCGGAGCAGTTTGTTTGGAGTATGCATGTGTTTTTTCGCGGCCGCCGAGGCCTAAACATCTTATTGTCATGCTATAAAGCTGCGTTTCTTTTCCTCTTGTTTCGAGTATCCAGACTTGTTCGTCGGTAGCAGAATCGTTTATCCGAGCAAGAGTTACTTTTCGCGGAAGGTGACGAGTGAGGTATCCATATCCCGGAGGCGTAGGAGTCCCTCGGCTCGGTCAGCCTTGCCACTTACATGCACTCTTACTCACTTGCAGGATTCTGTTATCGGTATAGTCAGAAAGCACGAAAGTCGTTTTGGTAGAAAACTTTTCTGAGGAAAATTTTGACGCAGAGGGGGTTCCCCCCTTCTAGCCCCCGAGGGAGGGTTGGGCTTTGCCGAGGCAAGGCTTACCCTTCCTTGACGGTTAGACTTTATTTTTGTATGTAAAGAAAACGAGGTATATGACGACTTGAAAACATCTTAAGGGTTTCTTTTCCTCTTGTTTCGAGTATCCAGACTTGTTCGTCGGTAGCAGAATCGTTTATCCGAGCAAGAGTTACTTTTCGCGGAAGGTGACGAGTGAGGTATCCATATCCCGGAGGCGTAGGAGTCCCTCGGCTCGGTCAGCCTTGCCACTTACATGCACTCTTACTCACTTGCAGGATTCTGTTATCGGTATAGTCAGAAAGCACGAAAGTCGTTTTGGTAGAAAACTTTTCTGAGGAAAATTTTGACGCAGAGGGGGTTCCCCCCTTCTAGCCCCCGAGGGAGGGTTGGGCTTTGCCGAGGCAAGGCTTACCCTTCCTTGACGGTTAGACTTTATTTTTGTATGTAAAGAAAACGAGGTATATGACGACTTGAAAACATCTTAAGGGTAAAAGCGACGTAGCTGTCAGATGTTCCAAGCGTTGTCGTAGACCTCGCCTTGACCGTTGGCCAGCTTGTATGTTTCGGGCTTCAAAATCTTGGCGATGATGAATAGCCCTTCCCAGGGAGGAGTAAGCTTGTGGAGCCCTCATGCGTCCTGCCGCAGCCGAGGTACCAAGTCTCCCACCTGGAAGCCTCGGGGCCGAACCCCTCGGGCGTGGTAGTGTCGCAGAGACTGCTGATACCACGCCAAGTGTAGTAAGGCCACGTACCGAGCCTCTTCGAGCTGGTCCAGTGAGTCTTCTCGACTGGTATGGTTGCTTCGGTCATCGTACGCCTTTGTCCTCGGGGAACCGTATTCTAAGTCTGTGGGCAAGATAGCCTCGACCCCATAGACTAGAAAGAACGGCGAGAAACCCGTGGCTCGGCTTGGCGTCATCCTCAGAATCCAGACCACCGAGAGTAGCTCTTTCATCCATCGCTTGCCGAACTTGTTGAGGTCGTTGTAGATCCTCGGTTTAAGTCCCTGCAGAATCATACTGTTGGCGCGCTCCACCTGCCCATTCGTCATGGGGTGAGCTACGACGACCCAATCCACACGGATGTGGTGGTCCTTGCAGAAGTCCAGGAACTTCTTCCCAGTGATCTAGGTGCCATTGTCGGTGATGATGGAGTTTGGGACCCCAAAGCGATGGATGATGTTGGTGAAGAACGCCACCGCCTGCTCGGACCTAATGCTTGTTAGGGGTCAGACCTCGATCCACTTGGAGAATTTGTCGATGGCGACCAGCAGGTGCGAGAAGCCCTCGGGTGCCTTCTGCAAGGGACCAACGAGGTCCAGACCCCACACAGCAAACGACCAGATAATGGGTATTGTCTGTAGGGCCTGAGCGGGCAGGTGCGTCTGTTTCGCATAGAATTGACACCCTTGGCAGGAGCATACAATCCTAGTGGCGTCGGCCACTGCGGTCGACCAGTAGAAACCTTGTCGAAAGGCGTTCCCAACGAGGGCTCGAGGTGCTGCATGGTGACCGCAAGCCCCCGAGTGTATCTCTTGCAATAACTCCTGTCCTTCAGCGACATATATGCATCGTTGGAGAATGCCTGAGGGGCTGCGGTGGTAGAGCTCCTTTTCATCACCCAGTAAGACGAACGACTTGGCGCGCCGCGCGAGTCGCCGAGCTTCGACCTTGTCGAGGGGTAGCTCTCCTCGGTGGAGATATTGCAGGTACGGGGTCTGCCAGTTTCGATTAGGCGTGACCCCTTTCCGCTCTCCCTCGACGCGCAGATCCTCACCCCTCGGCGGTCGAGGATACCTCGAGCTGGGCCGAGGCCTCCTCGGGCTCGGGCGTGTCGTCGGTCTTGACGGAGGGTTTATGTATGTCTCTGGAGAAGACGTCCGGGGAACCGTTGTCCGCCCCGAGGCTATTTTAGCCAGCTCATCCGCAGTCTCGTTGACCATCGAGCGATGTGGTTGAGCTCGAGCTCGTAGAACTTGTCTTCCAAGCGCCGAACTTTGTCGCAGTAGGCCTTCATCTTCCGGTCGTAGCAGTGGGAGTTCTTCATGACTTGGTCAATGAAAAGCTGTGAGTCGCCACGAGCGTCGAGGTGCCGAACCCCTAGCTTGATGGCGATGCGCAACCCATTAACCAAAGCCTCGTACTCGGCCATGTTGTTTGATGCCGGGAAATGGAGGCGTAGTACGTAGCGGAGATGCTTCCCAAGGGGTGAGATGATGAGCAGGCCCACGCTGGCTCCTGTTTTCATCAGCGACCCATCGAAGTACATGGTCTAGAGTTCTGGTTGGATCGGAGCTGTTGGTAATCGGGTGTCGACCCATTCAGCCATGAAGTCCGCCAAGACTTGGGACTTTATGGCCTTCCGAGGAGCGAACGAGATTGTCTCGCCCATGATCTCCACCGCCCACTTTGCTATCCTACCCGAGGCCTCTCGGCTCTAGATGATCTCCCCCAGGGGGAAGGATGACACCACAGTCACCGGATGAGACTCGAAGTAGTGTCGCAACTTTCGTCGCGTCAGAATTACTGCGTACAGTAGCTTCTGAATTTGCGAGTAGCAGATCTTGGTCTCAGATAGCACTTCACTGATGAAGTAGACCGACCTCTGGATGAGCAGTGCATGCCCTTCTTCTCGTCTCTCGACTACGATCGCGGCGCTAACCACCTGAGTGGTTGCGGCTACGTAGATCAAGAGGGCTTCTCCCGCAGCGGGGGGCACCAAGATGGGCACGTTTGTAAGGAGCTCCTTTAAGTTTCCGAGGGCTTCCTCGGCCTCGGGGGTCCAAGTGAAGCGCTCGGTCTTCCTCAAGAGGCGGTACAAGGGTAGGCCTTTTTCGCCGAGGCGCGAGATGAAGCGGCTCAGAGCCACAAGGCATCCCATGACCCTTTGTACTCCTTTCAAGTCTTTGATAGGCCCCATGTTGGTGATGGCCGGGATTTTCTCTGGGTTGGCCTCGATGCCCCGCTCGGAAACGATGAACCCCAGGAGCATGCCTCGGGGGACTCCGAAGACACACTTCTCGGGATTGAGTTTCACGCCCTTCGCTCTCAGACACTCTAATGTCGTTTCAAGGTCAGAGAGGAGGTCGGAGGCTTTCCTCGTCTTGACTACGATGTCATCGACGTAAGCCTCGACCGTTCGGCCGATGTGCTCTCCGAACACGTGGTTCATGCACCTTTGGTATGTCGCACCTGCATTCCTCAAACCAAATGGCATAGTAGTATAGCAGTACATGCCAAAAGGTGTGATGAAAGAAGTCACGAGCTGGTCGGACTCTTTCATCTTGATTTGGTGATACCCTGAGTAGGTGTCGAGGAATGACAGGGTTTCACACCCAGCAGTGGAGTCCACAATTTGATCGATGCGAGGCAGATGGTAGGGAACCTTCGGACATGCTTTGTTTAGACCAGTGTAGTCTACACACATCCTCCATTTCCCACCTTTCTTTTTCACAAGCGCAGGGTTGGCTAACCATTCAGGATGGAATACCTCTTTGATGAACCCTGCAGCCATCAGCTTGTGGATCTCCTCGCCTATGGCCCTGCGCTTTTCTTCCTCGAAACGACGCAGAGGCCGCTTCACGGGTCGGGCACCGGCTCGGATATCCAGTGAGTGCTCGGCGACATCCCTCGGTATGTCGGGCATGTCCGAGGGACTCCACGCAAACACCTCGGCGTTCGCACGGAGAAAGTCGACGAGCACTGCCTCCTATTTGGGGTCAAGCTCGGAGCCGATCCAGACTTGCTTGCAGGCGTCGTTGCTGGGGTCGAGAGGGACGGACTTAACCGCCTCAGCTGGTTCGAAGTTGTCGGCGTGGCGCTTCGCATCTGGCACCTCCTTGGAGAGGCACTCCAGGTCGGTGATGAGGGCCTCAGACTCGGCGAGGGCCTCAGCGTACTCCACGCACTCCACGTCGCATTCGTACGCGTGTCGGTACGTGGATCCGATGATGATGACCCCGTTGGGGCCTGGCATCTTGAGCTTGAGGTAGGTGTAGTTTGGGACGGCCATGAACTTGGCGTAGCACGGTCTCCCCAGCACCGCATGGTAGGTTCCTCGGAACCCGACCACCTCGAACGTGAGGGTTTCCTTTCGGAAGTTGGAGGGAGTTCCAAAGCAGACGGGCAGATCGAGTTGTCCAAGGGGCTAGATGCTCTTCCCGAGGATGATCCCGTGAAAGGGCGCCGCACCGGCCCATATCGTGGACAGATCGATTTCCAAGAGCTCGAGGGTCTCGGCGTAGATGATGTTGAGGCTGCTGCCTCCGTCCATGAGGACCTTGGTGAGCCTGGTGTTGCCGATGACGGGGTCGACGACGAGCGAGTACTTTCCTGGGCTCGGCACGCAGTCGGGGTGGTCGCCTTGGTCGAAGGTGATGGGCTTGTCGGACCAGTCTAGGTAGACTGGCGCCACCACCTTTACCGAGCAGACCTCCCGGCGATCTTGCTTGTGGTGCCGAGCTGAGGCATTCGCCACTCGCCCACCGTAGATCATGAAACAGTCGTGGACCTCGGGGAACTCCTCTGCCTTGTCACCCTCCTTCTTGTCGTTGTCTTGGCCTTTGCCACCTTTCACCGGGGGCCCGGCCTTATGGAAGTAGCGCCGAAGCATGACGCATTCCTCAAGGGTGTGCTTGACGGGGCCTTGGTGATAGGGTCACGACTCCTTAAGCATCTTGTCAAACAGGTTGGCCCCTTCGGGAGGCTTCCGAGGGTTCCTGTGCTCGACAGCAGCGACAAGATCTGTGTCGGTGGCGTCGCGCTTTGCTTGCGACTTCTTCTTTGCCCTCTTCTTTGTGCCGCGCTGGGCGGACACCTCAGGGATGTCTTCCTGCTGGCATCCCTGAGGCTGCTTGTCCTTCCAGAAGATGGCTTCGACCGCCTCCTGACCAGAGGCGAACTTGGTGGCGATGTCCATCAACTCGCTCGCCTTGGTGGGAGTCTTGCGGCCCAGTTTGCTCACCAGGTCGCGACAAGTGGTGCCAGCGAGGAACGCCCCGATGACATCCGAGTCGGTGATGTTGGGCAGCTCGGTGCGCTGCTTCAAAAACCGCTAGATGTACTCTCGCAGGGATTCCCCTGGCTGCTGGCTGCAGCTTCGGAGATCCCAGGAGTTCCCAGGGTGCACGTACGTGCCCTAGAAGTTTCCAGCGAAAGCCTTGACCAAGTCGTTCCAGTTGGAGATCTGCGCAGGAGGCAGATGCTCCAGCCAGGCTCGGGCGGCGTCGGAGAGGAACAGGGGGAGGTTGCGGATGATGAGGTTGTCATCGTCCGTTCCACCCAGCTGGCAGGCCAGCCGGTAGTCCGCAAGCCACAGTTTCGGCCTCGTTTCCCCCGAGTACTTGGTGATGGTAGTCGGGGCTCAGAACCGGGTCGGGAACGGCGCCCGTCGTATGGCCCGGCTGAAGGCTTGCGGACATGGTGGCTCGGGCGAGGGGCTCCGATCCTCCTCGCTGTCGTAGCACCCCCCACGCCTGGGGTGGTAGCCTCGGTGCACCTTCTTGTTGAGGCGGGCTCGACGATCGCGGCGGTGGTGCTCGTTGCTGAGGCGACCTGGGGCTGCAGGCGTTGCGTCCCGCGTGCGCCCGGTGTGGACCGAGGCTTCCCGCATGAATCGGGAAGTCGCTGCACGATGCTCCGGGGGCATCCTTGCCTTCGGGAGGCAGAGCTCTCGGCCCGTCGGACCGCGACGTCCTCCAGGAGATTCTTGAGTTCTCCCTTGGTACGCCGCCCCTCGGTGGTAGATGGCTCCGGCATCGCTCGGAGCAGTATTGCCGTTGCAGCCAGATTCTGGCCGACCCCACTGGCGGCTGGGGGCAGCCTTGCCCTGGCATCGTCAGCGATACGGCGCTGGACGTCCCGGGCTTGATGACGCGCTTCTCCGGCGAGTGCTGGGCCTGCCCCCTCCTGCTCGATGTTTTGCCGGAGCTGCACAAGTTGGCCTGCTTCCTCGTCGAGCTTGGCCTGCATCTCACGGATTTGCTCGAGCTGTGTGTCCTGACCCCCGCAGGGACTGGGACCACAACTAGCTCCCGCAGGATGTCAACGCGAGGCGCAAGCCCAGGGGGATCGTCATCCTCCGGCATACCGAGGTGGTTGCCTTCGTCGTGACCCCCTAGATCGACGTGGAAACAATCGCGACTTGGGCCACAACCCTCATCGTCAAGGCTGTGGCCATCATCGGAGCAATCGGAGAGGTAGTAGTCACATGCGATCATGAAGTCTCACATGGCACTAGGAGCGCGGAGCCCGTAGAAATCCCAACCAGAGTCGGGCTCGTCTTCTTCCTCGGAACCCGGGGGCCCGTAGGTCGAGACGGCCGTCATTCGGTCCCAGGTTGACCACATATGGTACCCCGGAAGGTTAAGATATGCCTTTATGAAAGCGCTCACCGAAGCGGGGTCGCTTGGTGGATCGAAGCTGAATCTAAAAGGCACAGGGTGGAAAATAGACGGTACCTTTTGATCAATGGATGGTGATGAAGTCGCGTCGGGGACGGACTACACCGTTATCTCAGGTACAAGGCTAACGCCCAACAAGTCCTTTGCGAGAGTGCTGGCGTCATCTGTTCGCTTGGGGTTGGCATGTTGTGGGGAAACGGCACTCGTCGTCGTCTCAGGCGCGAGGTCAACGCCCGACATGTCCCCCTCTGGGGTGCCGGTGTCGTCGACTCGCTCGACAGCCAACGAGATGTCGCCTCCTTCCTGGCCACGGTTGCCCCGCCTCTTCCTCCTGCGACGAGGAAGGTGGCGGGACAAACCCGGATGCTGCTCTTCCGCCGCGGGGGGAAGACGTCGTCAAGTTCGCCGCCGCCTGGCGAGCTGACGGTCGTCGTTGTCGCTGTCGCGCTACGGGGGAAGGAGTACCATGTCGTAGCTGCCGTCGAGGGACATGAACTCGAGACTCCCGAAGCGGAGCAGCGTCCTGGGCTGAAGAGGTTGCTGGAGACTACCCATCTGGAACTCAACGGGAAGTTGTTTGCCAACACGCAGTAGGCCCCTACCTGGCGCGCCAACTGTCTGCGTTTCGACCCGGGGGGTCCCTGGACCAACGAGTAAAATTATCGCTGCGTGTCCCAGCCCAGATGGGTTGGCGCGAGATAGAGCACAAGGGGGGAAAACGCGGCTCGTGTTATCCTACGCCAGGGGGGTGCGCTCGTAGTAGGGGTTACAAGCGTTCGCGAGGGAGAGAGTGTGAGCCTGTTCGTCAGCCCGTCCTCCCGCGCGACCCTCCCGCATGAGGGCCCTGGACCTTTCTTTTATAGATGCAAGGAGAGGGTCCAGGTGTACAATGGGGGTGTAGCTATGCGCTAACGTGTCCGACAGAGAGGTGCCTGAGCCCTGTGTACATGCCAATGTAGCTGTCGCAGAGGTGCTAGAGCCCTGTGTACGCGGTATCGTGGCCGTCGGAGGAGCGCTTGAGCCCTGTAGAAGCACAGCTGTCGGGGCTGCTGGGATCTTGCTGACGTCTCCTTGCTTCCGTAGGGGGCTGAGAACCACCGTCGTCATGGACGCACGCGGGGAGCCATCATTACTTGTTACCGGGGCGAGCCTGGATGGGACACCGGTCTTGTTCCCCCGTAGCCTGAGCTAGCTAGGGGTAGGGTAATGATGTATCCCTCGTGGCGTGGTCGGTCCGAGCCCAAGGTCGGGCGAGGCGGAGACTCCTCCTAAGACCGAGGCCGGGGTCGGGCGAGGACGCGATTCCTCCCGATGTCGAGGTTGAGGCTGAGCCCTGGGGTCGGGCGAGGCGGAGACCACCCTCCGTGGCCGAGGCTGAGGTCGAGCCTTGGGGTCGGGCGAGGCAGAGTCCTCCTTCCGAGGCCGAGGTTGAGGCTGAGCCCTGGGGTCGGGCGAGGCGGAGTCCTCCTTCCGAGGCCGAGGTTGAGGCCGAGCCCTGGGGTCGGGCGAGGCGGAGCTTCCTGTTGCGCCTGAGGCTGAACTTGGCTATTGCCAGCCTCACTCTGGCTGGTGGCACAGCAGTCGGAGCGGGGCGAGCGACGCTGTTTTCCTGTCAGGTCGGTCAGTGGAAGGGAGAAGTGACTGCGGTCACTTCGACCTTGCCGACTGAGGCATGTGTGTGAGGATAAGGCGTCAGGCGATCCTCACATTGAATGCGCCTGCAATGCGGTCGGTTGCTGAGGCGATTTGGCCAAGGTTGCTTCACAACGAAGCCTGCCCGAGCTGGGCTTCGGTCGAGTCGAGGGTGCGCCCGTTGCTTGAGGAGGCCCTCGGGCGAGGCGTGAATTCTCCTGGGACTACTGTTCCCACCCGAGGCTGGCTCGGGCGAGGCGAGATCGCGTCCCTTGAGTAGACGAAGCCTTGACCTAAATTGCGCCCATCAGTCTCTGCAGCTTGTGCTAATGGTGGTTACCAGCCGTGTTTAGGAGTGTTGGGGGTACCCCTAATTACGGTACCTGACACTAGTTGTCTTCACTGGAGTAGGAGCCTCCGGCGAAGATATCCTTCAGGTCCCCCTCGGGCGACTAATACCCGAGGTCCCGCTCAGCTGCGGCCACCTCGTCGTCGTCCACCTTTTCCTTGCCGGGCCCACGGCGAGGCGGGGAGCCGTCTTTGGAAGACTGCTCGCGCCGCTCGCTGACGCGTTTTGCGAGGTCAATGATCTCGTGACACTCCGCGACGTTGTGGAGACCGTTCGGGTGCACAGGGCATGAACCGCTGCTACCCCTCTGCGGCCGCAGGCGTTTGTTGCGGTCGCCCTGGTCTCCGGTCGCGGCTGCGACCACCAGAGCGGTGGACCGCGGCTTTTGGTAGTCGCGGTCCTTCTTCTTCTTCTTTCCGTCCCAGGGGATGGCCCCCGAGCCACCCGACTGGGCAGCTCCAGTTTGTGGGGCCGAGTGCCATGCACGGCCCTCGGTGGCTCTGGCGCACTTGTCGGCCAGAGCGAAGAGCGTGGGGACAGTTTCCACGTCATGTGTGGCCAACTTCTCCAACATTTTTTCATCACGTATTTCCTGTCGGAAGGCCGTGATGATAGAAGCATCAGAAATACGAGGTATCGTACCTCGCACCTTGGTGAAGCGGGAGATGAACTTCCGGAGGGTCTCCCCGGGCTCCTGCCTCACTGCATGGAGGTGGGCCTCCACACCGTGCTGCTTGTAAGCACTGGCGAAGTTCGCAACGAACCGCACACAGAGTTCCTCCCAGGAGTAGACTGATCCCGGGGTGAGGTTCATGAGCCAGGTCTGGGCAGGCCCAGACAAGGCCACATGAAAATATGTTGCCATCACAGCGGTGTTTCCACCTGCGGCCGTGATGGGGGTAACGTACACCTATAGGAACTCCGACAGGTTTGACGTTTCGTCGTATTTTTCCGGCAGGTGCGGCCGGAACTTGGGTGGCCAGGACGCCGCGCGGAGATGATCCGCAAGGGCGGCACAACCCACACCGGCCAAGGGGACACCCGTCTAGGACCGGGTGCCCATTGGTGTCTGCGGTGCAACCGCAGCGAAGTCTTGATCGAGGTCGCGTCCATCGATGTTTTGGCAGCGCTCGCGCGCCCTCTCCAAGGAGACCCGGGCGTCCTCTCCCGCACGCCTGCGGTTGAGCTCTGCCTGGAGGTCGTTGGTCTGTGCGCCCCTTACTGAGGGCGAGCGCACAGATGCTGACGCCTCGTGCTGGTGCCAGGATGACCGTGTCTTCGACCTGGTCGAGGTAGAATGTGCCATACCGAGTAGTCGGTCGACGTCGTCCCGCCATTGCTTCATGGCTCCTGGTGAAGCCGTGGAGCTTGGAGGGTGTCACAACAACTCCCTGGTCGCCGATAACGCCCCTGGAGATGCCCTTGATGGAGTTCGGGATGTTTGCGCTGCTGTGCGTTGCCGTGTGGCGTGCACAGCAGGAGTACTCGGTACTGGGCGACTGGGAACCTGCAGTGTGGAGGAAGCAGCTTCTCCCTCCGCCACAGAGTCTACCGAAGTCTCGGCACGGTGCTCAATGATCTGCACCATCATGCTTGGGCTAGGGATCAAGCAAAAACCTAATGCCTCTGCCCCTACCTGGCGCGCCAAATGTCGGAGAGCAAATCTCCGGCTGGGTGGCGGAGTGCACCCGCCCTAAATCCTGACATGAGGAGGGGCTTAGGCGTTTTGCTTGATCGTTGGAATGAACGAAAAGAACTCAAGAACACACAAGGATTTAGAGTGGTTTGGGCCGCCGGAGCGTAATACCCTACTCCACTGTGAGATGTATTTCTTGAGAGCTTGTGTAACACCCTGAATTTGGGGGTATAAAATTTCTTTGCTCATATTCACAAATTCAGGTGTTACTTCCCTTTTCTCATCCTTCCTCACCCTTTTCTTTCTCATTTCTATAGGAGAAAAGTGCTTACTTTATTTGTAATTATAGTTTATTATGTTAAACCTTAAGGGAGTATGAATTGTTGCATCATGATGAACCCTAGATTTCACTTTTGCTTGGTGCATAATTCTTGGAAAGTTTGATTTGAATTTGTGGCTCATTTGGATTTGAATCAATTGGAGAAAATAAAAAGAAAAGAGAAAACAATTACAGAATAAAAAGAAAAGGAAAAGAAGCCCGCCACCCTGCCCCCCCTCGGCCTTTCGGCCCAGCCGGCCCAATCCCGCGCGCGCGCTCCCCCCCGCTCTCTCTGCCCTGGCGGGCCCGCCCGTCAGCGCAGCCGCTTCTCGCGCGCCCGCCTCCGCTCTTCTCTCTCTCTGCTCGCGGGCCCGGGCTGTCAGCCCCGTCGTCCCCGCGTAACCGCCGCCGAGCTGCGCGCGCCCGCCTTCTCCGCGCCCACGTCGCGCGTGGAGCTCGCAACTGACCCGCCCCTGGCCACTTGAGCCCCGAGCCCCACTCGCCCTCTCCCCCTCCCCCATTTGCGCTCCAGCAGACCCCTCTTCCACCTCTCCCTCGCTGCGCGCACGCGAGAGCGCCGCCGCCACGAATCCCCGCCGTCCCGAGCTCGTTTCTCGGCCGCCGTTGGAGCTCCGCCGTGTCCGTTGCCACGGTGAGCTTCGCCCCGGCGTCCGCAACCCGGGACGCGCCCCAATTTCCTCTCCCCCTCCCTATTTCTCTCTGCCCGCGCTCACCCGCCGTTCCCTGTGCAGCCGCGGAGGTCCGCCACTGTCGCCCCGGGCCACCGTCGCGCCATTCCCGCCGCCGAGGAGCCCCCGGAGCCCGCCTTGAGGTAAGGGACCTCTCCCGCCCCTATCGACCTTTGCTTTGCTCTCTGCTGCGTATAATTCCTCGCCGGAGTAGAGTAATCCCGCCGCCGAGCCGCTCCGCCGTGAACCGCCCCCCTCCGGTGCCCCTGCCCCGACCCAGACCCCACCAGAGGATTCCCCGTGTCCTCCCCAACCTTCCCGGCCGCTCAGGTCGCCTCGGAGCCCCGCCAAACGCCCGCGCCCCTCGTCTCCGGCGAGTTCTCCGCCGCGGGGACGAGCGCCGCCGCCCCAGCTAGCCGCAGGAGAAACCCAGGCCGGCCACCCGATCCCCACCGTCCGTCCCAGATCGGGCGGCCTCGTTTTGATTAGGCCAAGCCCCAATCCTGGCCGTCCGCCCGAGATCCAGCGGCCCAGGCCCGCTTCCCCCACCCCCTGCCTCCCTGCCAGTAGGGCCCCGCCTGTCAGCCCGCCCGCGCGCGCGCTCTGCCCGCCGGCCCCGCCTGTCAGCCCGCCCGCGCGCGCGCTCTGCCCGCCGGCCCCGCCTGTCAGCCCGCCCGCGCGCGCGCTCTGCCCGCCGGCCCCGCCTGTCAGTCTGCCCGTGCCCCGCGCTGCCCGTCCGGTCCCGCCTGTCAGTCGCCCAGGCCGCCGCGCGCTCGCGCGCCCGCCCGCAGGATCTAATCCTGGCCGTTCGTTTTAGATCTGACGGCCGTAGTAGCCCGATACCCCTTCGCCCGCGCGTTTTCTTAAAGAGACCCCCGGTTTTCTGGAATTTGAACCCGCCGTCCCTGGTTTCTCGCAGATAAGTCCCTGGACCTGTTATTTAATTCAAAATAGGTATTTAGGGTATATTTTTAATCCCCAAACTTGTAAAATTCATAACTTTGTCATATGAACTCCAAATTAGGTGCTTCAAATTGCAAAATGCTCATGATGTTTTTGTCTATCTATTCAAACAATGTTTCTCTGCTGTTTCTATGTACTAATTAATGGTTAATCATTAGGATAGGATTAAGGTTATTGGAACCCTATTTGAGATAATTAGAAGTTGGTAGACTTTAATAAAAGTTAGAGTACTTAAGTTTATGGACTTAAACACTTAAGTTTAGTAACTTAAAACCATGTAATAATTTAATCCCACCATTGACTTAAACCTGATTAGTGGATAGTGAATCACTTTGTACAGTCCTCTACCCCAGACCTAGGGAACACCAGAATGCCTACCCCTTTTCAAACTATGAACTTGTGATCTCTCTGCTGCATATGTTTGGCATGTTGCTTTTTGTTTGTTATCTTCCCAAGTGCATAGTGTGAAAGATTACTTTACGTAGACAACGAGCAGTCTGTGTTTCCCGAGGAGGTTGCAGAGGAAGTCCCTGATCAGCAGTTTGGTGAAGGCAAGTGTCCTCTGTCCCATTATGTCCTATTCATTTATAACTTACTACCCCGCATTACTTACTTGAAACCTAAGGATTGACTAGCTTTACACTTTACTTTATCCTTGATGACCCTATGGGCTGTTATGGTTAGCACTCTGCTATTGCCTTAACTTAATCAATGAACATGATGTGACTATTTGTGATACTGTTATCCTGATGATGTTGATGATCTTGTGATACTCTAGGGGGCTCAGGCTGTTTTCTGAGTACCTCTCCGTAAGGACTGGTTCGTTGAGAGACCACCCGGGATAACAGTGCAACCATGAGGGTGAAATGGGGTGCCCTTAGCTGATTAATTAGATGAACTAGAGGTGTAGTTGCTTAGCTGTCGTGCCGTCAATGGGGTCCAGGCACAGTGCTTGATCTGCCGAGGCTGAGTGCCGAGGTTCTTTCGTTTTGCTCTTTGTTAGTCACTCTCCTGCGGGGAGGGGTACTGTGTTTATCAAACTGGAGAAACCTAACAGGCAGCTATGATCTCTAGGGAATCTTTGTAAAAGCTACGTAGTGATGCCCTGCCGGACCACCTAGGTAGTGGTCAATGGGGATTAGCTCTCCCCGGGTAGAAAGGGAATCATGACTCATGGGTAAAGTGTGCAACCTCTGCAGAGGGTAGTGAAACTGGTATATCAGCCGTGCTCACGGTTAAGAGCAGCCTTGGGATCCTCTTTGATTAGAGATACAGATGGTTCGAGATGCAAGGATTATGTTATGGTTTTGGTTCGAATATGATGATGTTGTTCCTCGATGAGGAAATGGTTTACGGGTTGGTTAATGCTAAAATCTGGCTTCTACTAATGATAAATACCTGACCAACTAAAAGCAACTGCTTGAGCCTAACCCCACATAAAGCTAGTCCACTTCAGCCAAACGGGACATTTGCTGAGTACGTTGATGTGTACTCATCCTTGCTTTACCACAAAACACCAGGTTGTCCGCATTGTAACCACTGCTCCGAAGAAGGTGAAGCCGTGGAAGGAGACTTCCAGGAGTTCCAAGATTACGACGAATTCTAGGTGTGGGTTGGCGGAAACCCCCAGTCAGCTGCCTGTGGAGGCCTTGTCTTTACTACGTTTCGCTAGTACTTTGATTTACCTGTTAAGACAATGACTATGTGGATGTCTATGACTCTGTGATGTAATAAGTTATTACTCTTTTATGTTATTATTCGAGCATTGTGCGATGATGTTCATTTATGTAATCGCTGTGTACGTGAGTTCTGATCCTGGCACGTACATAGTTCGCATTCGGTTTGCCTTCCAAAACCGGGTGTGACATAAGTGGTATCAAAGCCCATGCTGACTATAGGACCGCTGACCTAGAGTAGCACTGGTCGTACTAAGGACTATTGACCCTCCCCCTCACCTTGACATCTGATGTTACTTCAAAAAGTCGGTCACCTCGACCAACCCTATGTTTTACTATCTATCTATACTATACCTTGTTAAAATTTTTATCTTATTCTATCTTGGGTTTATTCACTTGTCATATTAGTTCTGCTCTTACTCTTGTGCTTACGATGTCTTTTGTAGATGGCTCGTCTTAGACACACTGCACGTAAGTCGGTGATCCCTTTCCTGCCGTCTCGACTTGCGGAGCGTCCTCTGCACCGCACCGTGTCTGGTCAGTCGAGTCACCTGGAGAGGCTGCACCACCGCCTGCGTGAGGAGCAGGAACGCCGGCGCCAGCACAGAGAGCAGCAGGGCTCTTCCTCCCCACCCCAGCGAGAGGTGGAGTCTATGAGGCCCCGTTCCTCTGTGGCCCAGCTGGAGGCGCCCCCTGCTCCACCGCGGGACGTCCCGGCTGTTGGAGGAGCTACTGGAGGAGACCCCGACGACGACGACTCAGACCACAGCACGGAGTCTTCTGAGCCGCAGGAGGCGGAAGGATGGGTCGCCCGACCCATCACCCGTGACGCCACTCGCGGTTGCCACTTCCACGACGCACTCGACACCTTGCTGCGCCAGGCTTTCGACCGGCACACCTGGTCGATCGAGTATCGTTGTGTAGTCTACCAGCACAGTCGCGGGAGGTACCCGGACCGCTGGGAGGCTACCTGCCTAGTTCGCCGTCCGGAGGATGACCTCCGGGGTGCGGAGGCCGTTTCGGAGCACTATTCCATCTCCGAGAGGGACACTGCAGAGGCGGCTATGCAGGATGCAGCACGACGTGCACTCTCCCAGTACTGTTCTTTGTTCGGTGGCGTGGCCGACGGTCTTAACCTTCGGTACTACCCCCGCCGTCCTACTGGCAGCACAGAGAGTGTGGTTGTCTCACCTGTTGGTGAGGCTAACCCTAGGTTGAGCAGCACAGTCAACCTAGTCGCAGTGCTTAACACTGAGCTGGATCACTCTCTGGACGAGCTAAGCAGGGCTCGAACGGAGATTGCGGAGTTGCGTGCTGAGTTGGCAGAGCGCCATCACCAGGAGGGTGGTTCTCCCGCTCCTGTTGGGACTCAGCACCCATACCGCTCACCGCCACGTGGTCATCACACTTATGGTTCCCCTGTCTGTAAGACCAGGATAGATCTGGATCCTTAGATCGTTAGCGTCGGAGTTTGTAATAATTCTTAAGTCAGATGTCTCAGTCTTAGGTAGTCAGTTTAGTTTGCTTATTAGTTGCTTCCATTTAGTTTAGTTTGCTTATCAGTTGTTTGCATGCTTGTTATGATGAACCTGTGTTGGATTTGGATCTTTGTAATGACTGTAGCCAACATGTGGGTTTCCCCTGCAGTTTGGCTTAGCTAGTAATGTTAATGAAGTCAGTTGTTTAGTTGGGAAACCCTTTACTCTTACTTTCCTTTCTTATCTGAGATGCTGTGTTGAATCATGAATGAGGATCAGTGAAGCTCTTTGTTCACTCAGTGTCATGAAGAATTCTGTATTCTCTTTTCTTATGCTGAAGGGTTGTAAGATCAATGCTGATGTATGAATGTATTCCACAGATGTCTGACAACAGGCGCCGATGCAACAGGCGTGCTCAGCAAGAGCAGCATGACCAGCAGGAGGAACAACAGAGGCAGCCTCCCCCACCACCCCCGATGTCAGTGGAGCAGATGTTCTTGATGCAGACCCAGGCAGTGCAGGCCATTGGGCAGACTCTGGCAGCCATGCAGCAGGCTCAACAGCAACCTCAACCCCAATTGCAAGTGCAGATGCCCCAGATGCCACGGGATAGGCGTGGTGAGTTCATGAGAGGGCACCCTCCTACCTTCGCCCATTCTGCTGACCCCATGGATGCAGAAGACTGGCTGCGCGCAGTGGAAAGGGAGCTGCGCACCGCCCAATGTGACGACAGGGAGAAGGTTCTGTATGGTCCCCGCCAGCTAAGGGGAGCAGCCCAGTCCTGGTGGGAGTCCTACCTCGCCACCCATGCTGACCCTGAAGCCATCACGTGGGAGGAATTCAGCGAGAGTTTCCGCAGATACCATGTGCCAGAGGGACTGATGATCGTGAAGAAGGAGGAGTTTCTGGCTCTGAAGCAGGGACCCCTGTCTGTTAGTGAGTACAGAGACAAGTTTCTGCAGCTGTCTCGTTACGCACCTGAGGATGTCAACACTGATGCCAAGAGGCAGTACAGGTTCATGAGGGGTTTGGTGGATCCCCTGCATTACCAGCTGATGAATCACACCTTCCCAACCTTCCAGCACCTGATCGATAGGGCAGTTATGACTGAGAAGAAGCATAAGGATATGGAAGATCGGAAGCGCAAGATGAGTGGACCCCAGACCGGAGGCATCAGCCGTCCACGTTTCTCAGGCAGTTCGTCTCAGCAAGGCAGGCCTGGTCACCCACAGGGATATCAGAATCAGAATCAGCGTCCGCATCAGCAGCAGTTTCAGAGGCAGTACCCACAGCAGCAGCAGCAGTATCGTCAGCACAGCCAGCAGGGAGGTAATCAGTATCAGAAGCAGAACAACCAGGCACCTCGCCTTCCTGCCCCAGCAGCAAATCAGAGCAACCAAGCAGCCCCAGCACAAGGAGGAGGCAGAGGATGTTTCCACTGTGGAGAACAAGGCCACTGGGCGATGCAGTGCCCGAAGAAGATGGCGCAGCAGCAGACCAACCCCAATGCTCCAACAAGGCAAGGTGTACTGCAGCCGGCAGCAGGCAATCGTAACCAAGCGTACAACCGTGGAAAGGTGAACCACTTGGAGGCCGAAGCAATCCAGGATGCACGAGATGTGGCAGTAGGTATGTTCTCAGTCGAATCTCATCCTGCGAAAGTGCTATTTGATACTGGTGCAACTCATTCATTTGTCACTGCAACCTGGGTAGAATTGCATAATATTTCAGTAGAGGCAATGATGCCGCCCATGAGGATTAATTCGGTTGGTGGCAAGGTGCAAACAGATAAAATATGCTCAAATATAATGGTGGAGATAAGGGGGATAGGATTCCCCAGTGACTTAATAGTAATAGACACCCCCGGGATAGATGTTATTCTAGGGATGAACTGGTTAATGAAGTATGAAGCAAATGTTAGTTGTGACAAGAGGACCGTAACATTGAAGTCCCCGTCAGGAGAAGAGGTAGTGGCCGAGCTATGGATGCCTAAATCAGAAGAGGGAGTCTGTCACCAGATTTCAGTGGATAGTAAAGAGCCCAACCCGCTCAAGGCTATCAAGGTTGTGTCAGACTTTCCGGATGTGTTTCCCGAGGAGCTAACGGGCATGCCACCCGAGAGAAAGGTTGAATTTTCCATAGAGCTTATCCCTGGTACCGCCCCCATTTCCAAAAGAGCCTATCGAGTGTCTGGACCAGAATTGGTGGAACTCAAGAAGCAGATAGATGAGACGTTAGAGAAGGGTTACATCAGGCCAAGTACCTCGCCTTGGGCCGCTCCAGTGTTGTTTGTAGAGAAGAAAGATGGTACCAAGAGGATGTGCATAGACTACAGAGCCTTGAATGAAGTCACTGTCAAGAACAAGTACCCCCTGCCCAGGATAGAAGATCTGTTTGACCAGCTCAGAGGTGCCAGCGTATTCTCGAAGATAGATCTGAGGTCAGGCTACCATCAACTCAGAATCCGACCCTCGGACATACCGAAGACGGCATTCATCACCAAGTATGGGTTATATGAGTTCACAGTTATGTCCTTTGGTTTGACAAATGCGCCAGCCTTCTTTATGTACCTGATGAACAGCGTGTTCATGGACTATCTAGACAAGTTTGTGGTAGTGTTCATCGATGACATTCTCATATACTCTCAAAGTGAGGAAGATCATGTAGAACATTTGAAGATGGTATTGCAAAGACTTCGAGAGCAACAATTGTATGCCAAGCTGAGTAAATGCGAGTTCTGGATTCATGAAGTCCTGTTTCTGGGTCACATCATAAATCAAGATGGGTTAGCAGTGGATCCAAAGAAAGTAGCAGATATCCTGAACTGGAAAGCACCGAAGGATGTTCGTGGGATCAAGAGCTTCATTGGGATGGCCGGATACTATAGGCGTTTCATTGAAGGCTTCTCAAAGATTGCTAGGCCAATGACAGCGTTACTAGCAAAGAAGGTTGAGTTTAAATGGACTCAAAAGTGTCAGGAAGCATTTGAAGAACTGAAAAATAGATTGACTACGGCTCCTGTGTTAGTCCTGCCTGATGTTCACAAGCCATTCTCAGTGTATTGCGATGCTTCTTACACCGGATTGGGATGTGTGCTAATGCAAGAAGGAAGAGTTGTAGCATACTCATCTCGTCAGCTGAAGATCCATGAGAAAAACTACCCCACACATGACCTGGAGTTGGCAGCAGTGGTTCATGCCTTAAAGACCTGGAGACATTACCTGTATGGGCAGAAGTGTGATATCTACACAGATCATAAAAGTCTGAAGTACATATTCACCCAATCAGAGTTAAACATGAGGCAGCGAAGATGGTTGGAATTGATCAAAGACTATGAGTTGGAGATACATTACCATCCAGGCAAAGCCAATGTCGTTGCAGATGCTCTGAGCAGGAAGAGTCAAGTTAATATGTTGGTCTCGTACCCGATGCCATATGAGTTAGCCAAAGAGTTCGACAGACTGAGCCTCGGTTTCCTGAACAGTACGCAAGGAGTAACAGTGGAATTAGAGCCCACCCTAGAGCGGGAGATCAAAGAAGGGCAGAAGGATGATGAAAGCATCAACAAGATCCGACAGCTGATCTTAGAAGGAAGAGGCAAAGACTTTCGAGAGGACGAAGAGGGAGTAATATGGTTCAAGGACCGATTGTGTGTTCCTGACCTCAAACCTATTCGGGAGCTGATCCTCAAGGAAGCTCATGAGACAGCCTACTCGATACACCCTGGAAGTGAGAAGATGTACCAGGATTTAAAAAGAAGGTTTTGGTGGTATGGCATGAAAAGAGAAATCGCAGAATATGTCGCCATCTGTGATAGCTGTCAGAGAACCAAAGCAGAGCATCAAAGGCTCGCCGGATTGTTGCAGCCTTTGTGGATTCCTCAGTGGAAGTGGGATGAGATCGGGATGGATTTTATAGTTGGCCTACCTCGTACCCGGGCCGGTTATGATTCCATCTGGGTGGTTGTGGACCGCTTAACAAAGGTGGCCCATTTCATACCTGTGAAGACAACATACACCGGAGCAACGTTAGCTGAGTTATATATGTCACGGATAGTCTGCCTTCATGGTGTGCTGAAGAAGATAGTGTTAGATCGAGGAACGCAGTTCACCTCTCATTTTTGGCAGCAGCTACAAGAAGCTTTGGGCACACATTTGAACTTCAGCTCAGCTTATCACCCGCAGACAGACGGTCAGACTGAAAGAACTAATCAGATCCTAGAAGATATGTTGAGAGCCTGTGCGTTGCAAGACAAGTCAGGATGGGACAAAAGGTTACCGTATGCAGAATTCTCCTACAACAACAGTTACCAGGCCAGCTTGAAGATGTCACCGTTTCAGGCACTCTATGGACGGAGTTGTAGGACTCCGCTGCATTGGGACCAGCCTGGAGAGAGACAGGTGTTTGGCCCCGACATTTTGCTTGAAGCCGAAGAAAATATCAAGATGGTTCGGGAGAACCTGAAGACAGCCCAGTCAAGACAGCGAAGCTATGCGGACAGAAGGAGAAGAGAACTGAGTTTTGAAGTGGGAGACTACGTCTATCTGAAGGTGTCACCTATCAGGGGAGTCAGAAGGTTCGGAGTAAAAGGCAAGTTAGCACCCCGGTACGTCGGACCATATCAGATTCAAGCAAAGCGTGGAGAAGTGGCCTACCAGCTCAACCTACCAGAGAGCTTGTCAGCAGTGCACAATGTGTTCCATGTGTCGCAATTGAAGAAGTGTCTGCGAGTACCAGAAGAACAGTTGCCAGTGGAGGGTTTGGAAGTCCAAGAAGATCTGACATACATAGAGAAGCCAACGCAGATTCTGGAGTTTGCAGACAGAGTCACCCGGAGGAACACCATCAGGATGTGCAAAGTCAGATGGGGCCACCACTCTGAGGAAGAAGCAACCTGGGAACGAGAAGATGATCTGAAGGCCAAATACCCTGAACTCTTTGCTGACCAACCTTGAATCTCGGGGCGAGATTCTTTTAAGGGGGATAGGTTTGTAACACCCTGAATTTGGGGGTATAAAATTTCTTTGCTCATATTCACAAATTCAGGTGTTACTTCCCTTTTCTCATCCTTCCTCACCCTTTTCTTTCTCATTTCTATAGGAGAAAAGTGCTTACTTTATTTGTAATTATAGTTTATTATGTTAAACCTTAAGGGAGTATGAATTGTTGCATCATGATGAACCCTAGATTTCACTTTTGCTTGGTGCATAATTCTTGGAAAGTTTGATTTGAATTTGTGGCTCATTTGGATTTGAATCAATTGGAGAAAATAAAAAGAAAAGAGAAAACAATTCCAGAATAAAAAGAAAAGGAAAAGAAGCCCGCCACCCTGCCCCCCCTCGGCCTTTCGGCCCAGCCGGCCCAATCCCGCGCGCGCGCTCCCCCCCCCCCCCGCTCTCTCTGCCCTGGCAGGCCCGCCCGTCAGCGCAGCCGCTTCTCACGCGCCCGCCTCCGCTCTTCTCTCTCTCTCTGCTCGCGGGCCCGGGCTGTCAGCCCCGTCGTCCCCGCGTAACCGCCGCCGAGCTGCGCGCGCCCGCCTTCTCCGCGCCCACGTCGCGCGTGGAGCTCGCAACTGACCCGCCCCTGGCCACTTGAGCCCCGAGCCCCACTCGCCCTCTCCCCCTCCCCCATTTGCGCTCCAGCAGACCCCTCTTCCACCTCTCCCTCGCTGCGCGCACGCGAGAGCGCCGCCGCCACGAATCCCCACCGTCCGGAGCTCGTTTCTCGGCCGCCGTTGGAGCTCCGTCGTGTCCGTTGCCACTGTGAGCTTCGCCCCGACGTCCGCAACCCGGGACGCGCCCCAATTTCCTCTCCCCCTCCCTATTTCTCTCTGCCCGCGCTCACCCGCTGTTCCCCGTGCAGCCGCGGAGGTCCGCCACCGTCGCCCCAGGCCACCGTCGCGCCATTCCCGCCGCCGAGGAGCCCCCGGAGCCCGCCTTGAGGTAAGGGACCTCTCCCGCCCCTATCGACCTTTGCTTTGCTCTCTGCTGCGTATAATTCCTCGCCGGAGTAGAGTAATCCCGCCGCCGAGCCGCTCCGCCGTGAACCGCCCCCCTCCGGTGCCCCTGCCCCGACCCAGACCCCACCAGAGGATTCCCCGTGTCCTCCCCAACCTTCCCGGCCGCTCAGGTCGCCTCGGAGCCCCGCCAAACGCCCGCGCCCCTCGTCTCCGGCGAGTTCTCCGCCGCGGGGACGAGCGCCGCCGCCCCAGCTAGCCGCAGGAGAAACCCAGGCCGGCCACCCGATCCCCACCGTCCGTCCCAGATCGGGCGGCCTCGTTTTGATTAGGCCAAGCCCCAATCCTGGCCGTCCGCCCGAGATCCAGCGGCCCAGGCCCGCTTCCCCCACCCCCTGCCTCCCTGCCAGTAGGGCCCCGCCTGTCAGCCCGCCCGCGCGCACGCTCTGCCCGCCGGCCCCGCCTGTCAGCCCGCCCGCGCGCGCGCTCTGCCCGCCGGCCCCACCTGTCAGCCCGCCCGCGCGCGCGCTCTGCCCGCCGGCCCCGCCTGTCAGTCTGCCCGCGCCCCGCGCTGCCCGCCCGGTCCCGCCTGTCAGTCGCCTAGGCCGCCGCGCGCTCGCGCGCCCGCCCGCAGGATCTAATCCTGGCCGTTCGTTTTAGATCTGACGGCCGTAGTAGCCCGATACCCCTTCGCCCGCGCGTTTTCTTAAAGAGACCCCCGGTTTTCTGGAATTTGAACCCGCCGTCCCTGGTTTCTCGCAGATAAGTCCCTGGACCTGTTATTTAATTCAAAATAGGTATTTAGGGTATAATTTTAATCCCCAAACTTGTAAAATTCATAACTTTGTCATATGAACTCCAAATTAGGTGCTTCAAATTGCAAAATGCTCATGATGTTTTTGTCTATCTATTCAAACAATGTTTCTCTGCTGTTTCTATGTACCAATTAATGGTTAATCATTAGGATAGGATTAAGGTTATTGGAACCCTATTTGAGATAATTAGAAGTTGGTAGACTTTAATAAAAGTTAGAGTACTTAAGTTTATGGACTTAAACACTTAAGTTTAGTAACTTAAAACCATGTAATAATTTAATCCCACCATTGACTTAAACCTGATTAGTGGATAGTGAATCACTTTGTACAGTCCTCTACCCCAGACCTAGGGAACACCAGAATGCCTACCCCTTTTCAAACTATGAACTTGTGATCTCTCTGCTGCATATGTTTGGCATGTTGCTTTTTGTTTGTTATCTTCCCAAGTGCATAGTGTGAAAGATTACTTTACGTAGACAACGAGCAGTCTGTGTTTCCCGAGGAGGTTGCAGAGGAAGTCCCTGATCAGCAGTTTGGTGGAGGCAAGTGTCCTCTGTCCCATTATGTCCTATTCATTTATAACTTACTACCCCGCATTACTTACTTGAAACCTAAGGATTGACTAGTTTTACACTTTACTTTATCCTTGATGACCCTATGGGCTGTTATGGTTAGCACTCTGCTATTGCCTTAACTTAATCAATGAACATGATGTGACTATTTGTGATATTGTTATCCTGATGATGTTGATGATCTTGTGATACTCTAGGGGGCTCAGGCTGTTTCCTGAGTACCTCTTCGTAAGGACTGGTTCGTTGAGAGACCACCCGGGATAACAGTGCAACCATGAGGGTGAAATGGGGTGCCCTTAGCTGATTAATTAGATGAACTAGAGGTGTAGTTGCTTAGCCGTCGTGCCGTCAATGGGGTCCAGGCACAGTGCTTGCTCTGCCGAGGCTGAGTGCCGAGGTTCTTTCGTTTTGCTCTTTGTTAGTCACTCTCCTGCGGGGAGGGGTACTGTGTTTATCAAACTGGAGAAACCTAACAGGCAGCTATGATCTCTAGGGAATCTTTGTAAAAGCTACGTAGTGATGCCCTGCCGGACCACCTAGGTAGTGGTCAATGGGGATTAGCTCTCCCCGGGTAGAAAGGGAATCATGACTCATGGGTAAAGTGTGCAACCTCTGCAGAGGGTAGTGAAACTGGTATATCAGCCGTGCTCACGGTTAAGAGCAGCCTTGGGATCCTCTTTGATTAGAGATACAGATGGTTCGAGATGCAAGGATTATGTTATGGTTTTGGTTCGAATATGATGATGTTGTTCCTCGATGAGGAAATGGTTTACGGGTTGGTTAATGCTAAAATCTGGCTTCTACTAATGATAAATACCTGACCAACTAAAAGCAACTGCTTGAGCCTAACCCCACATAAAGCTAGTCCACTTCAGCCAAACGGGACATTTGCTGAGTACGTTGATGTGTACTCATCCTTGCTTTACCACAAAACACCAGGTTGTCCGCATTGTAACCACTGCTCCGGAGAAGGTGAAGCCGTGGAAGGAGACTTCCAGGAGTTCCAAGATTACGACGAATTCTAGGTGTGGGTTGGCGGAAACCCCCAGTCAGCTGCCTGTGGAGGCCTTGTCTTTACTACGTTTCGCTAGTACTTTGATTTACCTGTTAAGACAATGACTATGTGGATGTCTATGACTCTGTGATGTAATAAGTTATTACTCTTTTATGTTATTATTCGAGCATTGTGCGATGATGTTCATTTATGTAATCGCTGTGTACGTGAGTTCTGATCCTGGCACGTACATAGTTCACATTCGGTTTGCCTTCCAAAACCGGGTGTGACAGCTTGTATGAGCTTGCGAGTCTAAGGTGTGACCTAAGATTGTGTATGTGTGTAACGTCGCATGCCTCCCCTTTTATAGTTGAAGGGGGGCATGCACAAAGGTACTGGGCCCTGACATGTGGGCCCAGGGACATAAAGAATATGGCGCTTGGAGCCACTAATGTCTGTTGCCGAGACGATCTTTTTGTGCCCTGATGTCCGAGATCTGTGTATCCTCGACGTGCAGGGGAAGCTTCTTATAGAAGGGAAAATGAGTACAGCGCGTCGTTCGGCACGGGCGCACTGTTTGCCAGTAGACTGATCAGACGCGCCGTCTGCTGGATGGGTCTGACACCGTTTGCCAGCAGATGGGGATGGTGTGGGGGATAGATATCCCCCGGGTCCACTAAAAGAGTAAAAGACCTCACGAAAGGCCCAAGGGCCCGATAAATCGTAAGGTCATTCTTTCGTGGGCCTGGGGGAGACAACCAGCAAAGCAGATTGACATGAGGCCGGATTGGTGCAAACCCGGACGACCCACAACGTCGAGCGAATGACCACAACAGAGATCCGACTTTCCCGCGCTGAAGCCCCCATGCAGCGGAGCCATGCGAGGATAAGTCGGCGAGGGTTACGTAGGGATAAACTCAAGCGGTTCACTATATTTTAGCTACACATTGTTATCATATCCACATGTATTGCCCCACGGTCGAGTATATAAGGCCTAGGGGGCACCCCTTCAGAACGATCGACCCTATCTTACTTAGCCACCCACATTAACTCTCTGTGTCTTCAATCCAGAGAGTCCTCTTGTAACCACGCTCACCAAACATACTCACCAGGACGTAGGGTGTTACGCATCTCTAAGCGGCCCGAACCTATAAATCTTGTCCACTGTCCCTCGTGCGATCGGCACGAACCATTTTGCTACAGTCGTCGATACCGTCCTACTCCTAGAAACACCTTGAGGGGCAACCCCGGGTGTGCGGTCGGACCCAAAACACCGACAGCTGGCGCGCCAGGTAGGGGGTGTGTCGACGATCCAAGCTAGCTCAATGGCCGTCACCTTCTACAGCAAGATCACCATGCGTCCCGGATCCGTGTTCTGCTTCGGGACAATCTCATCCGTAGCGGATGAAGAAGGAATTCTACATCGTATCGCGGATCCACCGGAAAAGAAGTCTCCTCCAACGAACTCCGAAAATGCCGGAGAGGCACAACCTCCAGCTCTTCGGAAAAAGATCGTCTCCGGAAAGTTGGGGGCCGAGGGCTCGCTGACCCGGAAGACTCCGCTGTCTACTTCCCAACAAAAGAATGGACACGGATCGCGAGGAAGAAGGAGACCAGGGAAAAGCAAGTCGTTCTTTCCGTTCCTCCGGCCTCAAAGGAGAACGGAAAGAAAGTCGCCACGACAGCAGCTCCATTCTACCCCGACGTCCTCTTCATCGGGAGAGCGGAATCGCCTACCGTCTCCGACGACGAGCTGACCGCACCCGGAGAAGAACCGCCTCAGCGAGAATCCCGCCGACGGAGGAATCGGCGCAGGAACGTTTGACGACATCACGCGGCCGGAGAACGGGATCCAGAGCAGCCTGTCTCGCGAGACAAGGTCTCGGAGATAGGAGAAACTCCGGAAGAACGCGTCTTCAGAGAACGAAGGAACTCCCGACGATGTGATCGCCGACGGGCTCAGGAACAAGCTGAGCAAGATGCAAGACAACGCCGGGAGAATCCGCTCTTCGGGCGCAACCTGAATCCCGACTTCGCCCGAGCTATGAACACGCCAAGCGAAGTCGGAGGGGTACTAGCTCGAATAGCTGATGGACTTCCTCGGACTCCCGACGCCGAGGGATACCGACGCCTGTTCACCCAGGCAGCCAACCATCTTCTATCGCTCGCTCACCCGCCGAACGATCTACGACACGCCATCAACAGTCGCCGAGACGCGCGAAGCTCCATCAATGCTTCGCGCGAACGGCGACATGAGAACGAGATTCGCCGTCGGGAGGAGTACGACCGGGATCATGGCATCCCGACTCAGAGCCAGGCCACCAGGACTGAGTCGGCAACGGCCTCAACTGGCGGTACCACCCGGGGACGGTCGAGGAACCACAATCACAACTCCCCTCCCCGGGACAGACATCGTCCCCAACGACAGGAAGACATGTGCAGAGTGTCCGCTCTTACTCCGCGCCTTAGGGCCATCCAGTGGCCTCCCAACTTCAAGGTATCCAATGTCGACAAATATGATCCTAAGCAGGATCCAGGGGGTTGGCTAGCCGTCTACACCACCGCTGCTCGAGCTGCCGGGGCATCTGAAGACGTTATGACCGCGTATTTGCCCATCGTCCTTGGGCAAGATGCGCTACAGTGGCTACGACATCTACCCCGACACTGCATCGACGACCGGAGAGACTTCAGTCGACGTTTCACCGCCAACTTCCAGTCCCTCTCCGACAAGCCAGTGCAACCGTGGGACCTCAAATCCATCAAGCGCCGGGGGGATGAGACTCTCCGGTCGTACCTCAAAAGGTTCCAGACCATGAGAAATCGCATCCCCGAGGTCACGGAGGCGGCCGTGATCGAGGACTTCTACAGGGGATCCAACGACTCGGCTTTTGTCCGAGCCATACTACAGAAAGCGCCGACTACTTCCGAGGAGCTGTTCCGGGAAGCCGACCTCTACATCACCGCCGACGAGCGAGCTCAGGACCTCATCGGAGGAGCAAAGCCTGCACCGGCAGCACCACGACGCGACGCGAACCAGCCACCCGACAAACGCTGGGAGAAGAGGCCTCGCGAAGAAGTACACGCCGCCGGACCACCTGCCTCTCGCGCCCGAGGAGGACCTCGCGGAGGCGAGCGCACGCTAGACGACATCCTCGACGCCCAGTGCCCATACCACAAGGACATGCGCCACACTCTTCGCAACTGCCGGGACTTCAAGCACTCCGTTGGGCATGGCCGACCCTTCCAACCTCTACCTCCTCCTCCGCCGAGGGGAGGACCGGATGAACCACGGCAACCTCATCAGCTGGAGGAGGGAGGAGGAGGAGCTTTCCCACGCGTCGACAGGGAGGTCAACGTCATCTTCGGCGGACATGGGTCACAGGAGAACAAGAGACAACAAAAGCTCAACGACCGCCAGATACTGGTGGCGACCACCGGTCCTCCCACCCCATACCGGTGGTCAGAACACCCGATCACCTTCACTCGGGAGGATCAATGGCTCAACTTCGACCACCCGGGCAAATACCCGCTCCTCGTCGATCCGGTGATCCGAGAGAGCCGGGTGAAGAAGGTGCTAGTGGACGGGGGGGAGCAACATCAACGTCACCTTCCCCCGGACACTCCAAGGCTTGGGGGCTCACCTCAAAGAGCTCCACAAGTCGGACACTCCTTTCTTCGGCATCGTGCCGACGGAGGGGGAATACCCGCTGGGCCACATCTACATGCCGGTCACCTTCGGAACTCCGGAGAACTACAGAACCGAGTTCCAGAGGTTTGAAGTGGCGAACTTCGACTGCGGGTACAACGCCATCATCGGAAGACCGGGATTGGCCAAATTCATGGCCATTCCGCACTATACATACATGATACTAAAGATGCCAGGACCGCAAGGGATCATAACTGTGCGCGCCGACTTCCAAGGCGCCGCAGAATGTTTCCGAGTGGCCATCCAAGCAGCCCTCACCACCAAGCCATCAACGGTCCCTTCTACACTGGCGAACTCTAAGCCTGAGGAGGACCTCGCAGTACCGGCAAACGAAGCTCAGGCCGCGACCTCTATGCGGCCGACTGAAGAAACCAAGCGAATCAACCTGGGGTTCGCTGATGAGCGCAAGACAGCCATCATCAGCTCCAGCTTGGACGACAAATAGGAAAGCGCGCTCGTCCAGTTCCTGCAAGATAACCGAGATGTATTCGCATGGCAACCTGCGGATATGCCGGGAGTCCCAAGAGAACTGGCCGAGCACAAGTTGAAGGTTTATCCCCAGGCGAGGCCGATCCGGCAAAAGCTACGTCGTTTCACGCCCGACAAGAGAGAGGCCATTCGCACCGAGTTAGCTCGCTTGATTGCAGCTGGATTTATTAGAGAAGTATTACACCCCGAGTGGTTAGCCAATCCTGTTCTTGTACTCAAAAAGAATAAAGTGGATTGGCGCATGTGCGTCGACTATACTGATCTCAACAAACACTGTCCGAAGGATCCCTTCGGGCTCCCGAGGATAGATCAGGTGGTGGACTCTACCGCTGGATGTTCTGTGCTGTCTTTCTTAGATTGCTATTCCGGGTATCATCAGATTAGTTTGACAAAAGAAGATGAGGAAAAACGGCGTTCATCACTCCGTTTGGTGCTTTCTGTTATACCTCCATGTCGTTCGGCCTCAAAAACGCTGGAGCGACTTATCAGAGAGCCATTCAAACATGCCTAGCCGATCACTGGGGCAAGCGTGTGGAGGCTTACGTAGATGATGAAGTAATCAAAACAGAGGATTCGGAAAACTTCATCGAAGACTTACAGCTGGTTTTCAACAGCCTGAGAAGATATAGATGGAAGCTCAATCCCGAAAAATGTGTTTTCGGGGTACCAGCAGGAAAGTTGCTCGGGTTTATCGTCAACCACCGGGGAATTGAGGCTAATCCAGATAAGATTGAAGCTATCATGAAGATGGAAGCTCCTCAGTCACAAAAGAAGGTTCAGCGACTTACTGGATGTATGGTAGCTCTGAGCAGATTTATATCCAGGCTGGGAGAAAAAGGTTTGCCATTTTACAAGCTACTCAAGAAGGTGGATAAGTTTCAATGGACTTCAGAAGCACAAGAAGCTCTAGATGGACTGAAGAAATTCTTGACAACACCACCAGTACTGAAACCACCCCGGCGAGCTACGTCGACTCAACTGGCCGAAGATTTGCTACTGTATATCTCTTGCACGACTCACGTGGTAAGCACCGCGTTGGTAGTCGAGCGAGTAGAAGAAGGACATGCCTACCCAGTGCAACAACCTGTTTACTTCATCAGTGAAGTTCTGGGCCCCTCAAAGAAAAAGTATCCTCAAGTTCAGAAGCTATTGTATGCAGTACTTCTAACTGCCCGCAAGCTGCATCACTACTTTGATGACCACAAAGTCATAGTAGTCACTGGTTTTCTAATAGGGGATATTCTTCGCAACAAAGAAGCCATTGGCTGAATAGCCAAGTGGGCTTGCGAGCTAGGATCCCACGACATCGAGTTCCGACCTCGCACTGCCATCAAAACTCAAGCACTGGTTGATTTCGTATCAGAGTGGACAGAACAGCAAGTACCAGATAATCCAGAAACTGCAGAAGTGTGGCGAATGTATTTTGATGGCTCGCTGAAGCTGCAGGGAGCGGGAGCAGGGATTCTCTTCACTGCACCTGGAGGCGAACACCTCAAGTACGCCCTCCAGTTGCTATTCCCGGCCTCCAACAATGCAGCCGAGTATGAAGCTCTGATTCATGGATTGAACATCGCCATATCACTGGGCATCAAGAGATTGATGGTATACGGAGACTCTCTGGTAGTCATCAGCCAGATAAACAAGGAGTGGGATTGTTCAAGCGATTCAATGGGAAAATACTGCGCTGTCGTCCGAAAGCTGGAAGATAAATTCAAGGGTCTGGAATTTCATCATATAGAAAGAGATCGGAACACAGCAGCCGATGTACTGTCCAAGCTCAGATCTAGTCGAACTCAGGTCCCACCCAGAGTCTTCGTGCAAGAAATTCTGCAGCCGAATATCTCAATGGATCAAACAGAAGAGTGCAACATCATAGATCAACCCGAGTCAGACTCTGATGACTGGAGAAGGCTGATTATTAAGTATATAAAGAATGAAGAAGAACCAGACGACAAGAACTCGGCAGAGCGCATTGCCAGGCAGTCGGCTCACTATACACTCATTGGGGAGATATTGTACAGAAGGGGCGCATCAGGCATCCTCATGAAGTGCGTTCTCCCGTCCACTGGGAAGCAACTTCTGGAGGAGGTCCATGCAGGGCAATGTGGAATACATGCAGCATCCAGAACACTAGTCGGGAAGGTTTTCAGGTCAGGATTCTATTGGCCGACAGCGAAGAACGATGCAGCCGAGTTAGTTCAGAGGTGCGAAGCTTGCCAATACTTGTCAAAACAACAACACCTGCCAGCACAGCAACTGCAGACCATACCAGTAACCTGGCCTTTCGCATGCTGGGGACTGGATATGATTGGACCTTTCAAGAAAGCTCAAGGGGGATATACTCATGTATTGGTGGCGATTGACAAATTCACTAAATGGATAGAGTTCAAGCTCATTGCCTCTTTAACCTCTGCTAAGGCCGTGGAATTCATACAAGACATAATATTCAGGTTCGGGATACCAAACAGCATCATCACTGACTTAGGATCCAACTTCACCAGTTCAGAATTCTTTGACTTCTGCGAGCAAAAGAGCATTCAGATCAAGTACACATCTGTAGCACATCCAAGAGCCAACGGGCAGGTTGAGCGAGCCAACGGAATGATATTGGAGGCACTCAGGAAAAAGGTCTTCGATAAGAATGAAAAATTCGCAGGAAAGTGGATAAGAGAATTGCCTTATGTTGTTTGGAGCCTAAGAACTCAACCTAGCCGAGCCCTGCATGGAAACACTCCTTTCTTCATGGTCTATGGGTCGGAGGCAGTGCTACCTGCTGATCTCAAGTTTGGGGCGCCAAGGTTGATCTTCGAAAGCATAGCAGAAGCTGAGGCCACCAGGCTGGAGGACATTGATGTACTTGAGGAAGAACGGTTGAATGCGGTAATCCAATCAGCACGGTACCAGCAGACTCTAAGGCGCTATCACGATAAGGCTGTGCGGCAACGGTTCTTTTCAGTAGGAGACCTCGTCCTCCGCCGAATTCTAACGGGGGAGGGACGGCACAAGTTATCACCCTTATGGGAAGGACCCTTCATAGTAGCAGAAGTCACTCGGCCCGGATCGTATCGCCTCACTCAGATGGATGGCACAGAAGTTGGGAACTCCTGGAACATAGAGCACCTCAGAAAGTTTTATCCCTAGCTGTATTTCAAAACTGCTGGGGCGACAATGTATTATGTAAAGTGGAAATATGTCATCAATAAAGAGAGATTTCAAAGATACTCAGTTCGCTTACGACTGACTTGCATTCTTACTTAACTTGGGGTGACCACTATGCCCTACAAACGGAGCAATCGACTTAAGTCGGCAACGACTTAAGGCGGTGCAACATGCTCACGCTTACTTAACTTGGGGTGACCACTATGCCCTACAAACGGAGCAATCGACTTAAGTCGGCAACGACTTAAGGCGGTGCAACATGCTCACGCTTACTTAACTTGGGGTGACCACTATGCCCTACAGACGGAGCAATCGACTTAAGTCGGCAACGACTTAAGGCGGTGCAACATGCTCACGCTTACTTAACTCGGGGTGACCACTATGCCCTACAAACGGAGCAATCGACTTAAGTCGGCAACGACTTAAGGCGGTGCAACATGCTCACGCTTACTTAACTTGGGGTGACCACTATGCCCTACAAACGGAGCAATCGACTTAAGTCGGCAACGACTTAAGCCGGTGCAACATACTCGCGCCTATGTAATTCAGGGGATGACTTCCATATCCCGCAAACAAATTTCATAATCATCATGCGTCATTGCATTACCGCAAATTTACGAACCAATAAATTCTGATAAAATAAGAGAGTAATTATGTCATTCGAATGATAAACTGATGTCCTCTAACAAATACTCGATCATGCTAACCGCGCGCTCAGAGCACGCAAAATGTTTCTCTATTTCGCAATGTCTTTCTCAGGAGCGACCGACGAAGAAGGGCGACTCGAGGAATCAGGGGCAGCATTCACGTCAGCCTTTGTGTCTTCAGGAACAACCACGCCGGGTCTCCTCATTAAGATTCGTCCCGCCCGAATAGCCTTGTCCATGGCTTTATCGCGCTGGGCTTTGAGAGTAGCGGCAGTTTCTTCGGCAACTTTAGCAGCCAGCCGAGCAGCCTCTAACTCCTGGGCAATGGATTTCTTGGAGGCTCGGAGTTCTTTGATGGTGGCATCCTTTGCTGATATCAATTGCTTAAGGCGGGTCACTTCGTCCGCAGATTCCTGCAGCTTACAACGTTGATTGTCCAGTTCCTCCATTGTAAAACGGTGACTCCTCTCCAAGATTGACAGCGAGTTGCTAGAATCACGATACAATCTGTCAAGATTGTCATGAGAAGCAGCAAGGATACGCTTTTCTTCCTGCAAACAAAAATCAACTCCTTCAGAAATCAAGCAAGTAATAGGAACATAGCAAGGCAAGGCACAGTTTTGTAAGTTACCTTTTCAGAGTCAAGCCGAGCATGAAGAGAAGAACTCAGGGCATTGGCGTCATCCAAGGCAGCGGAGACCTGATTTAGTTCAGTTTGGCTCTGAGAGTACTTCTCCTCGAAGTCAGTGCACCGTTGAACCATTTCAGCCTGATCTCGGGAATGTTTTTCCTCAAGAATTGCAATCTGCCGAGTCACTCCTAGCAAGAGGTAATCAAACAAAACAAAGTCAGAAGGTAAAATAGTCCACAACAAAGGCGAAGAGAAGAAAAAGAGCACTAACCAACGTTAGTTGCCTCCAACTCGGATACACGACGATGAAGTGACACTGGATTCCAACACGCAAGAGACGAAACCACTTCTGGGACGGAAGCACCCTGCAATCTCAGCTGGCTGGCCATCCCATCCACCAAAGCCTGAGGAGAAGAACAGATGAACATAATGACAAAAGTTCATGCAATGTAAAGATCAAGCTAAAATACAGCACAGTACCTGGAGGTTGGAAAAGAACGAAGGGATCCCCAAATCAGGAGAAATCAGCTGATAACCAGGCGCAAGGCCACCACCCGAAGCAGCTTGCAACGGACCAGTAGGAATCAGCTCAGTGCCTTCAACAGAGCCAAACGCCCGATCAGCGGGGACGCTGCCCTCTAAAGCGACTCCCTGGTCCAAAGTTTGGGCTACCACCATGCAGCCAGAATGTGGAGGTGATCCCGCGTGAACGTCCATGGAAGTGCAGGAAGGAGACCCTGCTTGGGCACCCTCGGGGGCTGGGTCATAGTTGGCACTGCCCACTTGAGCCGGATCATCCCCGGCAGCACCCTCGGGGGCTGGGCAGTGGCTTACACTCTTCACCCGAGCTAAGTCATCCCCGGCGACATCCTCGGGGGCTGGGCATGTGTCAGCACCATTCTTGAGGTCCAGACTCTCCGCAGTAACCACCTCTAAGGTTGACGGGCCTTCAGCCACTTCCATGGGACCAGGACAATCCAAGTCGGCATCCCGACCCTCGAGATCGTGCTCTAAGGTCGACGAGGCACGGGATGACCTCAACCCAGCATCAGGCACGACAGCGCAAACCTCCGTTGCATCATCACCCACTGGCTCTGATAACAAGTCCTCTGGGACCATATCCTCAAGAGTTTGATCAAAGTTGGCCAGGGACAGTTCTTGCAGACCAATGAGGGCAGACAAAGCAGGAGAAGGAACTCCACTACTTTCACCGCTGGCGATGAACTGCCGACTGTTTTTCCGAGTTAAAGGAGCATCATTTTCTTCCTCCTCATCTTCCACAGTGACAACACAAGCAGCACCCCCATTGGGATCAGCAACAGATGGAGCACCCACATTGGGATCAGTAGCAGTTTGGGTACACCCATTGGGGTCAGCGTCAGTAAGTCCAGTCGCAGGCACTTCTTCAGTAGCTAGAACTGAGGTACCAGCGTCCTCATCAAAACTGGATACTCGCCGGAGGCGTCTTCTTTTCTTCTTTTGCTCATCAGCAGAAGGCTCAGGCTGATTGGTTCGGCTAGGGCGCCTCGGGCGAGTACTGACAGGTTTCTGGACATCCAAAGTTGTATCAACCTCTGGAAGGGGCACCACTGCCAACGTACCAGCAGGAGCAGCGTCGGAGGAATCCTCAGCTAGCAGATCAAGCATGACATTTATATCCGCATCACTAGGGTTCAGTGGCACCTCAAAATGGACCTGTCGTTCGTCATCAGGAATCTCCCCAAGCGAAGCAACCAAAGTACTGACTTCTTCAGCAGAGGGTCGCACTCTAAGGCCCAAATTGCCATCAGTCACAGGCGGATTTGACACAAAAAGGGTGAAGGCTTTGGGAGGAGGCAGGTCCCAGGCTGAATATGCCACAGGAGCACCAACATTTGACACCTTACCCCTGAGGATCATTTCAAGTCGGCTTACCAAGTCTACAGAGGGAATTCTCCTATTGGTAACCCGAGTTGAGTCGGCTAGCCCTCGATACAGATATGCTGGATAGGCCCTGTCTTTCAGTGGCTGAATGTTCTTGAAAACAAAGTCAGCAACCACAGCTTCAGCAGTCAGACCTCTCTCTTTCAGCAGTCCAACTTCAGTTAGCAACACACCTGCCTCAGCCACTTCCTGATCTGTAGGAGACTCGGTCCAGCTCGGATTGCGAACGTCTGGCTATCTTCCCGACCGGGAGGGGAGAGAATTTCCATAATTATCAACTATGAACCACTCTAGACGCCACCCCTTAATACTGTCCTTGAGGGGAATCTCAAGATACTCAGTTTTCCGCCCGCGACGCATCTCCAAACTGGCACCTCCGACCAACTGATGTTGTCCCCCGGCCATCCCAGGGCGACAATGATACAAATACTTCCATAAACCGAAATGCGGCAGCACGCCAAGAAAGGCTTCGCATAGGTGAACGAAAATGGAGATTTGCAGAATGGAATTAGGGTTCAAATGGGTCAAGTTAATGTGGAAGAAATCTAGGAGGCCACGGAAAAATGGAGAGATGGGAAGGCCGAGGTCGCGGAGAAGAAAAGGAGCGTAAACTACAGACTCGTGGGTATCCTCTGTCGGGACAGTAGTCCCGTGGCAAATCCGCCAAGAACAGAGTTCCTGCGGAGGAAGAACCCCGATGGATACGAGGTGGAGAAGTTCAGCTTCAGAAATGATGGACATATGGTTACCTGCGAAAGGCAACTGGCTGTTGGGGTCGATCGGAGGGATCACCGCAGCAGACGAGCTCGCAGTCTTCCTCTTGGGCGCCATCTCGATTTCACCAGCGAGCAGAGTAGGAGGCGAATGGCAGAGAGGATTCGGAAGCGGGAATGCAAGAACTAGGGCACGGAAAGCAAAGGCGGCTAAAAGCGCAGCTCTTATGGGATATTCTCGAGCCAGATACCGTTTCAAAAAGTGCCCAGTCATCACCCGGCGGTTATTTCCAAAATCCCAGCATGCCACGTGGTCATCCGGCAGTTATTTCCAAAAAGCCGATGCGCCACCTCATCACTCGGTTATCATCCTCAAAATAGCTCATGCGGCCTGCTATCACTCGGCGTTGACTCTAAAACGCTGATTTCATATTCAATCGCTCGGCATTACTTCTAAAATGCCGACGTCGACCTTCAGTCGCTTGGCACTACTTCTAAAATGCTGACGTCGACCTTCAATCACTCGGCGTTGCCTCTAAAACGCTGATCTCGTGTTCAATCGCTCGGCACTACTTCTAAAATGCCGACGTCGACCTTCAATCACTCGGCGTTGCCTCTAAAACGCTGATCTCGTGTTCAATCGCTCGGCATTACTTCTAAAATGCCGACGTCGACCTTCAGTCACTCGGCACTACTTCTAAAATGCCGACGTCGACCTTCAATCACTCGACGTTGCCTCTAAAACGCCGATCTCGTGTTCAATCGCTCGGCATTACTTCTAAAATGCCGACGTCGACCTTCAATCGCTCGGCATTACTTCTAAAATGCCGACGTCGACCTTCAATCACTCGGCACTACTTCTAAAATGCCGACGTCGACCTTCAATCACTCGGCGTTGCCTCTAAAACGCTGATCTCGTGTTCAATCGCTCGGCATTACTTCTAAAATGCCGACGTCGACCTTCAGTCGCTCGGCATTGCTTCTAAAAACTTCGACACAGACTACAAGATTACTCGGCAGCTACTTCTGGAAGCGTCAGTGTGATGCTCAAGTTATTCATCTACTGTCTCAAAAGAATCAGTTTTATAATCAAGCAAAGCAAGAAGAAGCCAACGTCATTCTTTCATTAAGGGAAGACAATAAGCTTACAAATCAACTCTTTGCGAGTTGATGCTTCCCTACTATTACTACATTACATTACTACTACTACTATACTACGCTATACTACTCTACATTACTACTACATTATTCTAACTACACTATACTAATATCTAAAGACCAGTGGCGTTTAGCCACTGGCCTTGCTGCTGCTGCCACCGCCGCCGCCCCTGGTGCTGCCCTTGCTGCTGTCGCCTCTGGTGCTGCCCTTGCTCTCGTCGCCGCCGCCGCTGCCCCCGCCGCTGCCGCTGCCGTCACCGTCGCCGTCGCCACCGTCGTCGTCGTCGCCGTCGTCGTCGTCGTCGTCCTCGTCCTCGCCGCCGTCCGAGTCCTCCTCATCCGAGGAGTACTCCGACTCATCCGAGCCCTCGAGCCCGGAGCGCTCGACGGCCCGGATGTACATCCAGACTTCCGCGGCAATCCCCTGGGAGTCGTCTGAATCATCAGACGACGCCGGGGGAGAGACGGGAGCCAGAGACCCCCTGGACTCGGAGGAGAACTCCTCCTCCGAGTATTCCGAGTCACCGAAGTCCTCCGACGGAGGAGTCGGCTCGCGCTTGCGTTTGTTACTCTTGCCCATGGCGGAAGCAGACGGGAGAGGAGAGAAGGATGCAGTAAAGAACAGCGAAGAGATGTGAAAAAACCAGAGGGGCAACGGTGTTATTTATAGAAGGGAAAGGCAACCGCTCGCCTCCAACCGTGGTCACTGAACAGTCGGAAAGCATTCAATAAGCACTTCCACCCGTCTGGAGACACGTCAGGCGGCTGACGCCGTTTCATGCAACACTACACCCATTGGGACTCCAGTCAACAGCGCAAAGGATATGATTACACTCGCCGTCCCATCACATTACTACTCAGAAGCAGCCGTCTAAAACACTCAGCGTACCAAGCCGTCCCTTGCCCACACCCATTGGGGGGGGACGCCCAGGAATTATCAGTATATTTTTCAAAACGGTCACATCTGTGCAGGGCACGCAGTGAATACCTCAAGACAAAAATGAGATATCAGTAAGGATCAGAGGAAAGCCAAATATAGCCAGCGAAGTACAAGATATGGCCGACAGAAGCGACGTGAAGACTAGACAGAGAACGTCCATCAGACGTCCAATCAGTCGCAGAGCAAATAAATTACAATACCTAGCAAGATATGGATGGATTGCGAACTCGGCTGCTAAAGACAAAATACATGCTGACCTCTTAAGCATAATATTGATGACATAATGCTGACCTCCAAAGTATAATGCGGATAGCTTCATGCCAATTTTTACAAAAAGAAAGGATAATTTTCAGCAAAGAGACACAAAAGGAAGACCTTCAAATGGATCATCCTCAAAAATCCATTTGAAGGTCGGGGGCTACACCCATTGGGTGCACCTCCGGTGCACCCCATGGATTATCATTTCAAGCCAAGATAGTGCCGACTTCTAAGGCGTGGGACAAGATTAAAAGGCCGGCCCTCAACCAAAACGCAGGAGCACAAATGGAAATAATTTCTGGGGAAGACCTTTGAGTAGATTATTTTCTAAAATCTACTCGAAGCTCGGGGGCTACACCCATTGGGTGCAACTCCGGTGCACCCAATGAAATTCAGAACCCTACAAATTGAAATGCCGACCTCTAAGGCACAAGCACGAAACAAAGCTTCGGTTTACGAGTGATCAAAGCAGGAGGAGACAATAAGAAGTCATTTTCTTCAAATCACCTGCAAGCTGGACCTAGGATCTTTAGGATGATTACCTCTAAATTAACCCAAAGATCGGGGGCTTGTGGGGGATAGATATCCCCCGGGTCCACTAAAAGAGTAAAAGACCTCACGAAAGGCCCAAGGGCCCGATAAATCGTAAGGTCATTCTTTCGTGGGCCTGGGGGAGACAACCAGCAAAGCAGATTGACATGAGGCTGGATTGGTGCAAACCCGGACGACCCACAACGTCGAGCGAATGACCACAACAGAGATCCGACTTTCCCGCGCTGAAGCCCCCATGCAGTGGAGCCGTGCGAGGATAAGTCGGCGAGGGTTACGTAGGGATAAACTCAAGCGGTTCACTATATTTTAGCTACACATTGTTATCATATCCACATGTATTGCCCCACGGTCGAGTATATAAGGACTAGGGGGCACCCCTTCAGAACGATCGACCCTATCTTACTTAGCCACCCACATTAACTCTCTGTGTCTTCAATCCAGAGAGTCCTCTTGTAACCACGCTCACCAAACATACTCACCAGGACGTAGGGTGTTACGCATCTCTAAGCGGCCCGAACCTGTAAATCTTGTCCACTGTCCCTCGTGCGATCGGCACGAACCATTTTGCTACAGTCGTCGATACCGTCCTACTCCTAGAAACACCTTGAGGGGCAACCCCGGGTGTGCGGTCGGACCCAAAACACCGACAGATGGGGCACATTAAATGCCGAGAGGGCACGTCGCCCGTCAGCGTGGTGGCAGGTGGCGCGTTCTCTCCGCAATAAATGCAAAGGCTGCATGGTTGGATGGACCTTGCTTCGGGCTCGGCCTGCTAGCTTATGTCACGGGCCACACGCCACGTGGCAGCAGCGGGCCTTCGCCTGAGCGGGAAGCGTAGGGCAAGGCCTGGACACGTGCCGGCACTGGATCCCTACCCATGTCGGGGTCCTCCTTGTCCCGGGACCTTGCCAAGACCCGGACCTTACTAAGGGGAGTCTGGAGCTTATTCGAGGGACCCGGCATGTCCTCCTAGGAGCTCCGGACCCGTCCGTATAGGGGTCCGGTGTCCCTTGGAGGTCCGGACCCATCGATGTACCTCGGGATGTATTATCTTTCCTTGCCACGTGGCGCCGTTTGGCCTGCCCATGTGGTGGGGTCAGGCGCCGTCTCCCTCGTGGCTAGAAGACGTCGCATGAGTGCGGCGTCTTCATGCTGTAGAAGAGGGTACCCCTGATTTATGGTACCGACAACTGCCATGGAAGGGAGAGGGGGGATCCGGCTGCTCCTGGTCGCGTCGCGTGGAGGAGAGGGAAGGGATATGTAACACCCGGTTTTAAAGGACAAAGCCGGGTGCATCTCATACATGCGCCAAGAAGACAACATATATAATAACAGAGTGTATAGAGATAAATGTCATAAAACATCAGAGTATTTATTACATAGCGGAAGACTTATTACAAAATAAAAGTGTAAACATAAAACGAACTAAGGATCGTCGGCGCCAATGTCGACTGAGAAACGCCACCTAGATCAGATCGAACTCCTCAGTGTTAGGCGGCTCCTCTTCGACCACCTGCTCTTCTCCTGTGGGGGGGGTGTGAGACAGCAAGAGTGAGCTCACATACGTTCATAGCTCAACAAGTCGTGGGGAATAATGTGGCATGAACTCACCAAAGGTGGGAGTTCATGTAGTGTAAGGCTGATCAATGAAATAGAGGTTGAGGCTGAGCATTGCTTTTATAAGTTGGTCAAAATTTTATTAGCAATTACTAAGTGTAAGTAAATACCAAACCTTAATAATAATAAAGAACAATAATAGTAAAATAATCCCAAATGCGATGCAAATGTCAAATTGAATTTAAGTTCCATAATTAATCATGTGAGGGTCCGAGCCGCTCATGACCGTGAGCACGGCTAGTATACTAGTTTTACACTCTGCAGAGGTTGCGCATCTTTACCCACAAGTCGTGTATCCCATGTCGCCTGGGTTTGCAAGGCCCTTAGACACTACCGAGGTGAATGGCTAGGGATCCACTACGAGGCCTTTACAAAGTTCCACTAGCTTCCGAAAACCCGCTACAGTTTATGGGAAGATCCAGTAAAGGGTTCCTGGCTGATAGCCATCGCAGCAAAATCAACCAGGGACCTCCCCGCACTGACCTCTCCCCTACTGCCCTTGCCCCTTTCGGGTAAGGTAGTCTTCCACTAGCTTTCCTAGTTAATCAGCCAAGGGCGTCCCATTATACCCTTGTGGTAGCACTGTTTTCCCGGGTGGTCGCTCCATGTTCCCATTAATTTAATGATCTTAACATGAACAGTAATAATAACAAGATAATAACAGAATAATCATGAATAGTGTATCTCCATACCCAATCCACATAAAGCAATAGCAAGTACTACCCAAAAATGTTTCAGGGGTGAACAAGGTATAGAGGTAATCAAAACTGGGGTAACATAATGGCTCCCATCAAAATTAACCTATGCAGATCATTAAAATTAATAAGAACATGGCTGGGAAAAAGTAAGTGATCAAGGGCACAACTTGCCTTCAATGAGCTCCTGCTCAGCTACTACTTGCTGAACCTCAGTTTCCACAGTAGCTTGCTCGTCTACTCGCATCAACACAATACATACATAGTATAGCCAAAATCAACATCACACCAAACAGATGAATGAAATATACAGTAAAAATCTTTACATTAAAATGAAACCATAGGAACTGGAATCACTAAATTTGGAGATATATATTTCAAGTTATGAATTTCTGTAGTTTTTATGTATTTAATACAAGATTAAGTGAAAGAATAATTTTAATGTGTTTGTCATGCCAGAACAGAGGCACTAATGCGTAGACAATATTATTACAAAAATTTAGGAACTGGAATGGACCAATTTGGAGTTCCTATGCATTTTCTATGAATTATACAAACTCTAGGATTATTTCTACACATAAAAATCTATTTCTTAATTAATTTCTCTGGTTTTCTAATCCTCTGGACTGGGCGCCAATTTCTGGAAAGTCCAGGGGCTTGCGCGAATAAAATCCTAGACTCAGTGTACAGTGTCACATGGACGGCGGGTTCATTAACTAACATTATAAGGGTTCGTTTGCAAATCTGCCAACCGAAGGGGTATCGACTGATCACGGCCGTCCGATCGGAAATCAGGGGCCCGGATTAGATCGCGCTATAATTAAACCGGTACGCGCTCCGAACCGTCGGATTCACATCGGACGGTTTAAAACGTATGACCCCGTGTTCTAATTTCGCGCATCCGATCCAAAATGGACGGCTCCCGCTATCTTAACCCAATCGGTCCCCAGTTTCTAATCTGGGCCGTTCGCCGTGCATCCACGGTGCCCGGATACCCCTGCCACAACCCTGCCGCACGGTGGCGCACCCGCCGAACCGCGACGGCGCCATCGCCGGGGATCCAATCCTCCACATCCCGGAGCTAATCCCACGCGCAACCCGGTGCAAACTGAAGCGGACGCAATGGGGGTGTTTCCACGGGGCTTTGCCCGCAGCTACCCGCCATGGAGTTTCTCGGCCACAGGTGTGGCGAATTCACGGCGGAATTCAACGGCGTCGAGCTACCCCAGAGTCTATGCTAGTAAAATTTGGGCACGAGGCGATTCTCCACCGATCAAGGAACATGACGAAGCTGAGGGATGGAAATTACCAGCGGACACGACGTGAATCACTCGGTGCGGGGCGAGTCGCGAACGACGGCGAGGTTGGTCAGTCAGCAAGCGATTCCCCCGATTGCCGCTGGAGTCCTTCCAATTGGATCGTCTCCCAGCCGCCGCGAGAGTAGTTCGACGCCCGAATGTCTTCACTGGCACCTGAGCCTAGCCGGCGGCAAGTATCCGCGGCAGCGCTCCTCACTTCTCCCTCGGTGTTCCTCCCGAAAGTCTCTCGTGATACGGTTTATGGCAATAGTGGAGGAGTCGAGTTGATTATATGGGCAGGCAATCGCGGTCGCAGCTGGCAAGGCGGGCGCGATTTTCGCCGAGCAATACGCAGGTCGGGCGGCTAGTTCGGTTCACGCCGCGCGATTCTTGCGGAAGGGATGATTCTGGCAACCCGGACCCACGCGCCAGTGAAAGGAAGACGCAGAGAGCAAGCGGCCGCGCGGCGCAAGGGAGCCTGACCCGCGGGCCCCAGTTGTCGGCGCGAGTGTGCGGAAGCAGGTCCCAGAAATGGGCCGAGCGCGGACACTCTCCCCCCCTGGTGGGCCGAATTACCATCTGGCGGCCCAGGTAAGGTTTATTCCTTTTTCTTTTTATTTTTCTGTCTTCTTTCTTCATTTTCAAACCAAATTTGACTTAGTTCAAACTTTTGTGGATCCTCTTTTATAAACTCTATTATTTTTTTTTGCATCTAAAAATAGTAAGCCTGAAGATATTTATGTATACATTTTATTTATATTTCCATATCCCTTCTCTTTTCCTTATTTTCAAAACCCTAATTTCAAATTTAGGGTTAAATCAAGTTTCAAATAGTTAATACCTTATTATTTTTATCCTCATGGTTTATTTAATGCACAACACATAAAACTCCAACAAATGCACTTTTTCTTTATTTTAGCATAATTGTTTTATTTAGTCACTCTCAATTACATAGGTGCTCTTTTTATGATGCAAATAAGACACACAAAATGAGGAACTCTCTTTATTACTCTTGGTACACAACTTGAGTGTTACAAATCCTACCCCCCTTAAAAATAATCTCGTCCTCGAGATTTAAGAAGAACTAGAGAAAAGGTGGGGAAAATCTATACGAAGCTCTTCTTCTCTTTCCCAAGTTGCTTCATCTTCACTGTGGTGGTTCCATTGAACTTTGCACATCTTTATAACCCTATTCCTCGTAACTCGGGTCAAAGTATCCAAAATCTTGATGGGGTACTCAGCATAAGTCAAGTCCTCTTGAACACTAAGGTCTTCCATTGGTAACTGTTCCTCAGGCACCCTGAGACATTTCTTCAGCTGAGATACATGAAATACATCATGAACATCCGCGAGATGATCCGGTAACTCCAATTGATATGCAACTTCTCCCACTCGCTTTAAGATTAAAAAGGGTCCAATAAAGCGAGGGGACAACTTTCCTTTGACCTTGAATCTTCTCATACCCCGGAGTGGTGACACCTTCAAATAGACATAATCTCCTTCCTTAAACTCAAGCAGTCTTCTCCGGGTATCAGCATAACTTTTCTGCCTGGATTGTGCAGTTCTCAAATCCTCCCTAATCTGTTGGACTTGTTCCTCTGCTTCCTGGATAATCTCAGGTCCAAACAACCGCCTTTCACCAGTTTGATTCCAATACAAGGGAGTCCTGCATTTTCTGCCATACAAAGCCTCAAACGGTGACATCTTCAAACTGGCCTGATAGCTATTATTATATGAGAACTCCGCATAAGGCAAACTCTTATCCCAACTTCCACCATGTTTAAGAGCACAAGCTCTTAACATATCCTCTAGTACTTGGTTAGTCCTCTCAGTCTGTCCATCAGTCTGGGGATGGTAAGCCGAACTAAAATTCAATCTCGTATCCAATGACTCGTGCAACTGTTTCCAAAATCGAGAGGTAAACTGTGATCCTCGATCTGACACAATCTTCTTTGGCACACCATGCAGGCATACAATCCGTGCCATGTACAACTCTGCCAACTTAGCTCCTGAATAAGTGGTCTTCACTGGAATAAAGTGGGCTACTTTAGTTAGCCTGTCCACAATCACCCATATAGAATCATATCCAGCAGACGTGCGGGGTAATCCAACAATGAAGTCCATGCCAATCTCTTCCCACTTCCACTCAGGTATCTTCAGTGGGTGCAATAGTCCGGCTGGCCTCTGGTGTTCAGCCTTGACTCTTTGACATACATCACACTTAGCCACATGAGCAGCAACATCTCTTTTCAGCCCATACCACCAATACTTTTGCTTCAAATCTTGATACATCTTAGTGCTCCCAGGGTGGATGGAATAAACTGAATCATGTGCTTCCTTCAATATGGTTTCCCGAAGACTATCAATATCGGGAACACAGATCCGATTCTTGAACCATATCGTGCCTTGCTCATCCTCCGTGAACTCTGGGCCTCTTCCTTCAGTAATAAGATCCTTAATCTCCTGAATCTTAGCATCACCAATCTGACCCTTCCGAATTTCTTGTTCCAAGGTAGGTTCCAATTCAATGGTGACTCCTTCCGTATGTGTAACAATCCCCAGGTTGAGTCTCTCAAAATCTTTTGCTAATTCATCAGGTAGCTGGACCACGAAAGCAGAGTGAACATGCTCCTTCCGACTCAAGGCATCTGCAACCAAATTTGCCTTGCCTGGGTGATAGTGAATCTCCAAGTCATAATCCTTAATAAGCTCCAACCAACGGCGTTGCCTCAGATTGAGATCCATCTGAGTGAATATATACTTCAAACTCTTATAATCCGTATATACTTGGCACTTAGTTCCCATGATGTAGTGTCTCCAAATCTTAAGTGCATGCACAACTGCAGCCAACTCCAAATCATGAGTGGGGTAGTTCAATTCATGTTTCCTCAACTGACGAGATGCATAGGCAATCACATGTCCTTCTTGCATAAGCACACATCCTAAGCCCTGGCCACATGCATCACAATAGATATCAAATCCTTTTTGTAGGTCGGGCATAACCAATACTGGTGGCGACATCAATCTTTTCTTCAATTGATCAAAGCTGTCTTGAAACTTCTCGTCCCACTTAAATTCTCTTCCTTTCCCCAAAAGCGAAGTCATAGGCTTAGCAATCTTAGAAAATCCTTCAATAAATCTCCGATAATATCCTGCTAATCCCAAGAAACTCCGAATCTCAGTAACTGTAGTGGGTACTCTCCACTCCATTATCTCCTTAACTTTAGCAGGATCCACTGAAATTCCTCCATTAGAAATAATATGACCAAGAAATGGCACCTCGCCAATCCAAAACTCGCACTTGTTGAACTTAGCATAAAGTTGATTATCTCGTAACTTCTGTAGCACCAACCTTAGATGTTGTTCATGATCACTTTCATTCTTAGAATAGATAAGAATATCGTCGATGAATACCACGACGACAAGTGGTATCAGAGCCGACCCTCGTGGTTTCACGGGCGTGTGTGGGCTAGGGGGTTCGGGTATATGGCGCATGGCGCATGTGGGCCCGGAGTGGTCACATGGCATGGCATATGACGGCACTAGACATACAGACGTGGCCAAGAGGGGAGGTTCCTGGATTGGGGTTGACCGACGAGGACGTCGGTCTTCTAAGGGGGGTGGATTGTGATATCCTGGCCCCTAGGATGGGATGTCCTGGCCCAAGGCTTAATAGAATTAATAGTGTAATCATACCAACAAGGTGCATCTTCTTTTTCGGAAGCCTATCTCGAAAGAACCTCCAAGTTAAGCGTGCTTGGCTTGGAGCAATTTGGGATGGGTGACCGACCGGGAAGTTTTCTCGGGTGCGCATGAGTGAGGACAAAGTGCGCACAAAAGACTCGTGTTGGTCTGTGGGGACAATATATGATCCTAGAGAGCTGCCAGGAGTAAGTACCGCCGGTCCAGGGATTGGACGGGGTGTTACAAGATACGTGAGGGAGAGAATAGGTGACCAGGGAAGTGGCGACTGCGAGGAGGAAACCAACTATCTCCAAGGAAACCAGTGTACTACCAGTGCTTATTAGCAGCTGATGCCATTGTTAGCTACAGCTAATGGAAGGAGAAGATGGTAGAGAGGCAGCAGAGGTAGGAGACGAGAATAGGAGAGGAATCAATGAAATGTTGTATTCATTCAGAGTAAAGTTCATACATGCCCCTTCCTACTGCTCAAGCCAACAGCATATATACGACTACTTAGGAACATGGCTCATCAACCGGTGACCGAGGGACACAACCCCACACGCTAGAGACTTACTCCTAGACAAGACCACAACAACAAGGCTGCAGTTAGTTACATCCACTCAGAACCTGCTACTCGAATATTAGTGTGACGCACGCGTCTTTCATGCTCACCGGGATGGAGTTCCTTCTATTATCTGACAATGGCGGTGTAACAGCCATGGCACTGGATGTGGCGCCTTTCTGTCCGCGTCAGCTTTTAACTCTTCTTCTCCGTGTAGAGCGTGGATGGACCCAAACAAGACTTGAGGACCAACCAACCAAGTCTTGATGTTTCGACTGCATTATGGTCAATGCAAGCCGGGAGAAGATAACATCACCTGCACCTGCACCTGCACTGTCCAATCCATCCGTCCTGGATCCAGCGAGGATATCGTGGTCGGCACTAGCAGCAACCTGCAACCGCTTGTCAGGCTCAAGGTATTCAAGTCCTGCACGCGTTTCCCCTGCGGGCTACAACAGCACAGCAGCACGCGGCGGTTGCTCCGGCCGGTGGCTGTGGTTGCGACGGGAGCGACGCGCTGGGCCGCAAGGCAACAAACCGGGTGGCGGCATCGGGAGGAAAAAGCTGCGAGTGGACGCGGGCGAGCCGCGCGTCCGTTCAGGTCACGGTGGCGGCGGGGTGGCGTCACCCTGCTCCGGCCATCTTGGACACGCCAGGATTGCGGTGCTTCTGACGTCAGCAATCGTCCCGTACAATCCGAAGGGAAATTTGCTCTTTTTTTTTTGCTGATAGTAGTGATGGTTTTCGCTGTGGAGGGTGACGGATGGAGCGATTCTTCGCTCCATTGCATTGGCACTGTGCTGGTATGCAGCTGGATGCACTACTAGGATGGCCATTGTCCACAAATTTCTCTCTCTCTCTCTTTCTTTTTTGCGAGGAGGCCCATTGTGCACCATTTGGAGGCGCTAGCTGCGGCGGCGTGGATAGGTGATGGAAGATGCACCACGATGGCCGCAAGCATTTGGACGCAGTGCAGCTCTGCAGGCGTGCAGTTAATTTGGTGGGCGGCTGAGAACTGTTCGACAAGCACAACACGACGGTAACGACCAACTCCACAGATGCAGATGCGGTGGGACTTAAAAGGCAGCCGCCGCCAGCGACTGGACTTGGATCACCTCGCTCGTCTAATTCACCACGTGCAAATTTTGAATGGACAGTAACATTTTTTTCTATCTATTTACCATAAACTCTAAAGTCTGGTTTGGTGATAAGTGAATTAAAGGAAATCCATAAGACAGGAAATCTTTTACCATTCAAAATTGAATAACAATAGATTTTCTCATCATGGATCTCATCTAGTTCCCTTATCACCAAACGAGCTCTCAAAGTGTGAAGTAGTGTTTGAGACTATTTCACGTATTCTGGTTCACAAACTTTACCATACAGCAACTCGGGAAAGGCTCCGTTTGGTAGAGTTTCTTTGAGGGCTCCTGCAACGATTCCTTGAAAAAATCTACCAAAAAAGAAGCTCTTTGATAGGCTCCTCCTGAAAAGGAGAGGAGCTACTCCAAAAAACCAAGAGGAGCCAGAAGCCATAAAATGTGGCTTCTACCGGCTTCTCTCCCCTATTTTCCTCTCCATCGAGCCCACATTGTGATAGAAGATGAAGGAGGAGCTGTGTTTTTAACCAAATAGGGTGCTCTTTTCTGGGACTCTTCCTGAATATAAGAAGTGAGCTCTTTTTCTAGAGAAGCCAGAGCCAAAGCTAGAGCTGACCAAGGAGGAGCTCCACCAAAGGGGCCTTAATAAAAAAATCTAGAGTTTGTAAAGCACCCTTTAGCTACTATTGTAACTTCAATTTTTTTTCCTCGGAGCCAAGTTGTGTGAAGCTAAATCCATTTCGCTAAAAAAAAAGCATAGAACAAAACTAAAAAACGTGGAGTAAAACAGTCTTAAACAATCCTTGAGATACTTCTACTCTTCATTCAACTTGTCTTCACCGGGAGTTGCATTTGGAATAGGAAAAAACAGCAACATGCAATAGAAATTCCAAATAGTGTTGTACCAAGTTCCTTCGCGGTGATTGAGGAGGTTTTGTTACCTTGCTTTCTCTTCTTTCTCTTAATAGTTGTTTTTTCCATTTAGCTTAAGTCATGCGTAAAATTGTTGTGTATGTCGTGGAAGGGATTGAGGGGCCCTATTGTTTGCGTACGGGTAGAGTCTTGGCAGGCAGTGGGGCAGTGACCCATCTAGAAGTATATACTAAGGGTCTCTTTCTCTTTGTTTTATACCTTAGCACTTTTAAGTTTTAATAATTGTAAGCATATAAGAAATATGTGTCTTAGGAGTTCCATATTTCTTACCGTGATAAAGGGGCTCCGAGTCTCCGACTCCGAATACTACTGTCCCTTTGTTAGATCCGGCCTTTGAATCTCGAGCCTCCTTAGAGGAGGTTTGACAAACCCCTGTAGCTCCGCCCCTAACAAAATTATTTCGATGTGATCAAATGACAAAAAATTGACCTGTTCCATGGTGTCTAGGGTGGGAAAATAAAACCGAAACAAAAAAACAAACAGAATAAATCTAAATTTTGGTTTTTTGGATCAGTTTTATTTTTTGAGCTATTCAGTTAATCGGTTTCGTTTCTGTTTTCAATCCACGGATACCGAATGCACCAAAATTCTATAATTCTACTTTTATATTCCATGAAAATTAAATCAATCAATGGCTATACTTCTATAAATCTATAGCTAATGGTTCTTTGCCTCTATAACTATATGATACATTTAAAGTATATGTTATATTGCTCAATTGTGTTGATATAATATCCACTCACATTTTATGAGATTGCAATAATAAGATGATTAATGCGGTTTGGTACGTGTATTTGGGTTCTTATTTTTTAAATTCTAAATATTAAAAATTGTATTAACCAAATCGAATTAACCGAATGCCCACCACTAATGGTGTGTGGGGAGTGAATCTAGTCCTCCTTTGGCATGGCTCTGGCTTATCTGAAAACAGTTTCGGCTCAGACTCCTCTGGCTCCTTGGCTTCTCTGAAGGAGAGGAGCCGTTTTGCAATTCGTTTGGCAAAACAATTTCTCTTGTATTTTTTTTCGAATGATGCATGCGGAGAACATTGTAGGAGCCGGTAGAAACCACGTTTTTGGTGCTCTGACTCCTAGCAATAAAAACAACTCTAGCTCTCGAAAGGCTCTTGACTAGAAACCATTTTTTGTGGCCGTTTGGTAGAACTTCACAATGAGCTCGAGCTGAAGCCATGAAAGGAGTTATGCCAAAGGGGCCCCTAGTCTCCCTTTTTTAGGGGATATTAGGAGCAAAAAAAACCCGCTCCTTGACGTTCCTAACATGCTCCTCACTCTGTAACCCCTCAAGAATCACTTTATAGACTGTTTGTCAAATGTTTTTTTTATTAGATAGATTTACTCATAGTAGAGAATTACCCGATATCACTCTACCAGAAAATCAGCTTTAGAAGCTAGAGAATTATAGAGTGTCAAGAAGGAAAAAAAAAAGAAAGAAAAAACCCAACCTTATGTGAGCTCTTTCTCCAAACGCCTACATATTCATGCATCACATAGGAATCCGATGGAGTGGAGCTTCATGAGAAACGAGAGTCCGATCCACATGTCTACTCAAATGAGTGTGAATTGTGATGGTGAACTGTGCCCAATTATAGGCAGATTTTTTTTGTTTGACAGATCTTGGTGCAGCCGCTCTCGAACCAAATCTTTCTGGAAGCACGTGCCAGCTCCAGGACGAAGCTCCCATCCGGCGCGTTCACATGCGAAGCCCCTGTTATCCACTGGCCAGTGGCCACTGCCTCAGCCCGTCAGCCCTCAGCCATGCCCAGACACCCACCCCTACCTACCCCAGCACGTCTTTTCTGCCTCAGCCATCAAAACCCAAACGGCCGCAAACTCACACATCACGAATTCCTGCCTTTTTTTCTAGATTTGAGACGTCACAATTTATTTTTTTCTCTATGTGGCGATTCACTTATTCATTTTATTTTTCTAGGAATTTTTTTTGACTTAACGTCTTAGTGTTGAAAGTTGTGAAATTCTTTTGATGTTTTAGCTCCTGGACAGTTGGTTGGGCCCATATCGATAGGGAACTACGCCTCCATGTATTTTTTTAGTTAGTGACTTATTTTTTTTATATTAGCGTGGTCCAGTTTTCAGAAGCATGGATCAATATAAATATTTTTTTAGAAAGCTCCAATGTTCTAAATTTAATAATATTGGACAGAGGAAGTACATAATTTATGGTTTTTGAACTTGGACGTCCTCCCTTTGGCAATTGACATATCAACAAGTGTAAAGCCCAAAATTTGTATAAGGAGAAAATAATAAATAAATAAAAATGTTCATAAGTGGGTGTTTTGGGATTATGGAATCTTTGGGGATTATTTGGTTTTCCTTTCTTTGTGCATATTCAATTAATGGGATTATATTGGTCAAATAACAAATAACTAAATACATAAATATGCATCTCATGGTGAAGTTCTTGTAGTTTTGCATTTTGTATTCAAATTTGTGAGACAAGCTTAAGTTAGGAAATTAGAATTTGAAAATGGAAATAGAAAACAAAAGAGAAGAAAAAGGGAAAGAATATGTACCATAGGGAAAATAATAATAATGATATATAAATAAATATATTTTCTCATACTAGTATTTTTAATTGTGCACTTACCCTGTGTGTGAAACTCATTAACAAATTCAAATTCAAATAGTAAATTTTGAAATGGAGAAAGAAATGCAAAACATAAAAGAAAAGGATAAAAAAAGAGAGAGACTCCCTCTCAGCCGTTTGGGCCAAAATCCCCAAAACGGCCTATCCGCAACCCCTCTGCGCGGCCCAGCCAAATCCACAGCACTTACTGTCACGTGGCCCCAGCGCCGCAGCCTCTATGCGCCGTGTGGTCGCCCTGTGTCGCCGGCGGGTGGGGCCCTGGTGTCAGGCTCCCCTTCCCCGCGTCGCGCGCTCCTGTAACAAGACCCGCTCGCCGCGCTGCGGCCGAAAATCCCGGGATTAAGCTCACCGAACCCCCTCCTAGCACATATATAAATCGACCGCAGAGCGCCCCTTTGTCCCCATCTTCCATCTCCATGCCAAGTCAAGGAACCCGAGGCCTCGTCGCCATTATTTCAAAGGATTCAAGCCGCCGCGGTCAAGGTCGTCTTCTATCGCCGCCCGACCCTCGGAGAGTGGTTGTCGTAGTTCGCTGTGGCTCGTGGAGTCTTGCGATAAGGCTCGTCAAGCGTGAAATCAACCGGGTGCGGGGGAATTCCTCATCGTCGTCGCGCGGTACCACGTACCCACCGTATGTCGTGGCTAGTCAATCTGCCACCACCCCATTAGGTAAACAACATGCCATTAGGTTCGCAATGTGCTATACTTCGTGTAGGACCGATCGGTACTCGGCTTTGTGCACTGGCGGTCCGGGAACGCCCTCCCCAGCGTGCTTCTGCCGTGGGCAAGGGTCGCCGTCGCCTGGACACCGTGTTGCTCGGCTGGGGTGAAGATGATGGGTCCTTGGCCGTAAATCGAGCAGTTAACGGCCTGGGTTAGATCGAGGATACCCCTTCGCCTCATATAGATCTAGCTGTTGCAGGGTGATCAGGTGGTGGAGATTGGATTGGCCTTCATTAAATTCAGACCGTCGATCTTCGATCCTATGGCGGGCAGTCCATATCGGGTCGATGAATGGTGGTCTAATCTGGGCGGTCCGATTTTGATCGGACGATTGGAATCCCTACGTACCCCTTCGTCGAGGACTTATTGCATAAGAGCCCCTAATTTATCTTAGATTTAACCCGTAGTTCACTGATGGTATAAACTAATTACAGACATGTATTTTTTTTATCAAAACAGTCCCTGTGCTCTCTGGTAATTATGTCCGCAGTCCAGAGCCATTAGGAAAATTCAAAATTAAATCAGAAAATGATTTCTAGTATAAAAATAATTCCAGAAACTTGTTTAATTCATAAGTAATTCATTTTAACTCCTTTTTGATCCATTCCAGTTGCATTAATCTCACATTAATATTGTTTATCATCTAGTAACCTTATACTATCATGAAACCTATGGTTAAAATATTGTACCTCATTTGTTTTATAGTAGACACTTAAACCTTCGAAAAATTATAACTTTATAACCGTAATTCCAAATTTAGTGGTTCACAAACCTATGATCTCATAGTATCGCGTAGAATATTCTTACGCTATTTGTTCTTATGTTTGGTGTGATGTTAATTTTGCCTACACCATGTTTGTTTGTATTGCTGAGTAGTAGCGAGGTTATGAGTCACTTGAAGACCAGGTTGGTACCTGGGATCTCGAGTCTAAGGCAAGTTGTGCCCTTGATCACTTTTCTCTACCTAATAATGTTCCTGTTAATCACTGTGCATGCTCAGGTTAATTTGATGGGACCTAATAGGTATCCCTAGCATTGTTTATCTCACACCTTGCAGACAAAAGAACTATTGGGTAGTTTTGCTATTGCTCTACATGGTTTTGGGAAATTAATGTTACATTATGATCATGTTGTAGTTATGCTGTTGTTTTAATTATTGTTCATGACAAGATCATTGTGTTAATTGGAACATAGAGCTTAACTTGAGATATCCGTGCTAGCACATGGGTGGAATGGGACACACTTGAGTGACTAATTAGGAAAGCTAGTGGAGCACTACCTTACCCGAAAGGGGCAAGGGCGGTAGAGGAGCTGCGTATATGGAGGTTCTCAGGTCAATCATGATGTGATGGCTTTTCAGACGAAGGATTCTTATATTGGCCTTCTCAAAAATCGTAGCGGGTTTTCTGAAGCTAGTGAAACTTTGTAAAGGTCTCGTAGTGGATCTCTAGCCATTCACCTCGGAGGTGTATAAGGGCCTTGCAAACCCTGTCTAGATGGGATACACGACTTGTGGGTAAAGGGTGCAACCTCTGTAGAGTGTAAAACTGGTATATCAGCTGTGCTCACGGTCAAGAGCGACTCAGGACTCTCGCATGATTAATTTATGGAATTAAACATAATTTGTCATTTGTATTGCATTGCATTGCAGGTGTTATTATTAATTGTGATATCTTATTTATTTGTGTTAGTATCTACTTATACTTAGTAACTGCTAATAAATTTTGACCAACTCTAAAAGCAATGCTCAGCTTTAACCATCTCCTTTGATAAGCCTTACACTTCACATGATCTCCCACCTTTCGTGAGTTCATGCATATTATTCCCCACAACTTGTTGAGCGATGAACAAATGTGAGCTCCCCCTTGCTGTACTCACACCCCCAGGTCAAGAACAGATACCACAAGATGAGGCGTATGGAGGACGCTGTGGTGAGTTCGTGAGTGGTCTAGGCCGTCGTCTCCCAGTCAACTTTGGTTGTTGGATCGTTGTCTTCATATGGTGTAATTATTTATCTATTTTGTACAGAACTCCGTTATATATTAATGAAGTGATATTCGTTTCTGTATCATGAGTCATCATATGTGTGAGACTTAATCCTATCACATTTGGTGATAAGTTCGCGCCCGTGTTTGGTGCCCCTAAAACCCGGGTGTGACAACAAGTTCGACACATCACATAAACATATAAATATCTATATTTGCCGTCGAAATATTCTTGGAGAGAAAAGATTCGACTTGATTAGGGATCCTCCATCACGAATCTAAGTCTATCCCAAGTCATATACTTATTAAATCTCTGGTTAACATTTTTAGATACAAAGTTTAAAAAATGAAAGTTTTTGTTTTCAAAAGGAATCTAGTAAGCAAATCTAATAAGTTTTAGATAAAACACCTTACTTGAAATTGAAGATGGACCCATGTTTGTTATATGAGGAAGTATCTTCTGACTTCTGTGCCCTTTTGTATTAGATGCATTAGTTGGCTTTAGATTTGGGGCGACAGCCCACGAGTAGGGACTGCAGGTTTGTGAGTTCGGTAACAACGCACCATGTCAGCATGACACAATGATAACAGCATCATCACCAAGCTAAAAGAATTAACAAATCATCCATTGAAGAAACAATAATCACTTCCTTGGCCTACACAAGGGGTGTAAATCCAGTGGAAAAGAAGAAATAAACAAGGGCCGCGCTGTCCGGCCGGCTGCTTCTAGTAGTCATTCATTCACTACTACTACTGCCACCTGAAAACTTTCAGCATTGCATCTGCACTAATCAAATAGCACCAGTTCCGGCCCCACCAACTCGCCCCCACCCGCCAGAAGAGAGTCATGTAGGGAAAGGGCGTGGAAAAATGCCGCAAAAGTTTCGGCCGCTGCTGCATCTGTCTTGGACGGAAGCGGCGCCGGCCGATGTGGGGCGGCGAGCTAAAGATCCGGCAGGCTGCCGAAGAACTCGGCGCACGTGGCCGGCGACGGCACGGTGGGCGTGGCGAGCAGGTTGCGGGGGCTGGGGACGAACGGGTCGGAGTAGTAGGCCGGCGGCGGCGGCTGCCGGGACCCGCCGTTGGCCGTGGCGCCTGGGCCAGCGGCGCCGACGCTGGCCGTGGACGCTGCCCGGAGGATGGGGCTGAGCTCGTTGAGCCAGCTGACGCTGCTGGGGTCGAAGGGCAGCGGCGAGAACAGGCCCGACGCGGCGGCCGGCGGCAGCGAGGACGGCAGCGGGGACAGGATGCCGGGGTGCCTCGCGGGGCCGAGCACCGCCGCGAGGGTGCCGTCGGCGGCGTAGTCCGGCGCCGGCGCCGGCGCGGGCACGGGGCGCACGGACCGCTCGATGGTCGCGAGGCGCGCGGCCGGGGACATGGCGGCGGACGGCGAGAGCAGCAGCTCGGGGGGGAGGAACGCCTGCCCCAGCACGCCGCCGCCGTTGGCGGTGGCGTCGTCGTCAGCCACGTGGCGCTCGTGCTGCGCCTGCGCGCCGGGGCCCGTGAGCCGCTGCACGAGCGCCATGAATTCGCTGGGCTTGGCGTGGATGACCTTGGGCGACGCGTCGTAGATGATGACGGGCGCGCGCCCGGGCTGCGGGTGGTGGTGGTGGTGGTCCCGCGGCCTCCCCTGCCCGGGCGCCGGCGGAGCCCCCGAGGCCGAGGGCTTCTTGATGGCGTGCGACTCCATCCTGACGTTGAGCCTGGGCGGGCGCGGGCCCTGCAGCTGCCGGCGCGGCGTGGTGGGGCGCCCCGACGACGACGGCGGGTCCATCGGCCCCTGCGCCCGGTGCAGGTGCTCCGTGTCGGCGGCGGCGGCGTGGGCGTGGACGTGGCCGTGGTGGAGGAAGGGGGAGCGGGAGTCGGGCCGGGAATGGGAGTGGTTCAACATGAGCGAAGGCGCAAGGGGGCGGGAGCGGGAGGAGTGCGTGTGAGCTGAGCTCCGCCTCCAAAAATCCGCAGGCAGAGGCGAGGGAGGCCAAGTCAAAGGGACGTGTGGGTTTTACGGCGGCAGGGAGGGAGCGCGGTGCTTTTTTATTTTTATTTTTTACGGACGGCAGCTGCCAGCTGCAGCGGCACTCACTTGGGCAGTGGACTCGGCTCGCCTCCGCGTGGCCGGGCCGGTGCAATTTTCTATACGCCGGAAGTGGTATCACGCGCGGGACGGCGGAGAACTCGTCCTGCCCTGCGGACTCCATTTGGAAGCGTCCGGTTCCGCTCTGCCTTTCATGGTTTTGTGTGTTTGCGCTGCCTGTCCGACTGGCATGCCAGCAACGCAAGGCCGTGCAATAGGATTATATATATACTAGGTTTGTGCCCGTGCGTTGCCACAGAATTTAAACATTAGTATAAAATATAAATACAGAACGAAAATATCTTTATGATATGCAAAATCTGTGTGGCAAAAATATCATCGTAACACTAATATTATGTAACCTAATATTATATTGACGATATAAATATGTAATACTGTTATAAATATATCGACTCAGATAAAGTAAACTGATGTCTATTATTTATACGCGCTTTCTGCTGCGTCGTCGGTGGCATTATTGCATACTTAAGCATGCACAGAGGCTCACTTCATTGGTTTGTAACCATTGATAAGTGGCAAATGGAGGATGGATATAGAAGAAATAGTAGCATAGACAAAATAGGCAAAAACATTTAGCAAGTATATATAATACATAGATACTACATCACATTTACGATATATATATAGTTTAAATAAATTAGTTATTGAAACTCATTCTAAATCTTTAGAGCAATATTAATTATGAAGATAAGTCGACATAGTTCAGTTATAAAGATTTAAATACTAACTCAAATGTAAAGGATATAGAACGCACTGCCTCCTTCCCTGACGACTTCGACATCCAATCCGCTCACTCTCAAGATCATATTCCCATTAGCATTGTGCATGATGAATGTTCATAGCCGATTGCTTCCTTTGTTAGAATTGTTAAATAAATGTGTTAATGTGCTTGATGAATGTTCACATTTGATTCCTTGTCAAAACTGTTAAATAACATGTTTTAGTTAGTAAAGGCTACATATAAATGACATGTAAATGAATGTCATCTAAAGGCATCGTTTACTTCTCTATAACATGGTACACAAATTAAATATGGCGCTTTTCTGCTTGGTCGATAAAAAATAGGAGTCTGACAGAATAAAATACACATAACAAGCTTAATCTTATAACTGAATGGAGGATTGTAGTATACAATACACATAACAAGCTTAATCTTATAACTGAATGGAGGATTGTACTGTATACTGGCCAACTCACCTGGTCGGATATCATCTAAGATTGTGTTACGATTTAAAGATAGAGGCTGCCATAGCCATAACGGTGCGAACACGAAGAAACGCTTCAGGTATGAAGAAAATAATCAAATATACTGAACAACAAAAAATCTGAAGTGTTCTATAGATAAATTTCTTTTATAAGGCTGTCTTCACAACGTCACTACACGTACATTGTAACATTGCATAACAACATGGAAATGACAAATAGTAGCTTACGACGGGATTTGAAAAGTCATCTGCTAACCTCTCTTGGTTCTACTATTCCTACTACATGAGATGCTAAAATGCAGTCTTCCGCACGAAGCATCTTACAAGGCGATGACTAACACCTGCAATCATATACAGAAGTATAGAATTGGCTCCTTCCTGCAGCGGCACTGTTGCCAGCTTCGAGCCTTCTTCACGTCAGAGGAAGCCGTCCGGCCAGGCCCCAAGGCTATCCAGTGGTTCGAAGATGTCTTGTGGATGGCAAGTTGGCAACACAAACTCATGAGCGTTTTACTTTTACCTCGACAAGACAATCTCGCGGTCATGCCATTTTACAGTAAGTGAACAAGCTGTGAATGGAAGAGTATTATTCAGGTCAAGTAGCCCATGAAACAGGTCCGTGCTAGGACCATCGATAGGCAGAGATGTGTCAAGTCCTATATCCAGAAGTGTACAAACATAGTTTAAACTCACACATAAGCTATGGCTGGGGTTACCAGCTTACAAGATTCGCACAACCAAAAGAACATGAAACTAACTGAATATGAAACAAAACTTCTTTAAGGGAAGCAAACTTGAGGAAAATCCTTGGGGCGTTAAGCTTGATCGGACCAGAGTGGGGATTCAAATTCTAGAGCCTAATCAATAGTAGCATAAACTACCAAAGTGGTGAAATATAACATTAGAACAAAGAAAACATACATGCAAAAGGACCTTCCAGTCTAGGCTCCCTTCTAATACACAACGAGAATTATAACAACTAAATTAAGAACCTTCGAGATACTGTTTTGCAGTTCACAGAAGGTGGAGTGTTCCAGTAGCAAATTGAACACCTTCCCATACTCAAAATTATGAAAACAGAACCCATGACAAAACAAACAGAAAAGTGGCATAAGAAAGAAAACTATATTAACCAGAATGGCATTTTTCAGAACCATTCAGTTACTGTTTTGCAGTTCGCACAAAGTGTGAATGTTTCAATAGCAAACTGAACACCATCCAATAGCGATGTGGTGCCAAGCACGAAGGTGAAACGGCTAACCAATAATAATGTATATTCAAAGTCCCTGGATTTGAAGTCAGGCTTCTTTTTCTCGGTCAACAAAACATTACAATTACTAATGGCTTCTTGGAAAGGATTCAGGTCAATTATTTTTTCACAATCTGGGAGAAGACACTCCTTGCAACCTAATGCAACAATAGGTGATCCAACATTAGTGAATCAGCTATCTTCGAGAAACTCGGCCAACCCAAGCTTCCTATTAAGCTTATCCAAAAAAAACTAAGCCCTAGGTATATCTGACTTTCCCATGGGAGTTATGTCGACCAATTTGAGAGCAAAAGATAAGCCTGTTTGATGCATATCATATCTAGAAATTTGCATGGTAGTTATGAGTTGTGACACAACCAAAAAACAGTCCTACCAAGCATGTGTCGAGGCAACAACAGGGAATAGGCCATGCATTATTGCATTCAAACAGGGCTGAGGTGGTAAGGTTTATTCTTCGATCATCACCTTGGATGCGCCACAATATTCCTCCCCCTGTCACAAATTTAGGAAAGCAAAATAAAATAATGTTCGCCAGTTAAGCAAGATGTTAACAGCAATACGAAGCGAGCTATTTTGATCATCAATTTGTACATGGACAAAGTTGTTTTAAAATACATACAATATATAGTCAGAACAGAGGACAGCTGTAGCATTCCTGTACTCTACCAAAATATGCCCTATATCAATGAATGGAGGCAATACTTACCAGCAAGTTGAGAAATCAAAATATAAAATATGGTCATTGGATTTACCTGATCCACCCGTACACTGCTCGGTGTTGCATGGGTTGTTGTTCAGGCGGTGGGGCTGTGGGAGTACTCATAGTCGCAGCGACGCAGCGTATAGGCGGCGACGGAGTTAGGGTTTATGGTCATGTGAGCGCGAGAGGGGAAGGGAGTGGGCATGGGGGAGCAATCTCTGGGCCACGGCAAGCATCACGGACCCGGACAACGGGCCTCGAGCATCACGACGAGCATCGCGCACGGGGGGTGTTGCGTGTGGGGGTGGCAGCGAGGGCACGATATTGTCTTGTGTGGACGCCTAATCCCTAGAGATTTAGTGGGGAGGGCGAGGGGCATTAGGCGTGGTGGTTTGCCGACGGAAATCACGGCCGGGGGCGAGATAGAGCAGGCGCGAGGAGGGGCCACGCGGGCGGGGGCAGGCGGGGGCACTGGTACTGTGGACGCCTTTGTTCCTCTCTTAATAGAGTAGTCTCTTAATAGAGTAGTAAAGATATAGGAAGCACTCGTTCCTTCTAGATGCTGCGTGCGCCCCAGTGGCCGACCATGTCTGATTTTTGGTTAAGGAAAAAAAGACAGCAGAGTTATTCACAGGTTTTTTTTTATCACAAGGTATACGCAGGCTGAATGGGTCCGTCAGCCGTCGCCGTGCGAGAGTGTACGACAGAGGACGGCGGCATCGATCATACAGTATGTTTTTTTTGTTCGGTGCAATGCAGTGCCAAGGCGTTGCTAGGTCAAAATATGGTCGTTTCGTTCGGCATGGACCCGGCAGCTGTCTATCGCCGCGGCCAGAATTTTCAGCCTCCGCCATTGGTTTACGACGGAATCATAACAAGCGCTCAGGGCCGGGCCGGTATAATTGAAGGCCCTGTACCGATTTTATTCTTTTTTCTTTGTTAAGAATAGATGGTACAGATTAATCTCATTTATTAACAGTGATTGAATTATTAATGTAGGAAATGACTTAATAACGGTAACGAATGATCTTAACGTTTGGATGTTATGCCAGCATATGCTAGCCGCCATAGCCAAAATAAGTTGCATGAAAGATTGGTACTCGCTTGTTACGACAAACACTATATTTTATTCTTATCGAGCTGACTTAGCTAGACTTTCTAATCATTACTAAAATTTGTATTGATTAAATTATCACTGACTATTATTTTAGGGGCCCTTGGAGGAAGGGGACCCTGTTCTTGTGCACTAGTGGCACATGCCTCCCGCCCGGGCCTGCAAGCGCTGCGTATACGATTTAGGTTTCAATGATTTCTTGTATTTTACGACATTCTGACCTTAGCTTTAGAGTTAAAACGCCACAAGATAAAATTAGGCGCTATGTGATTGGTGTATGGTGCTGATTATTGTTTATTTGTTTTTACTCTTTGTTTTTTTTAAATTGCATGCGATATGTTCACATATCAGCAACTCGCTATCGTCTAGTTAGATAGAACACGCCTGGCCCTAAGACTGAACATCGAGTCAGCTCGGCTCGTTAAGGAAACAAAATTAGCTTGATTCGGCTTGTTTGTGTTGGGAAAATATTGGCTTGGCCTATTTTAATACTTATTCAATGATGAATTACATGCAAAGGCCCACATTAATGCTACAGTGCATAAATTGGTTAGTACCGTATTGGAAGCTCATGAAACAGTCAATCAATTTTAATATGTGGACTGTTGGTGTATCTATTGAGAAGTTGATAAAGGATGAAGGGCCTTTGAAAGCATCTAGGCCCCTGGTTGGTTTTAGTGATTAATGACAACGTAATGTTATATGTGACTAACGTGTGTTTTGCAGAGACAAATGGTAAGTTAGGTCGCATGACAGGTAGAAGTACTACAACGGTGAAAACAATCCCAAAGATAAGAACTTGAAGCGACGGCTAAAACGACGAAACAAATGGTGAAGGACTACGGAGTCCGAGTGTCAAGGAGATGTGGACACTCGTGATTTAGTTAGGTCTTTTATTCTCTTTTAGCCGTACTATAAAGAGGGGTTGTCGATGAGTAGTTTGACCAAGAGAGTTCTAGTGTAGTGTTGGTGCACAATCACACTCACATACAGTGCTAGGTGTCACTCTAGAACTCACTCACAAGTTAGAACGAAAACCGATTTGAAAATCAGCTGAAAAACAAGAGTTAGAGTTTCTGACCCTGGGGCACCGGACTGTCCGGTGTGCACCGGACTGTCCGGTGCACCCTCTGCCAGGTGGGGCCAGGCTGGTCCGGGGAAGAAGCTTCCCTCCACAGAAACCCGAGAGCGCCTGTTTCAGAAAGGAATTTTAGTGGCGCACCGGACAGTGCATCGGACAGTGCACCGGACTGTCTGGTGTGCACCGGACAGTGTCTGTTCACTGTCCCGTGTGCCATGAGTCCAACGGCTATCTGTCAGAACTAGCCGTTGGAAACGACCGTTGGCGCACCGGTGGCGCACCGTTGGCGCACCGGTGGCGCACCGGACTGTCTGGTGCGCCATTGCGCAGTGAGATGCCTGTAACGACTAGTTGGTGGGTGAGGGCTATTTATACCCCTTCCACCCACCATATTCAATGTCTTGCACTCCACATTTATTCCAGCACATTGCTAGAGCATTGCAAGCACCAAAAGCCTAGTGAGGAGATTAGAGAATCTTAATCCGCGTTTGTTCCTCATTAGCGCTAGCGAGAGCCACCTAGAGCACACACCACTTGCATTAGGCTTCTCTTGGTCAAGCGAAAGTCTACGGCTTGTCACTCTTGGTGATCGGCATCACCTAGACGGCTTGGTGGCGTTGGGAGCTCGGTGATCACTGTGAAGATCTTGTTGGTGACCCGACTCAAGTTTGTAAGCGGTCTCGAGGGATCCACCGCGCCGGAGTGGCAAAGGATCATCTCGTAGTGAGCACTTGGTTCTTGCAAGGACCAAGGGGGAGCGATACCCTTGCGCGGGTGCTCCAACGAGGACTAGTGGAGAGTGCCGACTCTTCGATACCTCGGGAAAAATTGGAGGAGTCTTCTAAACCTTGCTTTACATTCCGCACTTAATTCAAGCACTTTACATTGTGTATTTGTTTAGCAAGTATTTGAAGTATTGTCTTAGCATTGTTGCATTTCTAGTATTATATTCTTAGTGCTAGTTGTTGGGGTGAAGTTGGGGTCTTGCTTAGCTCTTGCTTATGTTTTAATTAGTGTTGATTTTTAGAAAATCCCAATTCACCCTCCCTCTTGGGCATCGTGATCCTTTCAATTGGTATCAAAGCCTTGTTGCTCGTAGATTAGCTTAACCGCTAGAGTTACGATGTCCGGTGGGGATGGACCTCCTCCCGTTTTTGATGGTGACGATTTTCCTTATTGGAAAATTCGTATGGAAGCATATTTAGAGGCTATAGACATTGGTTTCTATAAAGCCGCCACACAAGGATTCCCCGAACCTAGAGATCCCACAAATCTTGTAGGTGATGAGTTCAATTATGAGAAATGGAATGCCAAGGCCAAAAACACCCTTTTTAGAGGCCTTTGCAAAGATGTGTTCAATAGAGTAAGAAATCATAAAAATGCTCATGATTTGTGGATGGACAATTGTGCTCTACACGAAGGAACTAGAAGTGAGCGTGAGGAGAGATATCACATAGCCATGAGAAAGTTAAATTCTTTTGAAATGTTTGCTAATGAAAATTCAAATGCTATGTACTCACGTCTCAATATCCTTGTAGAGGAAGTTAATGGATTGGGGCTTACTCAAATCTCACAACCGGATGTTGTCAGGAAGATTCTCAGTGTCCTCCCAATAGACAAATATGGACACATTGTCACTGTGCTACATCAAATGGATCTTTCAGTTACCACACCTACACAAATTTTGGGAAAGAGCCCATGAGATGTACATGCACATCAACGACAAAGAAGAATAATCTTCCAAAAGAAAGGATTTGGCTCTCAAAGCAAATCATGAAAGAAAAGGAAAAGCAAAAATACAAGTTGAGGAAGAATCCTCAAGTGATGATGACCTTGATGTAAACATTGCCTTGATGGTAAGGAAGACCACCAAGATGTTGAAGAAGCTAAATAGAGAAGGCATCAAATTTGATTCAAGAAAGAAGAAATTCTTTTCCAATAAAAGAAAGCCCATTTCTGAGATGGACTGCTACAACTGTGGTGAGCTCGGTCATCTTGCTCATCAATGTAACAAGCCCAAGAAGAATAAGTTCAAGGGCAAGAAAGAAGATGACAGTGATGATGAAAAGAAGGAAAAGAAATTCTTCAAGAGGAAGGATGGGAAGCAAAAGAGGTTCCACAAGAAGAAGAATGGAAAGGCATATATTGTTGGTGACTGGCTCACCGACATTGAATCATCAAGTGGATCTTCTTCAAGTGAAGAAGAGAATGATGAAAAAGTTGCCGCCATCGCCGGGGACTTCTCTTCACCACCACCATCGCCATCATCGACTTCTCACCTATGCCTCATGGCTAGGGGTGAACGGAAGGTACAAAATGATATTAATATTGCTGATGATAGTGATAGTGATAGTGATGAGGAATTTGCTTCACCTTCATATGATGAGCTAGCTGACTTGCTTAAAGAATATACTCAAATCATTAGAAAGTCAAAAGCTAAATGTGATAGGTTGAAAAATGAAAATGAATCTTTAAATGCCAAATATGACATAGTTATAAAAGCTAGTGATGAAATAAAAGAAGAAAATAAAACTATGTCATCAACTGTAAATGAGCTCACAAACTCCCTAAAAGATGCTAAGGATAAATGTGACAAATTAAATGAAGCTAATATGGAGTTGCAAAATAGACTAGTAAAAATCAAGGAAGACTATACTCAAATTAAATTTGATCATGACAATCTTCTTGTTGAAAATGAACTTTTATCTTGCAAAACACATGAGGCTATTAACCCTGTTGTTAAGATTGATGTAGCAACCTCATGTGATGATTTGAGTCAAGAAGAGCAAACTAGTCTACATGCTGAATTGACTGAAAAAGTTGAAGTCCTGACTTTAGACAACCAAAAATTGAAGAATTACTTGACTGATGCAACTACTAGAGGAAAGGTTGCTATTGAGAACAATGATTTCAACAATGAGTTGGCAGTGGATAATCAAAGGCTTAAAAATAAGGTCAAGAAACTAAAAAGTGAAAATGAACATCTTGCAACAAGTGTGCAAAAGTTCAACAAGGGTCAATACCTCCAAAATGAGCTGCTTATGAACACTGTCATGAAAAACAACAAGAGTGGTATTGGATACAATGCTTTTGTGCAAAAGAAAGCTACCACTCAATACAAGACAAAGCAGACTCATAGGCCTATCAAATGCTTTGAGTGTGGAAATGAAGGTCATTTTGCCCACAACTGCAAAGCCAAACCACCAACTCCCTTGCCTAAGCACTCAAGACCATTTGCTTTCAATGCTCATTATGTTCTAAGAAAGGTTGCAAATGGAAAGGTCAAAGTAACATTCCTAGGTCCACCAAACAAGAGTAGACCTAGACAAATCTGGGTTGCAAAGTCCTTGATTGAGAGAGTCACTGGTCCTATGCAATATAGGGCCCTCAAAACTCAAGCTTGATTTGTCTCTGGATGTAGGTGAACTACAAGACCGGTGGGAGCCATTGGGTTATTGACAGTGGATGCACACAACATATGACAGGCAACCCACGGATGTTCACCTCACTTGATGAGAATGTTGATGGACAAGATAAAATCACATTTGGAGACAATTCAAAAGGAAAAGTGCAAGGACTTGGCAAGGTGGCAATCTCAAATGATTTATCAATATCAAATGTTCTCCTAGTTGCACCTTTGAGCTTCAATTTATTATCAGTGGGTCAACTCTGTGATCTTGGACTTCAATGCTTATTCACTCCAACAGAGGTTATTGTAACAAAGATGGATGATGAATCAATGGTATTCAAGGGATTTAGATACAACAACCTCTACTTAGTGGATTTCACTTCAGAAGATGCAGACTTAAGAACTTGCCTCTTCACCAAAGCTTCACTTGGATGGCTTTGGCATAGGAGGCTTGCACATGTTGGGATGAGCACACTCAAGAAGGTATTAAAGAAAGACATGGTTAGTGGATTAAAAGATGTGGTGTTTGAAAAAGATAAGCCATGCAGTGCTTGTCAAGCTGGAAAGCAAGTTGCTAATACACATCCTACTAAAGCTTTCATGTCAACATCAAGGCCACTAGAACTACTTCATATGGATTTATTTGGACCTACAAATTATGTAAGTGCCGGTGGCAACCTCTACTATCTAGTGATTGTTGATGACTTCTCAAGATACACTTGGGTGTTCTTTCTCCATGACAAATCAGAAGTTGCATCTATATTCAAGAAGTTTGCCAAGAAAGCTCAAAATGAATTTGATTGCAAGATCAAGAAGATTAGAAGTGACAATGGCAAAGAATTTGACAACACCAACATTCATGAGTACTGTGATGAAATTGGGATCAAGCATGAAGTATCTGCCACATACACACCTCAACAAAATGGAGTTGTTGAAAGGAAAAATAGGACCTTGATCACTCTTGCAAGAACAATGATTGATGAGTATAACACACCGGAGAGGTTTTGGGCCGAAGCTGTCAACACTGCTTGTTATGCATCAAACAGGCTATTTCCTCACCGGCTACTTGCGAAGACTCCCTATGAACTGCTAAATGGGAAAAAGCTAGATGTCTCCTTCTTCCGGGTGTTTGGGTGCAAATGCTACATCTACAAGAAACGCCATCACCTAGGGAAGTTTCAAAGACGTTGTGATATTGGTTTTCTTTTGGGTTATTCATTAAAGTCCAAAGCATATCGAGTATTCAACCATGCCACTGGCGTGGTAGAAGAAACATATGATGTGGAATTTGATGAGACTAATGGCTCCCAAGGAGCACTTTAAAATCTTGATGATGTAGGTGATGAGCCACTTAGGGAAGCAATGAAGAACATGCCTATTGGAGCTATCAAACCAAAAGAAGATGAAGAAGAGGTGCAAATCATTGACAGGCCTTCTTCATCAAATGTACCACAAGATGATGAAAAAGATGAGAGGCATGCAAATGAAGATACATTTGTCTCTCATGAACAAGCAAGGGTACAAGCCAAAGATGTTGATGCTCCAGGATCTTCTTCCCAAGTGGTTGACAGGAGAAACTCATCACTACTTCAAGCTCATCCTCAAAACCAAATCATCGGGAGTCCTTCACAAGGGGTTATTACTCGATCACATAGACATGCTTCTTTTATTGAACATCACTCTTTTGTTTCTTGTGTTGAGCCTACTTGTATAGATGAGGCGCTACAGGACCCAGACTGGGTGAATGCCATGCATGAAGAACTTAACAACTTCACCCGTAACGAAGTTTGGACCCTGGAGAAGCCCCCACAAGATGCAAGAATCATTGGAACAAAGTGGGTGTTCAGAAACAAACAAGATGATCAAGGTGTGATTGTAAGGAACAAGGCAAGACTTGTTGCAAAGGGATTCTCTCAAGTTGAAGGCTTAGATTTTGGAGAGACCTTTGCACCGGTTGCTCGATTGGAAGCCATCCGTATCCTACTTGCATATGCATCATGCTATGATATAAAACTTTATCAAATGGATGTAAAAAGTGCATTTTTAAATGGCTTCATCAATGAACTTGTATATGTTGAGCAACCGCCTGGATTTGAAGACCCTAGATATCCTAACCATGCTTACAGGTTGTCCAAGGCGCTATATGGGCTAAAGCAAGCTCCAAGGGCTTGGTATGAGCGCCTTCGCGACTTCCTCATCGAAAAGGGCTTCAAGATCGGGACCATCGACACAACTCTCTTCACAAAGAAACATAACGGTGATATTTTCATTTGTCAAGTATATGTTGATGATATAATCTTTGGCTCGACAAATGACTATCATTGCAAGGAATTTGGTGAGTTGATGTCGAAGGAGTTCGAGATGTCAATGATTGGTGAGCTAACATACTTCCTCGGCTTTCAAGTCAAGAAAATGAAAGATGGTAACTTTCTCTCACAAGAGAAGTATACCAAAGACTTGTTGAAAAGGTTCAACATGGAGAAGTGCAAACCAATCAAGACCCCCATGCCTACAAATGGACATCTCGACTTAGATGAGGGAGGTAACCCGGTTAATCAAACTCTCTACCGTTCTATGATTGGTAGTTTATTGTACCTTACCGCATCTAGGCCCGATATTATGTTTAGTGTCTGCATGTGTGCTAGATTTCAATCTAATCCTAAGAAACTCATCTTCACGCTGTTAAGAGAATTCTTAGGTATCTCAGGCACACCACAAGCGTTGGTCTGTGGTATCCCAAAGGAGCTACTTTTGATTTAATTGGCTATTCCGATTCGGATTATGCCGGTTGCAAAATTGATAGGAAAAGTACTTCTGGGGGATGCCATCTGCTTGGTAGATCACTAGTTTCATGGACATCCAAAAAGCAAAACAGTGTTGCCTTGTCAACTGCCAAAGCGGAATACATTGCCGCAGGTGCTTGTTGCACACAAATTTTATATATGAAACAAACTCTTCTAGACTATGGCGTAGTTCTAGAAAAGGTACCTTTGTTGTGTGATAATGAGAGTGTTGTTAAAATTGTTAATAACCCTGTACAACACTCTCGCACCAAGCACATTGATATCCGTCATCACTTCCTTAGAGATCATGTTGCTAAAGGAGATATCTTTTTAGAAGGAGTGAGGTCGGAAGATCAATTAGCGGATATTTTCACTAAGCCTCTTGATAAGACTCGCTTTTGCATGTTGAGGAATGAACTAAATATTCTTGATCTCAGAAATTTTATGTAAAATGTCAAATGGTGTTGTCAAGCTTGCATTGCATGTTTAAATTTCTTGTATTGCATCTAGGGCTTGTCTAACCTAGTTGAGATAACCGCCAACAAAGCGAGTGAAAAAGCTTAACTCGGATCAAACTTGACAAGTCTTAGTTTTAAGCTTTTAGCACTTAAATTCTTACTTTTTATGCAATTGTTGGTTCTTGAAATATGCATGAGGTATTGCACTTAGGGGGAGTATTCAAAACTCAAATCACTCATGAAAACCCCTAGTGCAAGCCAAAATGCAAATTTCACCATTTGCCTATTTTCTCTAAAAACTATCTAGCCTATGGCAAAATATTTTGAAAAGTATATGAGGGTGCCAATACCTATCCCAACAAGTGTTATATTGTGTGATTATAAGTTGGGATTTGGTTTGGTTGGAAATTAGATAGAAAAATTCAAAATTTTCCAATCTTCCCTCTGTTTGGGCTCACCGGACAGTCCGGTGTGCACCGGACACTGCACTGTGCAATGTCCGGTGCACCGGCTGCCGCGCGCTGGAACTCCATTTTCCTGTGCGCTGCCCGGTGTGCACCGGACAGGCACTGTAGACTGTCCGGTGCGCCCATACTCGGTTTTTAAAAAATCCTTCTCTGCCCGAGCCCGAGCCCAGGCTCATTTCCTCTCCCCTCTGGCCAGCCTCTCTCTCTGTCTCTAGCGATCTCAACCCTGCCGGCGACCACCCCTCACCGACGTCCACTGCTCTCCGGCGACCTCGACCAGTGCTCTCCCCTCGCTCGGTGAGCAACCTCCTTATCCCTCTCTCTCTGTCTTCTCTCTGATTCAACCCAGTAAAGCCTCCCCTTTTCCACCTTTTGCGCAAAATTCAAATCTCTGTGAATTCCTGAAACCAAGTTGTGGTATGTGTGTCTCTATGTGCCTTGAGCATTCCTGCAGGTTCTTAGCTCCTTCGGGAGGGTTTTCATACCTCAAATGGCCATTTCCCCGAAAACCTAATTCACCGCACGTCATGTGTTCGATGAAATGCCCAATCCAGCCAAAAATGCTCCAATTGAACCCAAAATTTTCAGGCACCTTCACAACACTTCCAGTAACATATTTGCCAAATTTCACGCCAATCCAAGATTCCAGGATTTAATTTCACCAAATTCTCCGTTTCGAGCGATCGTTTCCGAGCCGAGTGCCCAAATCTCTTTTTCTTCGCCTAAATTCAAACCAAGCACACACTTCACTCATATTCACCTATATAAACCTATTCGTGAAGTATCGGCTCAATTCCATGTCGTTTCGTGCCTCAATTCAAATTCCAAACCTCCTATGGCACTGTTTATCGTTCAAACGTCGTTTTTCACGTCGTTTGACCTCTCGATCGTCTCATCTCGTGTTTTCTGTGCCATATTTCTCTGTGTATGTATTTATTCACATTTCATATACTTATGACTATGTGACTAATACGTGCTCACCTCTTCTTTCATTTCAGTGACCTTGATTGCCCGTGTGCCGTTTCTTGTCCTGCCTGGATCGTCACCTCTCGTGTGAGCTTTCCAGGTAGTCATCTCATCCTTTGCTATTCTATCGGATATTATCGATCTGTGCTTAGTCACTCTCTCTCATTTGCAGTCATCAGTTCAGGATGCCGCGCACGAAGAATGTGTCGGCGCCAGGGGGAGGCGATGATGAGGATCCTCGTCGCCCCTTCAGGCAAGTCAAGGGCAAGACAATTTACTTGGAGCAGCAGGAAGGCCGCAAGAAGCGGCGTACGGACAGAGCAGACCGTGCAGCGGCAGCAGTAGCAGCAGCCGCTGCGCAGGCCGAGCTTGGAGATCAACCGCAGACTCCGTCAGATCAGATTGCATACCGTGTTCGTCGTCTCGCCTCCCGGCCTCGCTCGTCCACTCACACCACTGCTTCCACTACACCACCCACTCTGCCTGCTCCCGTCACCCCTGTTGCGCCATCCACCACCACAGCCATACCCGCTACCTCCACTACGCCAGCTTCCACTGCTCCTCCTCCCGCTCTCGCTTCAGCTCCTCCTGTCCCTCCACCTCGATTCCGGGAGCGCGATGAGACTGAGGTACGACCACTTGCTGCGGATCCCAGACTTTTTGACCTTCAGCGTGCTACAGCGGCACTGGTACGTAAGTTCAGATACGTACCCGTGGAGTCTTGGTTACCAGCTCAGAGGGACCCTGCAGCAGTTGACCTATTCAGCACATGTATTCAGGAGTCTTTTTTCAGAGCTCAGATGTCTGCACAGATAGCTCTGCGAGTGCACCGGCTTTTGGATCTTCTAGCTTTTCTGCTTGCCGCCGGTGCTGACTCTGAGGCGCACCTCACATATCTGCCTGGCCTTCTGACCCTTTTGACTACCAGCGGCAGGTATGTTGAGGAGTGGGTCCGAGTCTTCTACGCGTCTGTATGGATAGACTCGGATCATCACTGGATGAGGTTTCATTTTGAGCGAGAGGATGTCACCATTACTGCCACTCAGATTCGCCAGCTCTTTGGATTTCCCGAGTCGACGACTCGACTTCACAGCCTCTGCTACGGCACCTCTGACCCTCCTCGTCGCCCTCACGGCGGTGTGGCTCCGGGTACAGCTCACGTCGCGGCTCTGTTCCGCCCGCCCTTCTCAGATGGGTTGCGACGTTCACCAACAGATTTTACTACAGCAGCCAAGTACTTATTTGAGCTTATCAGACGGACTCTTCTGCCGAGGATGGGATATAGGGAGGCTACCACACATATTCAGCTCTGGCTCCTTGGTGCCCTGGTCTCTCACTCTGAGTTTGACGTCGTGGATTTCCTTATTTATGAGATCGAGGACACCATTTTGGATGGGATTCGTGCTCGTCGACAGTTGCCATATGCTCACTACTTGTGCCACATTTTTGCGCAGCTGATTCAGCCTCCTCGGTTTCAGGGCACACTTGAGGCCTCACGCCTTGTCTTTGGATCCTACCGTCCTGCGCCTGAGGCTCCTGTGCCAGCTTCTGCTCCTATTTTTGACTCTCAGGCCGAGGATGCTGCTCTTCGTCAGTTCGACACTCAGGATACAACAGTTGATGATGATGATGATGATGATGATTTTGGGGTTCCTCCTCCGCCTCTGCCTCCTATGCCTCCACGCTCCCATGATCATGAGGCTAGGAGTTCTAGTGCTGCCCCTGCTGCCCCTGCGGCTATTGACCCTGCTCTTGCTTCGATTCTCCAGTCTCTCACTCAGCAGCAGGCTCACCTGGCAGCCAAGCAGACCTGGTTATCCGAGAGGATGCTCTCGATGTTTCAGACCATACATGACATGCAGGATTCGCTTCAGCAGCAGCTACTCCAGGATCGGGCTGAGAGCAGGGCATTCATGGCTCTTATGCTACAGCAGTCTGGTGTCTCAGTTCCTCCGGTTCAGTCTGCTCCACCTCCTCCGCTTCACGCTCCTGTTGTGCCAGCGATTCAGTCAGGACCCCCTGTTCCTACTGTTGGTCCTTCTCCGCTCCGACCGGTCACTCTGGCGTTCACGTCAACGGTTCTCAGCTCTGTCTGCCCTCAGCCGCCAGTGCCACCATCATCTGCTGTTACCACTACTGCTATGGCAGTATCTGTGACCACTTCTGTTCCGGCAGCTCCTGCAGCGCGGCCTCAGTCCGAGTCAGTACCAGCTCCAGCTTCTACAACAGATTCTGGATCCGAGACTGACTCTGACCCCCCGCCGGCGTTCGCTCTGCTGCCTCGACCGCGCCCGGATGCGCCCCCGTCGCCTCCTCCCGCTTCAGATGTTTAGGTTCGGGTACCCTTTTGGTGTTTGATGCCAAAGGGGGAGAGATATGAGTTGTGAGAAGCTAGGGGGAGTTATAGAGTTAGTAGAGAGTCATTTTGATGTAATATATGTGCTTGCTACTCTCTGTACTAGCTTGGTGTTTTTGGCTCACAAACTCTATATATACTCTCGTTGTTTATGATTGACTGTGTGTATTATGTTTTCACCTTATATTTTATCACCAGTCTTCTAGTTCTTGATTCATTGATTTAACTTCACTTTTATATGAACAAGAATATTACGATGTGTATGCGCTCACTCTTATTATTATGGTACATGTTCTTTCTGTCAAAGATTACTGAGTATAACTAACCATCCTTTCTATTGACAGAAACTTCAAAACAAACTACTCTCACAAATCTTGTAGGGTTGTCATCAATCACCAAAAAGGGGGAGATTGAAAGCATCTAGGCCCCTGGTTGGTTTTAGTGATTAATGACAACGTAATGTTATATGTGACTAACGTGTGTTTTGCAGAGACAAATGGTAAGTTAGGTCGCATGACAGGTAGAAGTACTACAACGGTGAAAACAATCCCAGAGATAAGAACTCGAAGCGACGGCTAAAACGACGAAACAAATGGTGAAGGACTACGGAGTCCGAGTGTCAAGGAGATGTGGACACTCGTGATTTAGTTAGGTCTTTTATTCTCTTTTAGCCGTACTATAAAGAGGGGTTGTCGATGAGTAGTTTGACCAAGAGAGTTCTAGTGTAGTGTTGGTGCACAATCACACTCGCATACAGTGCTAGGTGTCACTCTAGAACTCACTCACAAGTTAGAACGAAAACCGATTTGAAAATCAGCTGAAAAACAAGAGTTAGGGTTTCTGACCCTGGGGCACCGGACTGTCCGGTGTGCACCGGACTGTCCGGTGCACCCTCTGCCAGGTGGGGCCAGGCTGGTCCAGGGAAGAAGCTTCCCTCCACAGAAACCCGAGAGCGCCTGTTTCAGAAAGGAATTTTAGTGGCGCACCGAACAGTGCACCGGACAGTGCACCGGACTGTCCGGTGTGCACCGGACAGTGTCTGTTCACTGTCCGGTGTGCCATGAGTCCAACGGCTATCTGTCAGAACTAGCCGTTGGAAACGACCGGTGGCGCACCGGACTGTCCGGTGCGCCATTGCGCAGTGAGATGCCTGTAACGGCTAGTTGGTGGGTGAGGGCTATTTATACCCCTTCCACCCACCATATTCAATGTCTTGCACTCCACATTTATTCCAGCACATTGCTAGAGCATTGCAAGCACCAAAAGCCTAGTGAGGAGATTAGAGAATCTTAATCCGCGTTTGTTCCTCATTAGCGCTAGCGAGAGCCACCTAGAGCACACACCACTTGCATTAGGCTTCTCTTGGTCAAGCGAAAGTCTACGGCTTGTTACTCTTGGTGATCGGCATCACCTAGACGGCTTGGTGGCGTTGGGAGCTCGGTGATCACCGTGAAGATCTTGTTGGTGACCCGACTCAAGTTTGTAAGCGGTCTCGAGGGATCCACCGCGCCGGAGTGGCAAAGGATCATCTCGTAGTGAGCACTTGTTCTTGCGAGGACCAAGGGGGAGCGATACCCTTGCGCGGGTGCTCCAACGAGGACTAGTGGAGAGTGCCGACTCTTCGATACCTCGGGAAAAATTGGAGGAGTCTTCTAAACCTTGCTTTACATTCCGCACTTAATTCAAGCACTTTACATTGTGTATTTGTTTAGCAAGTATTTGAAGTATTGTCTTAGCATTGTTGCATTTCTAGTATTATATTCTTAGTGCTAGTTGTTGGGGTGAAGTTGGGCTCTTGCTTAGCTCTTGCTTAGGTTTTAATTAGTGTTGATTTTTAGAAAAGCCCAATTCACCCCCCTCTTGGGCATCGTGATCCTTTCAGCCTTCCACATGATATAATCTGTTCTTTGTATTTGTATTTGTGCATGTTTCATTGCTATTTACAGCTTATGTGAGTAGTTATACACACATGCACATACATGTCATCACATATACTGCACTGTTTTTCTGAATTAAATTTAAACTGAAAATGCCTAAATTTCTAACAATCCAAAAATTTGATATTAGATATTTTTGTTAGTGGTTTTGCCGAACAGTTTACTCCTGAGGAGAAGGGATCGTTTGAGGTAGCCGATAACCTGTTTCGAGGCGCCGTGATTAGCGCTCTTACTAGAGCATCTCTAACAACGTGACCTATAAAAATACCCTATAATTAAAAAATGAATATATTTTATAGAATTTAGGGCACCAACAAAACATTTCGCTCCAACAGTAAAGCCTCAAATCTAGATTATAAGACAATCCACTACGGTGTAGTATATTTGAGGCACTTGAGAGGGTGCCCTATATTTTTTAAATTTTATGAAATGAGACACTGTTGGAGTAGTTTTTCCTGCATAGAGCCCCATATTTCAATTTGAGGCTCCAGTTTGAGGCATTGTTGGAGATGCTCTAACAAGTTTGTTGATTCTTATATTACGTGCACATCTGCAAAACAATTATGTGATCCATTAGATGAGAAATTCGGTGTTTCTGATGCCGGTAGTGAGATGTACATCTTGTAGCGGTTGTTTGACTATATGATGGTGGATAACCGTCTTGTGGTTGAAAAGGCTCATGAAATATAGACACTGGCTAAGGAATCAAATAATTCCCACGTGTCTTGCCTGACAAGTTCGTGGTCGGTGGTACTATTGCTAAGCTGCCGCCTTCTTGGACGTATTTTGCTACCACTCTAAAACAAAAGAGGCAAGAGTTTAGCGTGGCTAAACTTATTGACACTCTTGATGTTGAGGAGAGGGCTAGAGCAAAAGACACTCGTGGAAAAGGAGTTAAGACTTCTAGTGCCAATATGGTACAAAAGAAGAATTCCAATGCATCCCGTAATAATAAAATGAAGAACAAACATAAGAACACCACGAAGCCCAAGCAGACATCCTCGTTAAAAGGGAAGAACAAAGAAGCTGATTATTTTGTTTGCGGGAGCACTGATCATTGGGCAAGCGCTTGTCCAGACCATAAATTTAAGCAAGAGAAAAAATCAGCTCAAGAGAAGAAAACAACAAACATGGTTATTAGCGAGACTGGAGAAGGAACGTCGGGGTATGGTAATCATTTACCTACTATTCTTTCAGTGTGTCATTCACCCGAGTGGTGGGCTGATACTGGTGCTAATATTCACGTGTGTGCTGATATTTCTTTGTTTTCTTCTTATCAGTGCAAAGTGTCTGGAGCCTTTTTGATAGAGAATGGATCACATGTGCATGTTCTTAGTGTTGGTATAGTCATTGTGAAGTTTACTTCGGAAAAGACGCTGCTGTTGAAGAACATTCAACATGTCCCATCCATAAAAAAGAATCTAGTTAGTGGCTCTCTATTGTGTCGAGATGGCTACAGAATTGTTTTTGAGTCTAGTAAATGTATATTGTCTAAGTATGGAACATATGTTGGAAAAGGCTATGACATCATAAGCTTGTTCCGCTTATCTTTGCATGACACATGTAATAAGTCTGTGAACAATGTTGTTTCAAATGAGTCGAATATTTGGCATTCACGACTTTGTCATATCAATTTTGGTTGTGTCTAGCAGCTAGTAAATTTAAATTTAATCCTGAGATTTGATTTAGTCAAAGATTCTAAGTGCCAGAAGTGCATGCAATCTAAGCAACCTCGCAAGCTTCATAAGGTTGCAGAAGCGAGGAATTTAGCACCACCAGACTTAATACATTTCGATTTATGTGAGATGAACAGAATATTGACTAGACAACCGATATTTTATTACTTGTATCGATGATTCTACTAGATTTTGTTATCTGTATCTTTTAAAATTAAAAGACGAAGCTGAACATAAACTTGAGAGGAAAAATAAATGGTTAAAGTATGATCTTGGTGGAGAATATGTTTCGAGTGATTTTTCTGACTTTTGTGTGGAACATGGTATTGTTCATGAGAGGACAGTGTCATACTCACCACAATCCAATGGGGTTGCTGAAAGAAAGAACTGTATTCTAACTGATTTGGTTTACACCATGTTAAAGACTTCGGGGCTATCTAAGGAATGAGGGAGTGAGGCGATCTTGACTGCGTGCCATGTCCTGAATAAAGTTCCCACAAAGAACAAAAAATCAAACCATTCGAGGAATGGGAAAAGAGTGATAAGTTTGGGAATTATTAGTGTCTTGAGAACCAATATGCGATAGATCAAATGAAGTCAATACCATATGCTTCAGCTATCATAAGCATTGTGTACAGTATAATTTGTAATCGCCCTGACTTAGCATTTATAATTATGATGCTTGGTAGATATCAAGTTCAACAAGGCATAAAGAACTAGAAAGTAGTTAAGAATGCTCTCATATATTTACAAGGAATAAAAGGCCTCATGCTTACATATAATAAATAAAGTTCCCTTGATATAGTCGGGTATTCGGATGTTGACTGGGCAAGATATATAGATACAATGAAATTCACTTTTGGATACATCTTCACACTTGTCAGGGGATGTTTCTTGGAAAAGCTGCAAATAAACAGTCATTGCACATTGAGTTTATGGCAATGTACAAGACAACTGGGTAGGCAATGTGGCTAAAGAAATTTATACCTAGGTTAAGGGTGGTGATAATATTGAAAATTCACTAAAGATATATTGTATTAATGATCCAACTCTATTTTATTCCTACACCAACATGTCAAGTGGCACTATCAATACATTGACATTAATTGCTATGTTGTTAAGGAGAAGATCTAGGATCAAACTATTAAAGTTAAGCATATCCTCATAAGAGGTTAGCGTATCCGCTCATAAAAGGTCTTCTACCTAGTGTGTTTAGAGAGCACGTAGCCGACATGGAATTAAAGGAAAGCCTATGATTCTGAATCAAGGGACTATGAGACAACCATTTCACAAGGTTGAGAAGATTACCCCACCTCAAGATAGAGAGACATGTTGTGGTCAATGAGTTGGGTGGCACATGATTGATCTTCGTAACACATTAGGCTTGATGTGTTGATGCATCAAACGATCAATCATAGAGAGTTTATAATAAAGAATGTTGAGAACAAAGGGGAAAATGTTAGATATGTCCTTAAACTCGTCCAAGCGATCGAGTTGGGCTCTACTACAAGCCTTGTTTGGGGGTGCAAATTCTCCCCATGTTTGTGCCTCAGTCACAGGCGCTATATAAACAAGGTCAGTGCCGACATGGAAGGCAACACTTTTGCCAATCCTAGTTGTCGTACCTAGATATGTTCTGATCAACTGTACCCAATTGAATAGAAACATGCCCAATCTATTCTATGGCGTCAGTAGACCACAGATCCTCGAGACGATGTTGACACCTTCTACAACAATGACTAATGTTCACCTTGGTCCTAAAGGTCTAACTCTCTCTGTCTCTCTCTCCCTTCCTCTTTCTTCTATAACTCTAGATCTACACTGGTTACTTCTTTGCTAAAGAATGGAGACAGATTAGGGGTGATCAGCAAGACCCTAAGCATCAAAGAAAAAGCTGCCAAATGGGCATTCAAAGAAAAGGTGTTACAAAGTTTCCTCAACCCCTTCATGATCGAGAGCATAGTTGTAGACTTCACCCAGAAGCTTATTATGTCTGCTTCTTGACATATTCCTCGTGTTAACACAATAATTAAGCAGTAGCCAAGCAAACAATTTACCCAGAAGCTAAAATTCCTTTCTTATTCAATTTTAAATAAGGAGAAGATTTTAACCCCTCCAATCACCTTCGGTTTTGTGGCTGCCAAACTAGCCCTAATAGGGATCGGTGGAGACGGTGAGATGGCATCGAACTTGATGGAGGTGTACTGACTGCCCAAAGTATAGGTCCATTGATGATCAGGCAAATTCTCTAGACCTTGCATTTTCAGTAAGATTTTAGCAAAAAGGCACATTGTAGGCCTGCTAAGACATTGGAGGTCTGAAAAGATTTAACAAGTTTTGGGCCTGAAGCCCATGTTGGACTGACGTAGCTGCATTTGTCACTGATTCGTAAAACAGTTTTCCCAGATGCTAATGGATGATCCTGAGCCAACAGACTGGGAATATCCTTCCAGTAGCCTTTAGGGGATACGTGCAAGATGGGGTACTTTTGAGGAACGGTAAGTTGATTAGATTAGCTGAACTTATCTTGTTGTTCTGTATGTATTCTGGTTTAACAAAATTAATATGCTTAAAGTTAGAATTTTTTGGGCGCACAACAGCTTAAGTAAAATCTATTTTAATGTGTTTCATCTAAAAAATAACTAAAACAATATAGTTGCACAGGGAAGGCCAGAAACGGAATTAGTGAAACCACCAAAACCGTTTGACGTGTGTAGGCAAAAAAAACAAAGAATTGTTTCATCGGCTTCTCCCTTCTGATCTGCGGAAACACGGCTAATATAGTATTAACTAGGTGAGTGCCCGTGCGTTGCAACGGGAACTGTTGAAAGAAGGGAGCAAAGGGTAGTGTTTATCGGCTGGACAGGGAAGAAGAGCACGGATCTGGGGACGACGACAGCGGCGGTGGCGTGCAAGGGAGTGCGACGTGAGGGTCGGGGGGCAACGAACGTGCGCTACGATGTTAGACCGGTCAGCCAACAACCCACGCATGCGAGCCAACAACACACGCATGCGAGAGGCAGAGAACAACATTATATGAATAGTGGTTAATATCATAAAATACATTGATATGCAAACTCCCTTTTTTGATCACTAACCAATCATGTAGTCCACAACAGCAGGCAACATTTTATCACTGACCATTCGTAGTCTGATAATACAGTCAAATTGCAAAAAGTTCATGACATACTTTATTTCATGACATAAGAACCCTCAGTCCACCAAGCTTGCGTATAGCTCTCTCCTCATCGACACACCTCTTGTACCTCTGGAACTTGAGTTGGGTGATACCCTGGTGCTTGGGCTTGCCATAGACAATACACTTGGGCAAAGGCCTCTTCCTACAATCCATCAGATTTTTGTCGCCCCTTGCAACAATAGAAAAGTTGTTTGATAAAATTATAGTGTGTAACGATTACATAGAAATAAACAACATATGTATTCTCGACATCAATATATCACAAATCATTTGCACAAATGAATGCCACCACAACTATAGACAGACAGATCACACCCTACAATCCACCGGATTTTTCCCTTCCCTATGCGTCCAATGTAATACAACAATAATGTAGGCTTGATATGGCAATACACCTATGCGACCTGTGCGATGGCCGATCTGGTCGATCAGATGGTCACCTTGGTCCAAAGAGCTCCATGGCTTCTACACCAAGCGAGCATTCGTCCACTGCAAAATCCATGTACTTTTGAATTATATGTAGCTTCAAGCTAAAATAAACAATATGGTAGCAACTAAAGAAAAATAGAATCAGCCAAAACTGAAATACTAACATCCATAAAGTTACTTAAAGCAAATTCTTACCATAAATACAACATTATTAATTGATCCCAAATTAATCTGAGAATAATATACGAGCAAACACAGTCTGCTCAACAATTTCAGTTGTCGAGAACTGTGTTGTCCCCATCACCAACAATAGGGAAGGATACCATCACCGTCGGGTCAGGAACAGTCTAGGACACAACTTAAAAATCAGTTCCTAACTTCCTACAAACAACAACAATGAAGTTAGATAGGTCGGCTAGGAAGCCAACAACCAACCGTATAGTCCAGTGCTCCTTAAAGTTTGACAGTGCAGTTTTGCATCCTGTGTTGTAAGGCATGACCTATACCAAGAACAAAGACTTCATGAGGTTTTAAGGAATTCCCTGCAATACAATGAACAAAATAAAACTTCAATTCATTTCCTCATTTTAGAGAGGATAATTTCTACTGCCAGATAGTCTATTCTTTTTCATTTCTTGTTTTTTCCTTCTTTTAAGAAGGATTGAAAAACAACTTGTACAAAATAATACTTACTGCACATTAGCAGCAATCACAGTGCACTGATTACCCTACAAGTCACACATAACTCCCAATGTTACAACCACACCACACCACTAAAACACATATATGCTATCACAAAGCCCAGGTCAACAAATTAAAAATGGCATTCTCTTGCCTTATAGAAGCAATATTTAAAGCAAACTAAAAGTTCATAGTTAAAATTATAGATCTAAACAACCAAAGCAGCTGAAAGGGAATTAGGCTTACACCTAGTCCCTAATTAATTTTGGTGGTTGAATTGACCAACACAAATAATTGGACTAACTAGTTTGCCCAAGTGCATAGATTATACAGGTGTAAAAGGTTCACACTCAGCCAATAAAAAGACCAAGTTTTGGATTCAACAAAGGAGCAAAGGGGCAACCGAAGGCAACCCTGGTCTGGCGCACCGGACTGTCCGGTGTGCCACCGGACATGTCCGGTGCACCAGGGGGACTCAGACTCAAACTCGCCACCTTCGGGAATTCCCAGAGGCGACTCGGCTATAATTCACCGGACTGTCCGGTGTACACCGGACAGTGTCCGGTGCGCCAAGGGAGGTCGCCCTCAGGAACTCGCCAGCTTCGGGAAACTCCAACGGCCAGTCCACTATAATTCACCGGACTGTCCGGTGTGCACCGGACTGTCCGGTGCGACTCCGAAGCAACGGCTACCTCCGCGCCAACGGCTCTCAGCAGTGCAATAAATGCGCGCGCAGCGCGCACAGATGGCAGGCGTGCCCATACTGGCACACCGGACAAGGAACAGTAGGTGTCCGGTGTGCACCGGACACCCAGGCGGGCCCACAAGTCAGAAGCTCCAACGGTCAGAATCCAACGGCAGTGATGACGTGGCAGGGGGCACCGGACTGTCCGGTGTGCACCGGACTGTCCGGTGCGCCATCGAACAGACAGCCTCCCAACGGCCACTTTTGGTGGTTGGAGCTATAAATACCCCAACCACCCCACCATTCATTGCATCCAAGTTTTCCACTTCCCAACTACTACAAGAGCTCTAGCATTCAATTCTAGACACACCAAAGAGATCAAATCCTCTCCAATTCCACACAAAGCCCTAGCGACTAGTGAGAGTGATTTGCCGTGTTCATTTGAGCTCTTGCGCTTGGATTGCTTCTTTTCCTTCTCACTTGTTCTTGTGATCAAAACTCCATTGTAATCAAGGCAAGAGGCACCAATTGTGTGGTGGCCCTTGCGGGGAAGTTTTGTTCCCGGCTTTGATTTGAGAAGAGAAGCTCACTCGGTCCGAGGGACCGTTTGAGAGAGGGAAGGGTTGAGAGAGACCCGGCCTTTGTGGCCTCCTCAACGGGGAGTAGGTTTGAGAGAACCGAACCTCGGTAAAACAAATCCGTGTGTCACACTTCATTATTTGCTCGCGATTTGTTTTGCGCCCTCTCTCGCGGACTCGTTTATATTTCTAACGCTAACCCGGCTTGTAGTTGTGTTTATATTTGTAAATTTCAGTTTCGCCCTATTCACCCCCCCTCTAGGCGACTATCAATTGGTATCGGAGCCCGGTGCTTCATTAGAGCCTAACCGCTCGAAGTGATGTCGGGAGATCACGCCAAAAAGGAGATGGAGACCGGCGAAAAGCCCACTACAAGCCACGGGAGCACTTCATCGGAAGAGTCCCGCACCAAGAGGAAGGAGAAGAAGAAGGACTCCTCCAAACGGAAGGAGAAAAAGTCTTCCTCTTCTCACCACAAAGAGAAGAAGGAAAAATCTTCTTCCTACAAGCCGCATCGGAAAGGCGACAAGCACAAGAGGATGAGGAAAGTGGTCTACTACGAGACCGACACTTCATCAACATCAACCTCTGACTCCGATGCACCCTCCGTCACTTCTAAGCGCCAAGAGCGCAAGAAGTATAGTAAGATCCCCCTACGATACCCTCGCATTTCCAAACATACACCTTTACTTTCCGTCCCATTAGGCAAACCACCAACTTTTGATGGTGAAGATTACGCTAGGTGGAGCGATTTAATGCGATTTCATCTAACCTCGCTCCACAAAAGTATATGGGATGTTGTTGAGTTTGGTGCACAGGTACCGTCGATAGGGGATGAGAACTATGATGAGGATGAGGTGGCCCAAATCGAGCACTTCAACTCTCAAGCAACAACAATACTCCTCGCCTCTCTAAGTAGAGAGGAGTATAACAAAGTACAAGGGTTGAAGAGCGCCAAGGAGATTTGGGATGTGCTCAAAACCGCGCACGAAGGAGACGAGCTCACCAAGATCACCAAGCGGGAAACGATCGAGGGGGAGCTCGGTCGGTTCCGGCTTCGCAAAGGGGGGGGAGCCACAACACATGTACAACCGGCTCAAGACCTTGGTGAATCAAGTGCGTAACCTTGGGAGCGTAAAGTGGGATGACCACGAAATGGTTAAGGTTATTCTAAGATCTCTTATTTTCCTTAACCCTACTCAAGTTCAATTAATCCGTGGTAATCCTAGATATACTAAAATGACCCCCGAGGAAGTTATCGGGAATTTTGTGAGTTTTGAGTGCATGATCGAAGGCTCGAGGAAGATCAACGAGCTTGATGATGCCACCACATCCGAAGCTCAACCCGTTGCATTCAAGGCAACGGAGGAGAGGAAGGAGGAGTCTACACCAAGTCGACAACCAATAGACGCCTCCAAGCTCGACAATGAGGAAATGGCGCTCGTCATCAAGAGCTTCCGCCAAATCCTCAAGCAAAGGAGGGGGAAGGATTACAAGTCCCGCTCCAAGAAGGTTTGCTACAAGTGTGGTAAGCCCGGTCATTTTATTGCTAAATGTCCTATATCTAGTGACAGTGACCGAGGCGACGACAAGAAGGGGAGAAGAAAGGAGAAGAAGAGGTACTACAAGAAGAAGGGCGGCGATGCCCATGTTTGTCGGGAATGGGATTCCGACGAAAGCTCAAGCGACTCCTCCGACGACGAGGACGCCGCCAACATCGCCGTCACCAAGGGACTCCTCTTCCCCAACGTCGGCCACAAGTGCCTCATGGCAAAGGACGGCAAACGGAAAAAGGTTAAATCTAACTCCTCCACTAAATATGAATCTTCTAGTGATGATAATGCTAGTGATGAGGAGGATAATTTGCGTTCCCTTTTTGCCAACCTTAACATAGCTCAAAAAGAAAAATTAAATGAATTAGTTAGTGCTATTCATGAAAAGGATGACCTTTTGGATTCCCAAGAGGATTGTCTAATTAAAGAAAACAAGAAACATGTTAAGGTTAATAAGGCTTATGCTCTTGAAATTGAAAAATGTGATAAGTTATCTAGTGAGCTAAGCACTTGCCATGAGATGATTGACAACCTTAGGAATGAAAATGCTAGTTTAAATGCTAAGGTTAGTTCACATGTTTGCAATGTTTCAACTTCAAATCCTAGAGATGATAATATTGATTTACTTGCTAGGATTGATGAGTTGAATGCTTCTCTTGCTAGCCTTAAAATTGAGAATGAAAATTTGCTTGCTAAGGCTAAAGATTTTGATGATTGCAATGCTACCATTTCCGACCTTAGAACTAAGAATGACATGTTACAAGCTAAGGTTGTAGAATTAAAATCTTGCAAACCCTCTACATCTACCATTGAGCATGTATCTATTTGTACTAGATGTAAAGATGTTGATATTAATGCTATTCATGATCATATGGCTTTAATTAAACAACAAAATGATCATATAGCAAAACTAGATGCTAAAATTGCCGAGCACAACTTAGAAAATGAGAAATTTAAATTTGCTCGTAACATGCTGTATAATGGGAGACGCCCAGGCATCAAGGATGGCATTGGCTTCCAAAAGGGAGACAATGTCAAAATTAATGCCCCTCCTAAAAGATTGTCCAACTTTGTTAAGGGCAAGGCTCCCATGCCTCAGGATAACGAGGGTTACATTTTATACCCTGCCGGTTATCCCGAGAGCAAAATTAGGAGAATTCATTCTAGGAAGTCTCACTCTGGCCCAAATCATGCTTTTATGTATAAGGGTGAGACATCTAGTTCTAGGCAACCAACCCGTGCTAAGTTGCCTAAGAAAATTCCTAGTGCATCAAATGAACATAGTCTTTCATTTAAAACTTTTGATGCATCCTATGTTTTGACTAACAAATCCGGCAAGGTCGTTGCCAAGATTGTTGGGGGCAAACACAAGGGGTCAAAGACTTGTGTTTGGGTACCCAAAGTTCTTGTTTCTAATGCCAAAGGACCCAAAACAGTTTGGGTACCTAAAGTCAAGAACTAAATTTGTTTTGTAGGTTTATGCATCCGGGGGCTCAAGTTGGATACTCGACAGCGGGTGCACAAACCACATGACAGGGGAGAAGAAGATGTTCTCCTCATATGAGAAAAACCAAGATCCCCAACGAGCTATCACATTCGGGGATGGAAATCAAGGTTTGGTCAAAGGATTGGGTAAAATTGCTATATCACCTGACCATACCATTTCCAATGTTTTTCTTGTAGATTCTTTAGATTACAATTTGCTTTCCGTATCCCAATTATGTCAAATGGGCTACAACTGTCTATTCACTGATGTAGGTGTCACTGTCTTTAGAAGAAGTGATGATTCAATAGCATTTAAGGGAGTGTTAGAGGGTCAGCTATACTTGGTAGATTTTGATAGAGCTGAACTCGACACTTGCTTAATTGCTAAGACTAACATGGGCTGGCTCTGGCATCGCCGACTAGCACATGTTGGGATGAAGAATCTTCACAAGCTTCTAAAGGGAGAACACATTTTAGGATTAACAAATGTTCATTTTGAGAAAGACAGGGTTTGTAGCGCATGCCAGGGGGGAAAGCAAGTTGGAACCCAACATCCACACAAGAACATCATGACGACCGACAGGCCACTTGAGCTACTCCACATGGATCTATTCGGCCCGATTGCTTACATAAGCATCGGCGGGAGTAAGTACTGTCTAGTTATTGTGGATGATTATTCTCGCTTCACTTGGGTATTCTTTTTACAGGAAAAATCTCAAACCCAAGAGACCTTAAAGGGATTCTTGAGACGGGCTCAAAATGAGTTCAGCTTAAGGATCAAGAAAATAAGAAGCGACAACGGGACAGAGTTCAAGAACTCTCAAATCGAAGGTTTTCTTGAGGAAGAGGGCATCAAGCATGAGTTCTCTTCTCCCTACACACCTCAACAAAATGGTGTAGTGGAGAGGAAGAATCGAACTCTATTGGACATGGCAAGAACCATGCTTGATGAATATAAGACTTCGGATCGATTTTGGGCCGAGGCAGTCAACACCGCCTGCTACGCCATCAACCGATTATATCTACACCGAATCCTCAAGAAGACATCATATGAACTCCTAATCGGTAAAAAGCCCAACATCTCATATTTTAGAGTCTTTGGTAGCAAATGCTTTATTCTGGTTAAAAGAGGTAGAAAATCTAAATTTGCTCCTAAGACTGTAGAAGGCTTTTTACTTGGTTATGACTCAAACACAAGGGCATATAGGGTCTTTAACAAGTCCACTGGATTAGTTGAAGTCTCATGTGACGTTGTGTTTGATGAAACTAACGGCTCTCAAGTAGAGCAAGTTGATCTTGATGAGATAGGTGATGAAGAGGCTCCATGCATAGCGCTAAGGAACATGTCCATTGGGGATGTGTGTCCTAAGGAATCCGAAGAGCCTCCAATTGCACAAGATCAACCATACTCCTCCATGCAAGCATCTCCACCGACTCAAATTGAGGATGAAGCTCAAGGTGATGAAGTAGAAGATCAAGCGAATGAGCCACCTCAAGATGATGGCATTGATCAAGGGGGAGATGCAAATAAGGAAGACAAGGAGGATGAGGAACAAAGACCGCCACACCCAAGAGTCCACCAAGCAATCCAACGAGATCACCCCGTCGACACCATCCTCGGCGACATTCATAAGGGGGTAACTACAAGATCTCGGGTTGCACATTTTTGTGAACATTACTCGTTTGTTTCCTCTATTGAGCCACACAGGATAGAGGAAGCACTCCAAGATTCGGATTGGGTGGTGGCAATGCAAGAGGAGCTCAACAACTTCACTAGAAATGAGGTATGGCATTTAGTTCCACGTCCTAATCAAAATGTTGTAGGAACCAAATGGGTCTTCCGCAACAAGCAAGACGAGCATGGTGTGGTGACAAGGAACAAAGCTCGACTTGTGGCCAAGGGATACTCCCAAGTCGAAGGTTTGGATTTCGGTGAAACCTATGCACCCGTAGCTAGGCTTGAGTCAATTCGCATATTATTAGCCTATGCTACTTACCATGGCTTTAAGCTTTATCAAATGGACGTGAAAAGTGCCTTCCTCAATGGACCAATCAAGGAAGAGGTCTATGTTGAGCAACCTCCCGGCTTTGAAGACAGTAAGTATCCTAATCATGTCTATAAGCTCTCTAAGGCGCTTTATGGGCTCAAGCAAGCCCCAAGAGCATGGTATGAATGCCTTAGAGATTTTCTTATTGCAAATGGATTCAAAGTCGATAAAGCCGATCCTACACTCTTTACTAAAACTCTTGAAAATGACTTGTTTGTGTGCCAAATTTATGTTGATGATATTATATTTGGGTCTACTAACGAGTCTACATGTGAAGAGTTTAGTAGGATCATGACACAAAAGTTCGAGATGTCTATGATGGGGGAGTTGAAGTATTTCTTAGGATTTCAAGTAAAGCAACTCCAAGAAGGCACCTTCATTAGCCAAACGAAGTACACTCAAGACATTCTAAACAAGTTTGGAATGAAGGATGCCAAGCCCATCAAGACTCCCATGGGAACAAATGGGCATCTCGACCTCGACACGGGAGGTAAGTCCGTGGATCAAAAGGTATACCGATCGATGATAGGTTCATTACTCTATTTGTGTGCATCTCGACCGGATATTATGCTTTCCGTTTGCATGTGTGCAAGATTCCAATCCAACCCTAAGGAATCCCACCTTACGGCCGTAAAACGAATCTTGAGATATTTAGCTTATACTCCTAAGTTTGGGCTTTGGTACCCTCGGGGATCCACATTTGATTTACTTGGTTATTCTGATGCCGATTGGGCGGGGTGCAAAATCAATAGGAAGAGCACATCGGGGACTTGCCAGTTCTTGGGGAGATCCTTGGTGTCTTGGGCTTCAAAGAAGCAAAATTCGGTCGCTCTTTCTACCGCTGAAGCCGAGTATATTGCCGCAGGCCATTGTTGCGCGCAATTACTTTGGATGAGGCAGACCCTGCGGGACTATGGTTACAAATTAACCAAAGTTCCTTTGCTATGTGATAATGAGAGTGCAATCAAAATGGCCGACAATCCTGTCGAGCATAGCCGCACTAAGCACATAGCCATTCGGTATCATTTTCTTAGGGATCACCAACAAAAGGGAGATATCGAGATTTCTTACATTAATACTAAAGATCAATTAGCCGATATCTTTACCAAGCCACTTGATGAACAATCTTTTACCAGACTTAGGCATGAGCTCAATATTCTTGATTCTAGAAATTTCTTTTGCTAGCTTGCACACATAGCTCCTAAATGTACCTTCGATCATATCTCTTTTATATATACTATGACTAATGTGTTTTCAAGAGTGTTTCAAACCAAGTCATAGGTATATTGAAAGGGAATTGGAGTCTTCGGCGAAGACAAAGGCTTCCACTCCGTAACTCATACTTCGCCATCACTCCAAGCAACTCTCTATTCTTTGGGGAGAAATAAGCATCAAAGAAAAGGACTTCGTCTTTGGGAGAAAGTAAGAGCCCAAAGCTAAAGGACCGGACTTCGCCTTTGGTATAATCTTAACTCATTTATTTATGACCAAAGGGGAAGATAGCACTTCGAGGGCTCTAATGATTCCGTTTTTGGCGATTCATGCCAAAAAGGGGGAGAAAGGAGCCCAAAGCAAAAGGACCGCACCACCACCGATTTCAAAAACTTAGTGTTGAATATTTATCAATTGATTTTCCTATTGTGTTCAAAAAGGGGAGAAAGTAGTATTTCAAAATGATATATCAAAACCCTCTTGAACACTAAGAGGAGGATCTCCTTTAGGGGGAGTTTTGTTTAGTCAAAGGAAAAGCATTTGAAACAGGGGGAGAAAATTTCAAAATTTGAAAATGCTTTGCAAAATCCTATTCATTTACCTTTGACCATTTGCAAAAGAACTTTGAAAAGGATTTACAAAAGAGTTTGCAAAAACAAAACATGTGGTGCAAGCGTGGTCCAAAATGTTAAATAAGAAAGAAACAATCCATGCATATCTTGTAAGTATTAATATTGGCTCAATTCCAAGCAACCTTTACACTTACATTATGCAAACTAGTTCAATTATGCACTTCTATATTTGCTTTGGTTTGTGTTGGCATCAATCACCAAAAAGGGGGAGATTGAAAGGGAATTAGGCTTACACCTAGTCCCTAATTAATTTTGGTGGTTGAATTGACCAACACAAATAATTGGACTAACTAGTTTGCCCAAGTGCATAGATTATACAGGTGTAAAAGGTTCACACTCAGCCAATAAAAAGACCAAGTTTTGGATTCAACAAAGGAGCAAAGGGGCAACCGAAGGCAACCCTGGTCTGGCGCACCGGACTGTCCGGTGTGCCACCGGACATGTCCGGTGCACCAGGGGGACTCAGACTCAAACTCGCCACCTTCGGGAATTCCCAGAGGCGACTCGGCTATAATTCACCGGACTGTCCGGTGTACACCGGACAGTGTCCGGTGCGCCAAGGGAGGTCGGCCTCAGGAACTCGCCAGCTTCGGGAAACTCCAACGGCCAGTCCACTATAATTCACCGGACTGTCCGGTGTGCACCGGACTGTCCGGTGCGACTCCGAAGCAACGGCTACCTCCGCGCCAACGGCTCTCTGCAGTGCAATAAATGCGCGCGCAGCGCGCACAGATGGCAGGCGTGCCCATACTGGCACACCGGACAAGGAACAGTAGGTGTCCGGTGTGCACCGGACACCCAGGCGGGCCCACAAGTCAGAAGCTCCAACGGTCAGAATCCAACGGCAGTGATGACGTGGCAGGGGGCACCGGACTGTCCGGTGTGCACCAGACTGTCCGGTGCGCCATCGAACAGACAGCCTCCCAACGGCCACTTTTGGTGGTTGGAGCTATAAATACCCCAACCACCCCACCATTCATTGCATCCAAGTTTTCCACTTCCCAACTACTACAAGAGCTCTAGCATTCAATTCTAGACACACCAAAGAGATCAAATCCTCTCCAATTCCACACAAAGCCCTAGCGACTAGTGAGAGTGATTTGCCGTGTTCATTTGAGCTCTTGCGCTTGGATTGCTTCTTTTCCTTCTCACTTGTTCTTGTGATCAAAACTCCATTGTAATCAAGGCAAGAGGCACCAATTGTGTGGTGGCCCTTGCGGGGAAGTTTTGTTCCCGGCTTTGATTTGAGAAGAGAAGCTCACTCGGTCCGAGGGACCGTTTGAGAGAGGGAAGGGTTGAGAGAGACCCGGCCTTTGTGGCCTCCTCAACGGGGAGTAGGTTTGAGAGAACCGAACCTCGGTAAAACAAATCCGTGTGTCACACTTCATTATTTGCTCGCGATTTGTTTTGCGCCCTCTCTCGCGGACTCGTTTATATTTCTAACGCTAACCCGGCTTGTAGTTGTGTTTATATTTGTAAATTTCAGTTTCGCCCTATTCACCCCCCCTCTAGGCGACTATCAGCAGCATATCAGCATAACAGTGAAATACATAAGGATATGTACTGCTTGCATTGATACATCCGAATTTGCAATGCAGTCACTGTGCAGTCAAAGACACTGTTAAGTTTCCAACTAACGGAATGATATGCTTGTCAAACTACCAATGCCAAGCTTGTTAAACTTTGTACAACTCAGAATTATGAGAATCAACTGACTCGACAATTATCTGAGTGAGGTTAGAGATGCAACCTTGACGCCCTTATAGACGAGGTCATTCTCCCAGAGCTATGCAAACACCCAGACGCTCTACATGAAGTTGAGGTTCATGGTCTTGTAGTCGTTCTTGAAGTCAATCCACCTCCTCGCACGTGTGACCATGGCCTCCCACTCAGATATGTACTTGGTGACGATGTTGTGGCACGTCTCGTTGTACCTACCGATGCCGAGGTCGAACACCTGCTGCCGGTTGGTGATGCGATGTCGAGCAGTATTGAGGAAATTAGACAGAAGGAAGGAGCGACGAATACTGACACCAGTCATCCATCCGCCGCCGGCGACGTATCTGATGTAACTGGTGAGGTCGAGACAGAGAGAATAACCCACACCGCCCGCCTCGCAACATTTGCATGCACACGCACCATGACACCGTGGATGGCCTCCTCCAGGCGCCGAATCCCGACCACCTCAATCGATGTGGACGAGGGGGAGTCGTGGGCCAAGGTCGATCTCGACGATCTCGACCTTGGTAGCGAGGCCACGGAGGGAGGTAGATGCGGTCGAGGGGGAGGAGGCAGGAGGTGGCGAGGAGGAGAGAGGGGGTGCGACCGAGGGGGCATGGCCTCCCCGAATCGCTGGTGAAGCAAGCACGGGCAAGGAGCTTCTACAAATCGACGGTGGTCAGGGGGGAGGGGCGCTGATGTCGAACGGGGGCAGGGTCACGGTGTCGCCCCCTGTGGACGCCTCCAGCGCCTGCGCCACCGTGAATCCGGGCATCGCCGAGGGGGTGAGGGCAGGGGAAGGGAGGGGGAGGCCTTGAATCCTGGACGCGTCCGCAGGGGTGTTCTCGGATCCTGTCACCGCGGCATGGGACAGGGGGAGCAGGGGCGGCGGCTCACGCAGGGTGGGAGAGGGGGAGGCGGGGGGGGGGGGGGGACGAACGTGGGTGTGGGCGGGCGGACGATGTAGATTTACGGAAGCAAGTGGACGGTGTAGATTCACCGAAGGCAGAACCAGGGGAGGCAGCCTACCCCTTGCAGCCTTAATAGTAGTATAGATATATAACACGAACGGTGCAGACACGAGCCTGGCTCCTCCTGCGCTAATGCGCCATGCAGACAAGAGCCACCCGCACGAGCCTTCCTCCTCCTGTGCCATGCAGACAAGAGCCACACGCGACGACCCATATAGACGTGACGGTGGCCCAGTAGCAGGAAGCGCCTTTCAGCGCTCGTGATGGCCAAGCGCCATGCAGGCAACGCCCACCATGCAACAGGTGAGTGTATATTTTGTCCCACATCGCCTAGTTATAATAGATTGAGTCACTGATTTTTCTATATAAAGACGTTGTGCCAAGCTTATTTGACAATTTCTGAATAGCTAGACCGGACTGAAGTGTGGGCCTTGACTGCCTACTTTATTTTTTTTGAAATATTTTTGTTTTTATATCTTCGGAAATTTTCGAAATTTAAAATCGGTAAATTCTGATTAAATTCGGTAATCGAAGGAAACGGTCGGTAAAAGGTTGTACCGATTTCGATACCAATTCCAGTATAAAATTCCGACAACCGATTTCGATTCCGAAAAATACCGTTATTGTTGAATCCGGTCGGAAAAATCGAAAACGGTATCCGAAAAACCGAAAAATTCTGAAACCGTTTTCAACCTTAGATGAGACCACACACCTTAGCTTTGTTTGGGGCAACGTAGTCTACATTCCGATACGTTCCGATATCTTGCCAGATCCTGTCGAGCGCATAAAGGTCGCATACCAGCTTCAATACTTCCCGCGATTTTTCGTCAGGGCAGCTGCATATATGCATCGTAAGTGTTTGTCAATTGTGGTCACAGTGAAGTGACAAAGTATTTCAAAAGATGTGTGAAAGGCATCTGAATGACGAGCTGCCTTAGATACATATAGTTGAACTCTAGTTTATTTATTGTGGTTGTTCAGTAAAACAGAAAAGCAAGGATAACAAGGGTTAAAACAAATAAAAGTAGTTCCGAGTAGCTTAAGTCGGGTATCCATAATATAAAGAGATCAGCACTCCCTGGTTTTTACTATCTCAGTGGTTTCGTGGCTTGATGTTTCAGAAAAGAATTCATTCAAAGCACTGGTGCAAGAACTCATTTGAAGAATTTACCTTTTCACCGATTCAATGAACTTTGCAAGGATGACAGACTCGATGTGTGATTCTAGCGTAAGCAGATGGTTCAGACATCTATTCCACGCACCGAAACCTCCAAGCGTCTTGCTGTGTTTCTGTAGCCGAGCAGCGACACTGTGTAGCAACCGAGACGTTCGGTACTGAGAAGAAAGGTTGCCTGATCAGCATGAAAGTGGGCATGGGAGAACTAACTCTCAGTAAGGCCTTGTTCGGTTAATCCCGTTAACTATGGATTGAATGAAATTGAAAAAAATTAAGGAGTTTGACTTATTTGGGATTTAAACCCACCCAATCTCACTCAATCCACATGGATTGATAGCTAACCGAACAAACCCTAAATAGGAATAAATGACTCACTCTGAATGCATCCAGCTGGAAATTAGGATCCCGCAGATGATCTTCGCCCTCCCATCGGGCAGTGACAGGATTAGGCTGGGACAGGTAGGTACTCATGGAGTCCCGTAAGTAATTCCAGGTGACTGAAAGTGTCCCTCCCTTAAAATTCTCCTGGTATTGCTTAAGGAGATCTCCAGCGACCTACAAGAGCATGAAAAGATGCACGTTATTTAAGGAGAAGTGAATTCATAGCATTTTTAGAAACTGATCCCAACTTTCCTCTGAACTCAGTTTATTTCAGAAAACATGTCCCTCAAATATCGTCAGTCTGAAAAACAAGCCATCAGCTGGCTTTTCCGAAGGGTGCTGATAAGTACCTGCTGCAGAAGAACAGTGTTGTCCCCCTCAAATGTTTGGAATATGTCCAAAACGATTTACAGCAGCATAGCCATGGCCACCACAGGCTTCTCTGCATACGCTTATAGACTTGGCTGTATATGAAGTTATGTAGGCTTTCAACCCAGACGAAAGAACATGCACGTCAGCAATAAGGTCCTCATCGTTGGTTTTCTTCATTTCCGAGTACTTATCCACTAACTGCACCGTGGCGAAGTGAAACGCATATGACGACGCTAACATGGGCATCAGTTTGTGCTGGTGAGACTGATAATCCAACACACTGATCTCGGGCTGCTTAGGTGGACCAAATTGGTGGCGCAGCAGAGCATACCTCACAACAATCGTTACTGCGACTTTGAGAACACCCACAGAACAGTAAGCAATGCCAACTCGTCCACCGACAAGCTCCCCAAGGGTTGCTGCAAATCTTTTGTTAATTGTGGGCAGACTGCTCGTGTATTTCCCATCCCGTGACACATCACCGAACCGATTCAGAAGATTGTCTCTGGGTATCCTAACTGAGCGGAACCTCAGCGCACCATTGTCTACACCATTTAGGCCGATCTTGTGCCCACAGTCATTGATCTCGATTCCAGGAAGAACAGCGTGAGTTTCAAGGTCCCGTATGGGGACGATAAACGCGTGGATGCCCATATCAGCAGCCTCCCCTCCTTTTCCTTGAAGGGGTAAAATTAACCTTGCAAAGACAGTAGCAAATTTTCCATGAAGCGCAGCATTGCCGATCCACCACTTAATAGCTCCATCATTTGGGGTGTTAATAATGAACTCATCAGTAACATGATCAAATGTAGCGGTAGTTTGTAGGGCTTGGACATTCGATCCTATTTGCAAGAAAAGAACACAACAGTGCGTTAGGTGCTGGGTACAAGCCCTACTGTGCGCCATTCAAAATAAACAGAACACAACAGTATTGAGACACTGTAGCTGGACTGTACATTGATAAAGTGCTAAGCAAAATAATAGAGACAGCACCAATTATTGGATAATAAATAAATATAAGTGGAGAACCTAACCATGATGTAGTTCTGTCATTGCAAAACAACCTGGATAATCCAAATTGTCAATTCCATACTTATCTCTGTGCTTTTTGGTTCCTAGATTTATGACAGAACCACCCCAGAGACTGCATTAGCAAGGAGGTAAAGTTAATACTATATGAGAGACTAAGACTTCTATCAGATAGAGAGTACATAGCTGGCTACAAAATTTAATCCAGAAGGACATTTCCACAAATTCGAATATGTTGAAATGTACAACTGATAATATATGGCGACAGAGTTTGGATCTGGGCCCATCATCAAAAGAAACAAAACCATATAGCTGAGATAAGAAGTGTCCATATTGGTTGTGATTTCAAGGCAAGTAATTGATTGTTATCATCTGTCTGATGAGTTGAATGCCTGAAAAACAGCCGCAGCAGGAACTTCTCCAAAAGCATCCTCAACTGCTCAAGTACATTTTTGCAAGGGATTGAGTTGACCAAATCATTGTCCTGAATAATCAACGCATCTTTATGATAATATGCTAAGCATGACCTCATTCACAAAAAGATAACTGAAATCATACGTACACCCAAACCAAAAAGTTTTATCGCAATAAAAGAAGGGGAAATAATGGAGAAGAAAACGAGCTCGAACTGTGTTTTCATAAACCCTGTCACTGAAAACCACTGGCACCAATACAGGTAAGGCAAAGCATCCTTAGAATCCTTTTGAATGCGACAACGGATTGCATGTGAGCTCTATAAAGAAAAGGTTGCTAGGTGTCTGTAGAGACAGCTGGATCGGTTAATTGACCCATAAGTTAGGTAGCATGGTCTACGTACTATGTCCCCTACGATCAGTCATGTTATACTGAATTGCATACTTGAACACAACCAATGAACACTGATAACTAAGTAACTAACACCAACAAACACTGGTAACTAACGCCACCACCTAACGACATGAAACACGCGGAGTCTGGAATCATCGCCATCAATTGAAGCATGCAAACTACTCTACAAAAGCAAAGCAGTCAAGAGCTCAATATATCACGGAGGCGCGCGATCCTGCTAGCACGGACCTGTACTGGACGCCGAGCTTGACGCCGAGGGAGATGTCGGCCCCGCCGGCGGCCTCCATGACGGCGAAGTACTCGGCGGGGTCGGTGGCCATGAGCGTGAGCGGGCGCACCCCGGCCTCGCGCACGAGCGTGCGCAGCTGGCGGTAGCAGAGGTCGCGGTGCGCGGCCGTGGGCAGCTCGATGGGCGTCTGCAGGTCGGGGTGTGCCCGGAAGAAGTCGAACAGCCGCATCTGCGCGGAGCGGTGTCGGCCGCGGAGGTACGCCGCGAGAGCCGCCGCCACGTCTGTGCCGCCCTCGACGCGGTGCCCGCACGCCGCGAGGGCCAGCGGCTGGTGGTGGTGGTCGGCCGGGGCGGGCTGGAGGAGGTGCAGGGAGAGGCGGCGGAGGCGGCGCGCCGCCGCCGATGACTCCTCTCCCGCGACGGATCCGGTTGCCATGGGCACGCCCGTGGAGGTGCAGGTGCAGGTGCTCGACGAAGTCGAGGGGGCGGAGGCGTGCGCGCGAAGGGAAGTGGAGCCTGTGAAGCGGTGTCGTTACGGTTCGTCTTCACGAGATCCGCGGTACAACGTCTCCCCGATACCCGCCTCCAGGTCCACCGCCGACGCGTCCACCTTCTTCATCTTCGGTGTGGGCGGTACCCCGCCGGCACGAGGGGCTGCATCTCCACCACCAAAGTCATCTCTCTCCGACGGGGGTGTGGTGCGGGGAGGGCAAATGCGGATTCTTCGCGCGAGACAAGTGTTGTGCATTGCTATGGAACCCTAGGAGAGGGGAAAGGAGAGGCGGCGACGGCGGGAGCCGAGCACGGGCTAAGGCGCTAGGAAGCAGAACCGCGTGGAGGGAGCGGTTGCTAACGTGTTGGGAGGAGAACCACGACGGGGAGGGGAGCAGAGGTTGCGCGAGTGTCCCGTGACCGTGAGGGAGGAGCGACGAACTAAGAGATGGGAATGACGGAAGAGAAGATGGGAATGGGAATGGCAGAACCAGGAATGGGGCAGCCTACCCCTTAGAGTCTTAATAGGTAGTATAGATATGTAGTTGACCTGAATAGACTAGTTCGAGTCCTTGCGCTAGCTGGTTGGTAGAGACTGGTTAGAGCTTATCCAAGAATTTCTAAAATTAACTCCTAATTTTGATTTTTAGTAAAATTAAAAGATATGCTCTTCAATGATTCTTAGAGCCTCTTTGGATCCATCTAGCAAACAGTTTATCAGCTAATTTTAGCACCTTAAAAATCAAACAGATTGGATAATAAAATGACTAATTATTAGCCCGAGGGCTCACAAATTCTTTGCTCATTAGCAATTTGACCTTGCTAATTAGTGCTAACATATCATAAAAAGAGAAAAAGGCAATCACTATACTTGTCGGTTTCTTTTCTTTCTCTACTGACTAATTGTTTGTCTGTGCATGGATGATACAAACTCTCTACTATGTTTTAGAGTTCTATTAGACATGACTCTAAATATACTAAGGCTAATTGTTTTAGGCTAGTTATTAACCAATGTCAAATAATTCTTGACAAAATCGTTGATATAGACCAGGGGTCTATCACCTGGACCACCCCTGGCGCGCCCGCGTCCCGCCCGATCGAGCCACAGTCCGCGTCCAAGCCGATGGAAGGAGCCGCCCCACCCGACCACCCAATTGAGACGATCAATATGAAGAATGACTGAAAAACAAAGAATGACTTAATGTTATCTAGACTCTGGAATGGCTGAAAAACCAACAATGTCTGAAAAACAGGTAGAATGACTAAAAACAAAAAATGACTTAATGTTTCCTCGAAAAAATGACTTGATGTTTCCCTAAAAAACATGAATGACTAACCTTAAAAAATTGTCTAAGAAAACATGAAAAAGCCTGAAAACTAAAATGACTTAATGTTATATAGATGTTTACTAGAATAACTTAATGTCTAGATTCCGGAATGACTTTATGTTACCTGAAATGAAGAATGACTGAAAAATAAGAATGACTTAATGTTGCGTGGATGCTGGAATTTCTGAGTCAAAAGACAAAAATGTTGCTGAGCTAGAATGACTAATATTGCCTAGAATGATTGAACCAATAATAAGAAATGTCTCAGATACATAAAAATGACAGAATGACTTAATGTACGCTGGAATGTCCGAAACAGAAGGGAAATGACTTAAATAGGTGCACGCCTATGAAGTCGACGCGTGCGCAGAGGGAGCTACGAGTGTGGAGAGGAGTTGATGCGTGGCTAGAAACGAGTCGCGTGGGGCGCGGAGCCGCACAATGGGTAGAGCTGCGGGGGGGGGGGGGGGGGGTTAGACATGTCAGATGGTCCAGCTGATGGACCATTATGGTGATTTAGAATAATTTAAGATTTAATATACAAAATTACATTCTATCTTTTAGAAGTGGGATTTTAGAAACGGTCGAAAGAAGCCAAGAAATACACTTCTAATTTTTTTAATCAATTATAAAACTTATTAATTTACGCAATATTTTTAAGAAAAATGTTAGTTATACTCTTAGTGGAAAAGAAAACTAACAATATACTACACCAAACCGGTTAACTTTCTAGAGCCTAAACTCTAGGAAGTTAGCCGTAAACTCTCGGAAGTTAGCTAAACCCTCGGAAGTAAAGCGATCCCGTCGAAAATTAAGCTCTCGGAAAAATTTAGTCGAAAGTTAGATTAACTTTCTAGAGCCTAACTTCCTAGAGCTAGCAGCCCTCGGAAGTTAGCAGGTTCACGTCGTTAAGGCACATAACACCGTCAACCCGATAACTTCCTATGGCTTATTGTAGCCTCTAATTTTCTAGAGGCCACAGTAAGCCATACGAAGTTAGCTGGCTAACTTTCTAGAGGCCCAGTAAGCCTCTAGGAAGTTAATTTGACCAACATTAAAAATGTTGTTTATTTTCATTTTACACCACAATCCACAACATAACAAATACATTAACAGCTATAACACACCATATTTTCACATAAAATATCTCACACACAATCACATAACAACAATTACATCCATAGTCTCATCAATTACATCATAATATCACAAAAGTCTCATCCATAGTCATAAGACACAACATCTCATCCATAGTCATAAGAAACAATATCACAACATCTCATCCATAGTCATAAGACACAAAAGTCTCAAGTATCACAGAACACATAAAATGGAAGCTCACTACTGCCGATCACCATCGGGGTACAACGACGAGTGATGGTCGATACCTCCACTAGAGAAGAGGGCTTCGACAAAGTCTAACCCGTCATCTCGTCACTGCATCTGCAAGGTAACCGGAGGGGTCTGTTATACCTGTACAAATGATATTTGCCGAGTTACACCATATTATAACTAACAACAAGTAAATGATGATGAATTTGCATACCTGATGTTTAGTAGGTGCAGATGGAGGTGAAGACAAAGGATAATGTACGGGAGGTGGAGGTGGGGGGCACCGAGACTTGTATCCATTGGGTTTGTGCTAGTTGCTACAAAATTGTTGAATTCATTCACGTCAGCGTTTTAAACTATATGCATCAGTTAGTTGATCAAGTTATTAACCTAACTTCCTACGACTTAATTTGAGTTAACTCTCAGAAGTTAACACATTCTATAAAAATATAAAACAAGTATAAAGAAGGTACCTAACGGAAGCACAATTCGATACGAGAGCGATAGTTGGGATGGGACATTGAGGGGATGGAGACGTTGGAGCCGGAGATGTGTTGCATCTGGGGCGGGCCGTTCGCTGCCGAGCTGGGGCGGAGCAGCCGATTGAGCAGGGACGTCGTCGTGGCTACCGGTCGGGGCGGGTGGGCGTGGACGCCAGGTCGGATGGCACGACAGGCGGGAAGGGATGTGCGAGCTATGGCCAATGCTCATGGGCTGACGACGTTAAGGTAAAAAAACTTCCTAGAGTAAAATCTATTCTGGTTTAACAAAATTAATATGCTCTAGGAAGTTAGCTTCCTAGAGGTTACAGTAAGCCGTAGGAAGTTAGCTGCTAACTTCCTAGAGGCCTACTAAACCTCTAGGAAGTTAATTTAACCAGCATTACAATGATGTTTGTTTTCATTTTACACCACATTCCACAACATCATATATATATATATATATTAACAACAACAGCACACAATATTTTCACATAAAACGCCTCACACACAATCACATAACAACAATTGCATCCATTGTCTTATCAATTACATCACAATATCACAAAAGTCTCATCCATAGTCCTAAGACACAACATCTCATCCATAGTCATAAGAGACAATATCACATCTTATCCATAGTCATAAGACATAAAAGTCTAGTACCACAGCTCACTACCGCCGATCACCATCGGGGTACAGCGACGAGTGATGGTTGATACCTTCACTAGCGAAGAGGGCTTCGACAAAGTCTAACCTGTCATCTCATTCATGCATTGTTAAGGTAGCTGGAGGGTTTTGATATACATGTACAAATGATATTTGCCGAGTTACACCATAATATAACTAACAACAAGTAAATGATGAAGAATTCGCATACCTGATGTTCGGTAGATGGAGGTGAAGACCAATGATATGTACGAGAGGTGGAGGTGGGAGGGGGGCACCGGGACCTGTATCCTTGGGCTTTGTGCTAGTTGCTACAAAATTGTCGAATTCATTCACGTTAGCATTTTAAACTTTATGCACCAGTTAGCCGATCAAGTCAATTAACCTAACTTCCTATGGCTTAATTTGAGTTAACACTCGTAAGTTAGCACATTCAATAAAAAATATAAAACAAGTATAAAGAAGGTACCTGAAGGAAGCACAATTCGATCCGGGAGCGATAGTTGGGATGGGACACTGAGGGGACGAAGATGTTGGAGCTGGAGATGCATTGCGTTGGGTCAGGCCGTTCGCTGCCGAGCTGGGTCGGAGCAGCCGACCGAGCAGGGACGTCGTTGTGGCGGCCGGTCGGGGCGGGCGGCGCGGCGAGCGGGGCGAGCGGGCGAGCATGGATGGGCCATATGGCCAATGCACATGGGCTGATGGCGTTAAGGTAAAAAATTAACTCTCTAGAGGGAAGCCCTCGGAAGTTAGTAGGCGCGGCTAACTTACTAGAGGTTGTACAAATACTCTAGGAAGTTAAGTAACTTCTTAGAGGGTGCCGCCGGAAGTTAGCAGGTGTGACTAACTTTTTAGAGGATGTCGTCGGAAGTTAGCAGGTGCGGCTAACTTCCTAGAGGTTTTATGAATGCTCTAGAAAGTTACTTATCTTCTGAGAGGAGGCTCTCGAAAGTTAGCCTCAAAGAGCTGAAATCTAACTTCCAAGAGCCATTGAAAGTCGCCTAGAGGGGGGTGGATAGGTGAAAACTGAAATTTACAACTTTAAACACACACTATAAGCCGGGGTTAGCGTTAGAATAAAATCCGAGTCCGGGAGAGAGGGGAAAACAAATCAACCAAGAAAAATAAAGCGGATGACAGTGATTTGTTTTACCGAGGTTCGGTTCTAAAGAACCTAGTCCCCGTTGAGGTGGTCACAAAGACCGGGTCTGTTTCAACCCTTTCCCTCTCTCAAATGGTCACCTAGACCGAGTGAGGCTTCTTCCTTAATCTCACGGGTCACTTTTTCCCCGCAAGGACCACCACACAATTGGTGTCTCTTGCCTCGCTTACAAAGCTTGAGAGTAAGAAGTGAGAAAGAAAAGAAAGCCAAGCTAAGCAAACAAGAGCAACAAAGAAACACAAGAGATCCTCTCTCAAGTCCTAAAACACTAGAATTAAATTTGGGACTTTGATCGGATTGGTGGCTTTGATTTGTGTCTTGGAGTGTTGCACTTTGCTCTTGTATTGAATGGAGAGTGATGAATGCTTGGATGGTTGGAGTGGAGGTGGTTGGGGGGTATTTATAGCCCTCAACCACCAAAACAACCGTTGGGGGTGGCTGCTATCGATGGGCGCACCAGACAGTCCGGTGCGCCAGCCACGTCACCCAACCGTTAGGGTTCTGGTGGTTTCGACCATTGGAGCTTTGTCTTCTAGTGGCACCGGACAGTCCGGTGCCGCACCGGACATGCACTGTTCACTGTCCAGTGCGCCTCTGGTGGCTGCTCTGACTTCTGCGCATACTGTCCACGCGCAGTAGCGTTGCAGGCGTCCGTTGCAGTTGACCGTTGCGCTGGTAGCCATTGCTCCGCTTGGTGCACCGGACAGTCTGGTGGCACACCGGATAGTCCGGTGAATTTTAGCGGAGTGGCGCTGGAGAAACCCGAAGGTGAAGAGTTCGGAGTTGTACGGTCCTGGTGCACCAGACACTGTCTGGTGCGCCAAACCAGGGCACACTTGGGTTTCTTTTGCTCCTTTCTTTTTGAACCCTAACTTTATCTTTTTATTGGTTTGTGTTGAACCTTTAGCACCTGTAGAATATATAATCTAGAGCAAACTAGTTAGTCCAATTATTTGTGTTGGGCATTCAACCACCAAAATTATTTATAGGAAAAGGTTAAACCCTATTTCCCTTTCAATCTCCCCCTTTTTGGTGATTGATGCCAACACAAACCAAAGCAAATATATAAGTGCAGAATTGAACTAGTTTGCATAAGGTAAGTGCATAGGTTACTTGGAGTTAAACCAATTTATACTTTTACTAGATATGCATGGTTTGCTTTCTTTTATTTAATATTTTGGACCACGCTTGCACCACTTGTTTTGTTTTTGCAAAACTTTTTGGAAATTATTTTACAAAGTCTTTTGCAAATAGTCAAAGGTATATGAATAAGATTGCGAGAAGCATTTTCAAGATTTAAAATTTTCTCCCCTGTTTCAAATGCTTTTCCTTTGGCTAAACAAAACTCCCCCTGAATGAAATTCTCTTCTTAGCTTTCAAGAGGGTTTTAATGGATATCAATTGGAAATATATTTAGATGCAATTTTTGAAAATATACCAATTGAAAATCAACATACCAATTTGACATATATCAATTTAAAATTTTTCAAAAGGTGGTGGTGCGGTCCTTTTGCTTTGGGCTAATACTCTCTCCCCCTTTGGCATTAATCGCAAAAAACGGAGACTTTGTGAGCCCCTTTTAAACTTTCTCCCCATTGGTATAAGTAAATAAGAGTGAAGATTATACCAGTTTGGTGTGCGGAGTAACGACGAAGGATAAAAGATACCGATAGAGTGGAGTGGAAGCCTTGTCTTTGTCGAGTACTCCATTTCCCTTTCAATCTACGACTTAGCATAGAAAAACACTTGAAAACATATTAGTCGTAGACATAAAAGAGACATGATCAAAGGTATATGAATGAGCTATGTGTGCAATGTTTCAATCAAAATTCCGAGAATCAAGTATATTTAGCTCATTCGTAAGTTTGCTAAAAGTTTTCTCATCTAAAGGCTTGGTAAAGATATCGACTAATTGTTCTTTGGTGCTAACATAAGCAATCTCGATATCCCCCTTTGTTGGTGATCCCTCAAAAAGTGATACCGAATGTCTACGTGCTTAGTGCGGTTGTGTTCAACAGGATTATCCGCCATGCGGATTGCACTCTCATTGTCACATAGGAGAGGGACTTTCTCAATTTGTAGCCATAGTCCCTGAGGGTTTGCCTCATCCAAAGTAATTGTGCACAGCAATGGCCTGTGGCAATATACTCGGCTTCGACGGTAGAAAGAGCTACGGAGTTTTGTTTCTTTGAAGCCCAAGACACCAGGGATCTTCCCAGAAACTGACAAGTCCCTGATGTGCTCTTCCTATCAATTTTACACCCTGCCCAATTGGCATCTGAATATCCTATTAAATCAAAGGTGGATCCCTTGGGGTACCAAAGTCCAAACTTAGGAGTATAAACCAAATATCTCATGATTCTTTTCACGGCCATAAGGTGAGCTTCCTTAGGATCGGCTTGGAACCTTGCACACATGCATACAGAAAGCATAATATCCGGTCGAGATGCACATAAATAGAGTAAAGATCCTATCATCGATCGGTATACCTTTTGATCTACGGACTTACCTGCCTGTCGAGGTCGAGATGCACATTTGTTCCGATGGGTGCCTTGATGGGTTTGGCATCCTTCATTCCAAACTTGTTAAGAATGTCTTGAATGTACTTTGTTTGGCTGATGAAGGTGCCCTCTTGGAGTTGCTTGACTTGAAATCCTAGAAAGTACTTCAACTCCCCCATCATAGACATCTCGAATTTTTGTATCATGATCCTACTAAACTCTTCACAAGTAGATTTATTAGTAGACCCAAATATGATATCATCAACATAAATTTGGCATACAAACAAATCTTTTGCAATAGTTTTAGTAAAGAGAGTAGGATCAGCTTTTCCGACTTTGAAACCATTAGTGATAAGGAAATCTCGCAGGCATTCATACCATGCTCTTGGGGCTTGCTTGAGCCCATAAAGCGCCTTTGAGAGTTTATACACATGGTTAGGGTACTCACTATCTTCAAAGCCGGAAGGTTGCTCAACATAGACCTCTTCCTTGATTAGTCCATTGAGGAAGGCACTTTTCATGTCCATTTGATAAAGCTTGAAGCCATGGTAAGTAGCATAGGCAAGTAATATACGAATTGACTCAAGCCTAGCTACGGGTGCATAAGTTTCATCAAAATCCAAACCTTCGACTTGTGAATATCCTTTGGCTACATGTTGGGCTTTGTTCCTTGTCACCACACCATGCTCATCTTGCTTGTTGCGGAATACCCATTTGGTACCTACAACATTTTGGTTAGGATGTGGAACTAGATGCCATACATCATTTCTCGTGAAGTTGTTGAGCTCCTCTAGCGTTGCCAACACCTAACCCGAGTCTCTTAGTGCATCCTCCACCCTGTAAGGCTCAATAGAGGACACAAAAGAGTAATGTTCACAAAAATTAGCAACTCGAGATCTAGTGGTTACCCCCTTATGAATGTCACCAAGGATGGAGTTGACGGGGTGATCTATTTGAATTGCTTGGTGGACTCTTAGGTGTGGCGGTCTTTGACCCTGAATTTCTTGCTCATCTTCCTTGTCTTTGTCATGGTCATCTCTCCCTTGATCATTGTCCTCCTCTTGAGGTGGCTCATCCTCTTGATCTTCAGCTTCATTATCTTGAGCCTAATCCACATCTTGAGTTGGTGGAGATGCTTGCATGGAAGATGACGGTTGATCTTGTGCTTGTGTAGGCTCTTCGGATTCCTTAGGACACACATCCCCAATGGACATGTTACTTAGCGTGACGCACGGAGTCTCTTCATCATCTAGCTCATCAAGATCAACTTGCTCTACTTGAGAGCCATTAGTCTCATCAAATACAATGTCACAAGAAACCTCAACTAATCCAGTGGATTTGTTGAACACTCTATATGCCCTTGTGTTTGAGTCATAACCGAGTAAAAAGCCTTCTACAGCCTTAGGAGCAAATTTAGATTTTCTACCTCTCTTGACAAGAATAAAGCATTTGCTACCAAAGACTCTAAAATATGAAAATTGAGCTTTTTACTGGTAAGGAGTTCGTATGATGTCTTCTTGAGGATTCGGTGAAGGTAGAGGCGGTTGATGGATTAGCAGGTAGAGGCGGTTGATCTCTATCACAAGCGGTTTTGCTAAATATCCGCCTGTGATGTGTGTACACTATAAAAGGGCTAGCCCCCGACGGGTTCCAGAACCCTAACTCGCAGAACCCTAATTCACAGCACTGTAGCGGTGGCGGGTTTTTTAGATCTACAGGGAGAAGGTTTTGTTTTGAGTTTATTGATTGATTTCAATAGTTTATGCATATATATGATCTCCATTTGTTTTCTTTCTCATTTTGATGCGATTTTTTGCCTCAATTTTGTAATATAGAACAGATTTGAAGAAAAGCTTTGGAATTCAAGATTTGGACTTATAATAGTTGATCTAGTTTAAAGATTCTTTAAAAACACAATTGTCTCACCTCAAGGTATCTATTGTTGCAATGTTTGTTTTATTTTCATACATATCAATTTGTTTCATGTTTTATGGATGAATTCAATTAATTAATGATTTTATTGATGTTAATCAATATAAGGATAGGTAATGGACCGAGGTTGGATGTACAATGTGCCAAGACCACATCCGTTGTATATTCGAAATTTGAGAAGCTTTATTGAAGCGGCCAA